>NC_081559.1:53828896-54024887 GCF_022355385.1 Mustela nigripes | reverse complement strand
ATATAAAATTATATATATATATAATGGAATATATATATATTATATATATATAATATATAGATATAATATAATATCTATATAATATATATATAAAATATATATATTCCATTATATATATATATAATGGAATACTATGGAGCCATCAAAAGAAATGAAATCTTGCCATTTGTGATGACATGAATGGAACTGGAGGGTATTATGCTTAGTGAAATAAGTCAATTGGAGCAAGACAATTATCATATGATCTCCCTGATATGAAAAAGTTGAGAAGTAACATGAGGGGCTAGGGGGGTAGAAAAAGAATAAATGAAACAAGATGGAATCAGGAGGGAGACTAACCACAAGAGACTCTTAATCTCACAAAACAAACTGAGGGCTGGGGGGGAGCAGGAGAGGGAGAGGGTGGTTGGGTTATGGACATTGGGGAGGGTATGTGCTATGATGAGTCCTGTGAAGTGTGTAAACCTGGTAATTCACAGACCTGTACCCCTGGGGCTAATAACACATTATATGTTAATTTTTTAAAAATTAAAATTTAAAAATTCTGTTTTTTCTTGAGATGTTTTTAATAATTTACATACGTCAGGGACTCTGCTCATGTCATATAAATTTCCAAAGCTTTTAAGTATAATAGTTTTCACAGTTTGACTTTATTTTCTTTTTAATCTCTGTTAAATATTTGGTTATCTTTATCCTAATATTTATTTGTCTCTTCTCATTTCCCCCTTCAATTTTGGATGAAGCTTACCTATTTCAGTAGTCTTTAAAGTACACATTTTATCTTTGTTGTATTTACTGTATTTTGTCTTTTATTTTATTGAATTTGCTTTTTTGTAAGGCTTTATTTTTATTTAATTGACACAGAGAGAGAACAAAAGCACAAGCAGGAAAAGGGGCATAGGGAGAGGGGAGGCAAGTTCCCTGCTGAGCAAGGAGCCCAGTATGGGACTCAATCCCAGACCTCTGGGATCATGACCTGAGCATAAGACAGACTTTTAACTGACTGCTCCACCAAGCTCCCCTGGATTTCTGCTTTTTAAAAATGTTCTCCTTTTTGCGACTTACTTTTAATTTAGTCTACTTATATATTTCCAATTTGTTAGGATGGACTTGTGTTTTTTAAAGTAATAATTTAGGGGCGCCTGGGTGGCCCAGTGGGTTAAAGCCTCTGCCTTCAGCTCAGGTCATGATCCCAGGGCCCTGGGATCAAGCCCCACATTGGGCTCTCTGCTCAGCAGGAAGCCTGCTTCCTCCACTCTCTCTGCTTGCCTCTCTGCCTACTTGTGATTTCTGTCTGTCAAATAAATAAATAAAATCTTAAAAAAGAATAAAGTAATCATTTAAGGCTAGAGATGTCTTTCTAATTCTTAGTTTGGATGCATCCCATGTATTTTGACAAATATTTGATATGTATTATTTTTATTATTGTTCAGTTCTAAACATCTTAAATTTGCATTATAATTACTTATTTTGTGAATGAGCTATACAGAGTTGTGTTTTATATTTCCAAATGCATGGGATACTTTATTTTTTTGTGTTATTTCATCCTTTAATTACAATGCAAATAATAAAGTTTTCATGATACTTACTATTTAGGAATAGCTGTGATTTGTTTTTAACTTGTTACATGGTTGCCTTTTTGTTGTTGCTCCATATGCATTTGAGCAGATGTGTAATTTCTAATTTCTGGATGCAGAATTACCTGTAATTCAATTTTTTATGCTTGGTTGTTAAATGGAGGCAAATACTTAGAAGTTTTTCACTTTGTGTTAGGTTTGTCAATTTCTCATGTTTAAAAAAATTTTGCTTTACATATTTTGAAGTTATTTTATAGATATATAAGTATCTAGAACTATTACATTTTTCTGACTACTGGAAACTTCTATCACTGTGCAGAGATATCTTTGTCTCTAATGTTTTTTGGAATAAAATCCATATTTCTAATATAGAATAGCTATTATAGAACTTTATTATAGCTGTTATTTATTTGTCAGGTCCTTTGCCACAATTTCAACATAGTTAGATCTTTATTTTTCCCATGTGTCTCTTATAAATAGAACATAGCTGGATTCTTAAAAGTCCATCCTTAAAAAGTCTATCTTTTGTTTGTAATATTTAGTTTTATTTGTTTTGATTAATTATTTTATTAGTATGTGTCCCACTATCTTATGTTGTACTATTGATTTTCTTTTTCTATGCTTTTAAAAATTATCCTTTAAAAAAAATAAATACAGGGATGCCTGGTTGGCTCAATTGGTAAAGCATCTGCCTTCAATTCAGGTCATGATCTGGGGGTCCTGGAATAGAGTCCCATGTGGAGCTCCTGGCTTCTCCCTTTGCCCCTCCCCCTGCTCATGCTCTCACTATCTCTAATAAAATCTTTTAATAAATAAATTCATAAAATTAAGTAAAATAAATAAAAATACTTTTTAAATGAATGGGTTTTGTTTTTGTTTTCTACTCTATTAGGTTAGATTTAAGGTTATGCATTTCTAGTTTGTTCTTTCAATGGACACATTTGAACTTGTACCATGTGTACTTAATAACCTAGCAAAGTCTGAGGTTAACACACACAGTTAACCTCCTCATTTGAAGAAAGCAAGGATATTACCTACTAACTGTGATCACACTTCTCTTGACTTGTATGCTATTGTTTCTCAGGATTTCAGTTCTATCTTCTACCCATACAAATTAAATAATAACAAAGATTATTTTGTAAACTTTTATTACTCTTATCTTTATTAATTCCTTACCTTTTCTTCTTATATCTTAGGCAGACCTTCTGACATCATTTTCCTTCTTCCCAATACTGATTTTTTTTAGTGAAAGTCTAATGAAAAACTCCCATTTTTTAATATAAAAAATTTCACATTTTTTGAAATGGGCTTAGCTGTTCAATTCTTTGGTTTATCCTGTATGCCGTTTGTATCATTTTCTGTATCTAAGGCATCTTAGCTCTCATCAGATCTGGGATTTTTCAGCCATATCTCTTGAATATCACCTCTCCTTCATTCTCTCTATTCTTCCCCTCCTTGTATTAAATTAGATGTATGCTACAGAATCCATTCTGCGTTTGCACGTCTTTTTTGCATATTCCATTTCCAAGTTTCATCTTGCTTTCTTCAAAGACACCTAATTCTTGACATCTTTTTTTCAGATGGTACTTTCATCTGTGCTTATCTCTTATTTAATCCATCCACTAAATATTCAAGTTCAATGTTTCTATTCTCTAAATGTTCTACCTGATTCTTTTTCAAATTTTATTACTCTTTCATTCCTTGTACATTAAAAGAGAAGTCACTCTTTTATTTGTAAAAATATCTAGCACACTGCTATTTTATATTCTGTATCTGATAGCTTCAATATCTGAAGACCATAATGATACAATCTATTGCTTCTCGTGACTCTTGCTGAGGGTTACTTGCTTCACAGTGTGTTCTTGATCACTGTAGCTCTTCATTGACTCCTTTTTCAAAATTCATAATCTCTTTGATTTTATAAGAGCATGGAACATGATAGCTTGTCTTCTTAGTGTATAATTTTATTTGCTTGCCCTTTTTTTTTTCATTTTAAATAAAAGGTTTTTTGTAGCTTCTGGTAGAGGGTTTTGTGCTGGAATCTTCATGTTTTTTTACTCTTCTTGAATGACTAAATTAATGTTATTGGCACTTAGATTCAGAGCAATGTGGAAAAGCACCAGTGGCCTGAAAGCTGGGGCCATGGACATCTTCAGATCAGGAGGGTTGCCTCACTAATCCTCATCAACTCAACATTGTTTACTCACCTTGTAGCAAGTTTCTTTTAAGGGTGAGCAGGTGAACTTGTCCAAGATCATCTTGGGTTTCAGCACAACCTCTTGGCTTACTATGGTTTTAAAAGTGATCATTCTGGATTTATTTCTGCTCAGTCGCATTCATCTTTACTACAATTCTGATCTTTGATCTCTTTTTATTCTTCTCCTCCTCATATTACCTCCAGATGATTTTTTGAAGTCAAATATCCCAGCCTTAGTGTCAGGTTCTCCTATGCTCTTTGCATAGTGTTGACTTTGACTTTCTTAGGGCAATTTTCTAACTCTTTTGTGGACTACCATGCCCTTGTTTTTTTCTTCTTTTATATAAAATGCCATTGGGACAGTCTTTAACAATCCTTTTACTTACTTTAAGAGGTATTAAGTTTATAGCTTTCTCCTTCACTTTGGCTCATATTTTACAGAAATTGTTAGGTGTGAGTATTTTCCCATTAATTTTTTTTCTATGTTTGTCTGTTTTATAGCTCTCTCTCTCTCTTTTTTAAAGATTTTATTTATTTGACAGAGAGAGAAGGAGAGGGAGCAAGTGAGCACAAGCAGGGGGAGCGACAAAAGAAGAACAAGAAGTAGGCTCCCTATGAGCAGGGAACCCAATGTGAGCCTTGATCCCAGTATACTAGGATCATGATCCAAGCCAAAGGCAGACCCTTAACTGACTGAGCCACCCAGGTGCCCTGTATAGCTCTTTTCTGAACTTATAATATTCTTCCCATTTTAAAACTTTTTTGGAACTTTTAGTAGATTCCAATGAAAAATACAGAAAAATGTCTTTAATCTGCATTATTTCCTTGAAACTCCAAATCAAACAATTTTAGAAAGATAGGGCTAGATACAAGACCCGTTTCTTTCTCAATGTAAGCCTGGGGGGTATCCATTTCATGTGGTATACTATGAGATGCCATCTAAGGTGGCCAACCTGAACAACAAAGCAAAAGAATGCATACACTATTAACTTCTTCCTGGAAAAACATTTTTAAGAGAATCTTTTTGCTCCATATTACTTTGATCATAAAGAAGTGGCACCTTGCATTTCTGTTTCTACACCAGAAATAGTATGGGGGCTTTCACTTATGGCCTCCCGTTTTCATAGGAATTGGACACTAATTCACGTGAAGAGTGGGGTTGGTTGCAAAAGACAAGTTCAAGTAAGTAACCATCAACAAGCAACTGCAATATGTGATTGTGTCAAGGTCTTTCTAGGAAATCTCACTCTTATTATTGCAACCAGATGCTTCAAGGATCTCAAGAAATACCCAAAGGTATTTGTATGGAGTTTAGCATTCTATTAAAAAAAACACTGTTGGGTAGAATTAAAATTTTAGTTATTATTTAGTACTTATATGCTCCAACACTCTCTAAACTCTTACCTGTATGTTATATCATATCTACTCATCTTACTCTATGAGCTAGTTATGATGAGGGAGCAGGAGGCTGGCGGAGGACAAAGCAAAAGCTGGCGCCTTGCACCCCCTCTTCACCCACTCCCCTCCATATGTGTAGCATTCCTCAGGCACCCCTGACTGCCATAAAACGATAAATAGTTCACTTGCAGGGATCGCAATCCTGCAGAACAGGAATCTCCCTTGCCCTACAAGATGTCCTAGAAACCTAAACAGGGAGGTTACCTTATCAATAGCACAAATTTTCAGAGGCAAATAACTCTTGGTTCCTGAAGCCCTAATGTCTCCCTCCCACCATAAACTGGAGGAGACTGAGGTAGAAGGGAATGTAAATGATAGCCAGATCATAATACCCCAACAAGAATCTCCCAATTATTTTGATGTTAATGCCTGACCTAAAGATGACATTGATCAAGCCATAAGGGCAAGGCCTCCCCCTGGCACCTTGAAGGCCCTCCTTAACATGTGAGAACTCTGTTGAAACCTCCCATCCCTTCCCCTCACCTTCCCCCAACTGCAGGGTATATAACTTGCCTACCCTCACAACCCGGGGCAGCCGCATCTCCGTCTGCCCAGGGTCCTGTCCCCGTGCTCTAATAAATCACCTTTTGCACCAACGACATCTTAAGAATTCTTTCTTTAGTCGTCGGCTCCCAACCTCACCCCACTGAACCTGACTTAGGTTCTGGGACTTCATCAGTTATATTATTATTCCTATTTTTCACAGGATGAGATTGGGGCTCAGTGAGGTTATAATGATGAAGTTTTAGAATATAGGTGAGGTTCAGTGGGGCAAGTCTGGAGCCCATGACCAAGAAAGAATTCTTGAGACATCTTTGATACAAAATAGTGGTTTATTAAAGCACAGGACAGGAACTGTGGGCAGAGAGAGCCCTTGCCCTGGGATGTGAGGGGTGGCAGGTTTTGTATGATGGGTTTGGGGGAGGTAAGGAAAAAGGGAGGCTTCAATAGAACTTTCAAATGCTGAAGAGGACCTATAAGATACCATATGCCTTGAGGTCTTGTCATTGTCAAGGTTTTTCCCTCTATCAAGGTATTAACATTAAGATAGTTGGGAGATTCCTAAAGAACGTCGCAGTATGTCCTACCCAGGAGTGGGAATGGGGGAAGGTTGCAAGGTGTCAGCTTTTGCTTTTTCCTCAGCCAGCCTTTGCTTTGCCCTCAGCCAGCCTTCTGTTCCCTCATCAATATGTCTTGCCCAAGGTACGTACACTTAGTAAAATGTGACTTTAAATGAATTTTACAATGATTAAGAGTTCAGATTTGTAATCAGATAGCTCTGGAATAAGAAAATCTTGCCACTACTTTTTGCTAGCTTTGTAATGTTGGGCAGGACAACGACTTATTTTTTCCGGGCCTATTTCCTTAGCCATACCACGGAGACAATAGCAGCATCTAACTGGAGAAAACTGTGAAAATCAAATGAGATAAGTTATACAGAGAGCTTAGCACAATGTCTGGCACATACTAAGCTCTCAATAAATGCTAGCTACAGAAACAATAAATAACTCTTACCTCCACTGAAAACAAGAGATTACACCACAGGAGGGAATTCCTGCATATCAATCTGACAATGGGAGTTTACTGAGATTCGGACTGAGTGCCACTTACAAGAGGAAAAGAAAATGGCTCACTGTGTTTATAAATTCACTAAAAATAGGAAGCCCAATATAGAGAATTTCACAGGCTCTTAAAGAAAATGACAACAACAAATTGTTAGACTGTATCTCATATCGTACTGCTCTGTTTGAAGAATTCAATCCCCCAAAGCATGGCTAAATACCAGGAGACTGTGTAAATGGAAATGTTTGAACAGAGGCTCATGACATTTTCCAGGGCTGCCAAATGGTGCAGTGGGGTAGTTGAGAGCTAGGACTTTGGAATCAGAGGCTGGTATCCTCTGTCTAAAACTTGTATGATCTTGGCTTCTTTTGTTAATTTTAAAATGTATGTCAAAATATTACATACTTCACAACACTGTTGGGTAATTAAATGTGATTGTTAATAGAAGCTCTCAATACAGTGCCTGGTCCACAAAAAAGATTCAGTAAATGTTAATTATGCTTAAAAACTGCCACACTTTGGTATCGATCTTCCCAACTCTTTTAAAAAGGTGAAATTGATAAGTTTTTCCATTGGTTCTAGAATTTCTCTTTATTTTTGGATAATCCTACTTGAGTACCCATAACTTACGTCATTACTTTCCAACTAATAAAACTCACCTTAAATAATTCCACATTTGATGCTCTTCTCTAGAAGCTCTGATCCCCTTTCTAAAAATACCATTGAAAGAGAAGAAATTGCCTATCTTTTTAGCCTCTTACTTTAACTTATTTCCTTGATCCCTAAGCCTGTAAAAAAGGGCAAGTTTCCCATTATCTTTTATACTGAGACTCGAAGGTAGCAGAAAGAAGTATACTTGTGTGAAGAGTTAGTTAATTCATTGCCACTAATAAAATCCCTCAGTATAACTACAGTGGAGGATGCAATATTTTAAAGAGAAATGAAAATATGGAATTCTTTTAGTTTTCTTATTTCTTGAATAATGCAGATTTCCTTTAAATACAAATTGATCTAATTTTGCTACCTATACTAGTGAAGACACTGGATTAGATGTGAATATGTTTTAGGTATTACATACCAAGGATGAGGCGTTTTTAAGGTTATGTTTCATTTATGTCTTCCAAAAGCTCTATGAGATTAATTTTTGAACTTTAATTAATTTTGCAGTTAAGGACATTGAGGCTCAGAAAGGTGAAGTAACTGGACCTAGATCACCTGGCTGGTAAATGTTGGGGTATGGATGCAAACATGTCCTTCTTACTAGATACTCTGCGCTTTTTTTTTTTTGGCAATACCATATGGCCTTCCTATAAAGTAGCCCACATATATATCTTAATCTAAAATCTTGCTTAAGCATTTTGTTTTTGACATTTTTTTCACAGATTTTTCTTTTACTATTCCTACATACTAGTTCTTTTTCCTCCATTGATGGAATATATTGCTTCTAGAGGAGCACACAGGAACTTAAAAAAAAAAAAAAAAGGAAAACTTGTTCTCTACTATTATGTCACCAAAAATAATAGTCCCTACCTCCAGCCCCATTATCCAATTTACCTTGGCCATTTTACTGCTAATAATTCTATATACTTATTTAGTGAAGCAATACTTCCAATTTTAACTCAAGTCACACTTGGTTTTACTTATTCATGTTGACAAAATATTTTCTGTAACTGTGTAAAAAATGAGTTAAAAGAGTTTAGAGCTCTCACTATTTAAATTTCTTCTGCTCTTTATTCCATGGCTAAAAGCAGCTGACTTATTTCCCAAATGTAATGAACTGATAAAAGTTAGATATTTACAATTACCTCAAGACTTACAGAAGTAAAGCTTTATAAAATTTTCTACAACCCAAGTCTACTTTCATAACATTCATATTGAAATTCCTCCTGCATGACTTATAAGGCTATGAACCTAGGTTTACCAAGTACCAAGAACCATGAAGCTCAAAGAAGAAGCTTTCTCTTGGAAGCCTTTGCAATCATATTTGTACCTCAAGGACTTAGCTTGCAATCCCACATTATTCTTCCACTAAGTACAACAGGTCCTGGTCATTATCTCTGTAATACCAATACAGATTGCCGACTTTTTCTCTTGATCGTTAGTTTACCTCCAGAAATACAAAGCTTTGACAGACATAATGTGATTATTGCCAACTCCCATTACAAAGAGTTCAGACCTTTGCATGACCTGGCGCCCTAACCCATGGTTCCTAGATGAGCCAACAAAGAGGATAAAAAAGAAAAATAGAGGGGAAAGGCTTAAAATGCAATGGTTTCCAGCCCTAATTTTCTGCAGCATTTCCCTTTCAGCTTTTCATGAAAGTTGGTTCATTAGACTCCTCTTTCACTAAGAAAACTAACATATTGAACTTAAAAGATTAGGTTCAGATTTTAATTTTTATTTACTTTTAAATTTATTTATTTTATTTTATTTTTTGCCACTGAGAAATTCAGTAGAGAACTGCTCGATCTCTTCTCTTGAATAGATTCGGTTTTAAACTTTTTCATTAACAAAGACACTTTATCTGTCTTGACCACTTTTTGAACTTGCTCAGTTCAAAACTTCCTAAGTTCAAAATACACAGGAGCTGATCAGAAATGAACTTTCTTTGTATTCCCCAGACATGTTTCAGGCTTCTCCCCTATATTTCTTTCATCCTCTTCACCTTTAAATATTTTTTTCACTTTTATTTTGAGTTCTCTTTTCATCATCCATGTCTGTGCTGACAAAATTTCATTGAAGTTAGGTAATAAGGCTGTGGGCTTAATGCAACATCATGCAAAAGGTACAGTCTTGCGTAAAATGCAAAGACAAAGTATACTCATCTGTTATTGCATAGGAAGGAAGAAGAAAATTCAGAATCTCTGGTCTTCCTACAGTGATCACAGAAGACTATGCAACACGCAGACTAGTATAAAATAAACTGAGGGACAAGGTTCAGAAATTTCTGCCTTCATCCCTCATTTTGGCTTCACATGTCACATCAATTAAAAAATCCATTGGCCTTGGTGGTGGGTATTAGGGAGGGCTCATATTGCATGGAACACTGGATGTGGTGCATAAACAATGAATTTTGGAACACTAAAAAAAATTAAATTAAATTAAATTAAAAAAAAACAAACAAACAAACATGGGCTTTGTCTCCATGATGTGTCCTAAATCTGACCATGTCTCACCATAACCATTTCTCCCCACCTGCCTATAATAGTAGTTTAAGCCATTAGCTTGTTTTTGGTCTGTGCTACTAAATGTTTCAAAAGCTGAAGTGATTTCCCCAATTCCATTCTCCTCCAAATAACCAGAGTAAACTCTTAAAAATGTAAATTAGATCTCATTGCTTCATTGCTTAGACTCTAATTGCTTCCCATTGAATTCAGATTCAGTACAAACTCCTCATCACCATGCACATGCCCATGCAGAATCTGGCTGTTGTCTGTCATGCTGACCACATCTCCAACCTCATTCTTATTTCTGCAATAATCAGTGCTGGCCTTTCTTCCCCAAATGTGCCATGCCACTGTAGTTCCCTGTGCTTTGACTAGTTTGTGCTCCAGTGTTCAGGCTGCAGGCTTCTCAGCTCCTCACCTCTTAGGGCCCGCCATAATCACCCCATCTGAAGATGTTCTTCCTCATCCCCATCGCTGTTGCTTCTCCTTATTCTGTTACCCATTTTCTTCTCTTTGAAAGAGAAATGTGTTATGACAGTCTCTTGTGTATTTCCTCTAGGATTTATTGTCTAAATCGGAATGCAGTTTGGTTTGCAGAGATTAATATGAAATATAAAATAATTGGCGGTTCTATACTTATGAATCATTGCGGAAAAGCAAAGGGTAGACCATGAAGAGAAAGGTAAGCTTCAAGGTAGAGCTGCTGGCATAGTAAATTCATCATCTAGAAGGATGCCTCAAGTTCTTTTGTTCCTTTGAAAATTGCAGATGTTTAGTTTTCTTCTGAGCATCAAACAGGCACACTGCAGTTGCCCGAAAGACTTTATTTTGCTAACTGGATACTGAGGGAAACAAGATCCCGTGATGTGAATTGTTTCTGGATTATTGGTTAAGGCATTACAGAAATTTGTCCAAATTATGAAGGAATCATCGTAATTATGTTATAAAATGTGATTCTCACACCCTGAAAGTCAGGTCAGAGTCTCTCTATTTTCAAATGAGGAAACCACATCTTGGACATATTGAGATCTGCTTAAATTCAGCAAGTAAGAGCCAAGGTGGAACATGGAAAATAGATTATTTAGTTGATGTATATTCACATTTTACTCTCATTTCTCTTTTGTCTCCCTCATTAATAAATGGTCTGGATTAGAGTCTTTTATTGGAAAAAGTAATATTATGTTCAGATGTGTTTTGTATTAAATATAGTACCAGTAATCCATTATTTCTTTAAGACCTAAGATTTAGTTTACCAATATGAACAAATTAATGGGTTAGAGTATATAATAGAATATTGGTATCAGAAGGGACTATACAAGAGATATTACTTAATCCCTCATACAAAACAGAAGTACTTTCTAGAGCATTCCTATGAGATGGTGGTATTAAATGGATCATTTAGAATGTCTGCCATTTAAATCCCCTCCTGAGAACATCAGTCATATAGGTTACAGTGTTTGCTATCCTGTGATCACATCACCCTGGTCATGCTGAGTAGACCATGGCTGGATGGCTGTCTCAAAGGCAGCTGACTAGAGCATGCCATCTGTAAGATCATGGTAAGAGAAATCTAACAGTGCTGCACTCTACTGAATGTTAACAGGCCAATCCAATAAAATAATCTTCTAGGAGGTTTTAAGATTAAGTTGGAGAGAAAATCCTCAGAACAGATGTCAGAAACCAAATAACAGAGAAGCTAGTGAGGAGAAGCCATGAGGCAAGTCCTGCCTTGAAGTATGGAAAGCCACACGAGGGAAAGACAGTGGGTTGTGAGGTAGGTCAATGCAATTAGAGCAGCAAAGAGAAGAAGCACTGTTACAAACATTGTCAATGACTAAAGTCACCATTGGGCCAACAAAAACAGTTCTTTGATAATCAAAGGGGGTTATTCAATTTTGGCCACCAGTAAATCAAATTTTATTCCTTTTTTAAACATGGCTATGGCATTTCTGAGATTTCCTTTTTCACTACTACTGAATTTTCAGAATGTACTGCTATTAAGTGAAGTAACTGGAAAAATACCTCTGATCCTTGGTGACTTTCAAGAGATTATCTAACAAGCCTAATCCTGCAACAGTCCGTTTTCTTCTGAGACAGCTTATTGAATCATTTTGTTATATAACACCTCAACTTAATCCCTTATAACTATAAATTGTTACTCCTAGTTCAGGACTCTAAGAAAACACCAAATAAGTCTATATTACTATCCTTATCACAGTCTTAACTATGGGAAGAATGTTAACTATCACATCTTAGCAACCTCATATCTCTAGTCAAGAATTTACATCAATTAAAATATTCCCAGAGTCCCCAATAAAGTCATGTGATATAGTTCCCAGAACTTTCAACTTCACTCTGAACGTCTGATTTTCTTTTAAATTGTCAACATTCTATTGTAAGATTTCATTTTGAGCTAGATATACACACCTAAACTCCCTTGACATAGACAGCATACTCTTATTAATGTAGTCTAAGATTTCGTTGACTTTTTTTTCTCTTCATTGTAACAGAATTCATTGTTTATGCACCGCACCCAGTGCTCCATGCAATACGTGCCCTCCATGATACCCACCACCTGGCTCCCCCTGCCCCTTCAAAACCCTCAGGTTATTTTTCAGAGTCCATAGTCTCTCATGGTTCATCTCTCCTTCCATTTCCCCCAACTCCCTTCTCCTCTCTATCTCCCCATGTCCTCCATGTTATTTGCTATGCTCCACAAATAAGTGAAACCATATGATAATTGACTCTCTCTGCTTGACTTATTTCACTCAGCATAATCTCTTCCAGTACCATCCATGTTGATACAAAAGTTGGGTATTCATCCTTTCTGATGGAGGCATAATACTCCATAGTGTATATGGACCACATCTTCCTTATCCATTTGTCCGTTGAAGGGCATCTTGGTCCTCTCCACAGTTTGGTGACTATGGTCATTGCTGCTATAAACATTGGGGTACAGATAGCCCTTCTTTTCACTACATCTGTATCTTTGGGGTAAATACCCAGTAGTGCAATTGCAGGGTCATAGGGAAGCTCTATTTTAATTTCTTAAGGAATCTCTCCACACTGTTCTCCAAAGTGGCTGCACCAACTTGCATTCCCACCAACAGTGTAAGAGGGTTCCCCTTTCTCCACATCCTCTCCAACACATGTTGTTTTTTGTCTTGCTAATTTTGGCCATTCTAACTGGTGTAAGGTGGTATCTCAATGTGGTTTTAATTTGAATCTCCCTGACAGCTAGTGATGAAGAACATTTTTTCATGTGTATGTCTTCTTTGGAGAAGTGTCTGTTCATGTCTTCTGCCCGTTTTTTGACATGATTATCTGTTTTGTGTGTGTTGAGTTTGAGAAGTTCTTTATAGATCCTGGATACCAACCTTTTGTCTGTACTGTCATTTGCAAATGTCTTCTGCCAGTTTTTCAAAAAAAAATTATTTATTATGTTTTGTTGACTGTTTCCTTTGCTATGCAGAAGCTTTTGATCTTGATGAAGTCCCAAAAGTTCATTTTCGTTTTTGTTTCCTTTGCCTTTGGAGACATATCTTGAAAGAAGTTGCTGTGGCTGATATCGAAGAGGTTACTGCCTATGTTCTCCTCTAGGATTCTGATGGATTCCATTGACTTTTAGCTTTGTCATCATCTTTAGACTTACAGTAGCACTTCTCCTGGACATTTTAAAATGCACTGTTGGCCTGAATTTTGTTGTTGTTGTTGTTTTGTTTGTCATTGGACTTTTAAAATATCTAATATCTAGTTTAAATTTATCTGCATTAAATTTAGTCTTATTGGTTTAGTTCTATTATAGCCTTTGGCTGCCTTTTCCAAAATGCTTCCAGTGAAACAATCATGTGCTCACAAAGGGATTAAGTACACAGGCACACAGACACATACAGACACACAAACACATTTCCCATCATGTTATAAGTTTGAAAAGTTCTGCATTAAAGAGATATTAAAAAGGTTAAAAAGATTGAGCTCTACATGACTTCTTAGAGCCTAATCTCTAGAAGAGAGAAACAGTGGGAGCTGTTTTTCAAAAAAAAATTATTTATGGGCACCTGGGTGGCTCAGTGGGTTAAAGCCTCTGCCTTCGGCTCAGGTCATGATCCCAGGGTCCTGGGATTGAGCCCCACATCTCTGCTCAGCAGGGAGCCTGCTTTCTCCTCTCTCTGCCTGCCTCTCTGCCTACTTGGGATCTCTGTCTGTCAAATAAGTAAATAAAATCTTTAAAAAAAAATTATTTACCATGGAACTCATTTTGTAGAATACTTACCAACTTTTGCAGGAACATGAGTATCTCTGTGACCTCAGGCATGTTATGAGCCTTCTAGAATCATGACCTCCTAATACATAAAGTACAAATAATAATATTCATCTTCTAGGTTTATTATGAATATAAAGAAAGTGATGTATTTGACCCATAGAGAGTTCAAGATTTTCTCTTATTTTATTCTTTTGCTAAGATTTTTAGCTCACTCTCTATGATTTTTCTTCATATGTTGTTATATTTAGTCACATAATTCCACAAAAACGTTGACATTTGTTTTCAGTTTTCCAATGGAATTGCCAGACTCCTCTATGATCCTTTCTCTATTCTTCACAGTATTCATTTTTACCTAGAGTTATTTTCATCTTGTGTTCAAATATCGAGTTGAAATTCCACTTTGTTAGCAGTTTTGATTCAGTTCAATTCAACAGCTGTTTCCTGAGAATGCTTGCCAAGCGTATTGACCTGGTCTTCTTTGCTGTGCCTTGTGGAGTCCTCATGTGCCTCTCCATCTATTTCTCACTTCCTAGACGGGGTTCACATTGGGTCTAGGGACTTGCAGACTTTCTTTGACTATCTCAACCCAACTTCTAAATCAGACACACAGCTCTCGCTTATTGAGATGAATAACTGGTTGCAATAAAGTAGTTATTTTAATTAAGAACCCAATCTCAATGTGATCTTGGCCAATATTTGCAAAGACTTTTCAGGTTTTGTTTTGTTGTGACTTTTTTCTCTTTCTGTTTATCCTGTGGTAGAAATTGAAAGAAATACATGAAAGTCGGACAAGGATTAGGACCATATTTGCAACTTCTCTGTTTTGGTGGATCCTCTCTTTATATAGAAGTAACAGTGCTTCCCTTGTATTTCCCCACCCAGGTGTCTGGGGCAGTCACAGAGAAAAAGCCCCAGCTGCTCGTTCAGCTGTGGTGTGCAGACCAGAAAAGAGTGAGGTAGTGAAGGGAAGGAAGCCAGAGCAGGGAGAAGATGTGGCTGAGTTAGCATATTTGTTAAAATACAACTCATTGTCTTCATTGTCATTTGGAATATTAGAACCCATTCTACTTTACATTCTCATTGCCTCCCTCTGGTAATAATTTGTCCACAGAAAATTTTATGTTAGGAAACTATGTGTATGGCCAGAGCTCTTTTTAAAAAAGATTTTATTATTTAACAGAGAAAGAGAGAGAGCACAAGCAGGGGGAGCAGCAGAGAGTGGGGTGAAGCAGGTTTTTCACTGAGCAAGAAGGCTGATGTGGGATTCCATCCCAGGACCTTGGAATCATGACCTGAGCTGAAGGCAGATGCTTAACTGACTGAGCTACCGAGGCGACCCTGGGTAGAACTCTTGAAATTATTCTGAGTCTACCCTTTCCTTTTCTTTGGAAATCTGCAGTCCCCAGGCTGGGTGTCACTGCTCTGGAGAATTTTATATATGCACGTTATCCTTCAGCCCTTCACCTGCCAGGTAGTGGGTGCAGGGGATCTGGGTCCTCTCAAGCACAGATGGGAAATCAGTATCCCTACCTTTTCATACCTCACAGTTTCCTTTACTATTTCAGGGCAGACTTTCTTCTTTAATCCTACAGAAGGCAGCTGTGTTAGAACCATAGTTTCATTTCCATACATACACATAAGTGGTTGTGTGTGTGTGTGTGTGTGTGTGTGAAGTATGTGAGCAACATTTGGAGAAGACAGCTAATCTTTAACACCTTTCTATTCCTAATTTCCTCTGTAAAGTGAAGGATCATCCTGATTTGTCTTCCCTTTCTTAGCAAGACCCCAATCTGTCCCCCTCTTCCTGTATGGTGACACGGAAGTTAACGAGTCAATTAATATGTTTCCTTTTATGTCACTCGAAAGACTCATGTTCATGTTATCACTGTGCCACTTTCTATCTGGGTGATTCTGGCAAGTCTCTTAATAATTCTGGGCCTTCGTTTTTTTCATCTATAAGAATGACTCTTAGGTGCTATCCAGTTGTAAGCTGAACTTTAGTTTGTACCCAAGGAGATGGAAATTTTCTTAATTCCACAAGGATACCATTTATTTCTTGGTAGAAACAACATGGAACTCAGAATCAGATAACCTAAATTCTCAATCTCATTTCTTATTAAATTACATCACTGCATCAGTCAGGGTCTTACCAAGACAATAGAAACCACTGTGGGGAACATAGCAGGCTCCCTATGACTTAGGACACATTGTTTTCTCTTCAGAGAGATGTGGCAGTTTGTTCTTATGGGGAACTGAAGAGTGGTGATAATAAGCTGTTCCAATAAATAGTAATAGTGGGCTTTCCGGAAACTGTGGTCCAAGGACTTCTAGAACTTCATAAGAACATTGTTGGTGTAGAGGTCATGTTGGGGTTTCACTTAACAGTTGTATTTTTAGAAGAATTCAGAGAAGGGTACCCTAAATGTAGAAGGAGGGTATGTTTTAGAGAGTAAATAGAGTTTTGATCCAAGGATATGGTAAAGGAAGAAAACACTATTTAGGAACATGAAGAAATATATATAAATATAAAATCCCTATATTCCATGCTGTCTCTATATGCAATAAACAGGTGCTAACTTGCATTCCTGGTCAGAATTTGTGAGTCACAGACTTATATATGGAAGCTTTCAGAAGACAGCCAATTGTCCCAAGTTTGTTCTTCTCTAGCTGAAATCTTGTCTTCTTTGAGAAAGCTGAAGGGAGTATAGAATATTTCCCAAGGCTTCATATACATTCATAGGAGGAATATTACTTGCAGTCTGCTCATTCTAAGTGCTGATATTGGTGTGTTAGAAATGCTGACAATGAGCTCCAGAGGTATGACTTTCTTGATCTTGACAAAAAAGAAGTGGTCAAAAGTTATTCATGGTAAACACAAACACACACCCACACAGCAGGTAAGTAGAATAATAGAACTTGAACAGAAGAAGCTTGGGAATCTGAATGATGGTCCAGTTGTAAGCATTAGTAAGACTTGGAAGTCCATTTATTTTCTGTTTTCTGCAGAGGGGACAAGAGCATAGTAACCATCTTTAATTTTAGCTACGTATATATGAACTAACAATAATAGCATTTTAACAGAGGAGCTGTTTCACCATCAAAAGTTGCCAGAGAGGATACTAAATATCTTTTGAGAGTTAAATTCCTGATTGGGCAGATGAAGAAGAATAGTTGCTTTTCAAGGCAAATGATAAGCTAATATTGGATGCAAGTCAATTGAAATACTCCTTTTAATATTCTAAGACATTCTTAAGATTGACATTATGAATAACACTATTATGGCGCTAGCTGGTGTAATAGAAAGAGAATGGATTTTGCATTCAGACAGACCTGGATTTTAACCTTGCTCTGCCCTTCACAAGTTCCATAACCTTGAATAACTTATTTAACTTTCTAAGCTCAGGTTTCTTACTCCATATAAAGCAGCCAGCAACACTACCTCACTAGGTTGTTGGGAGGATGATGGGAGAAATTGTTTAAAAGCAAAATGGTGCTTGGTCTTTCACAAAGTAGTTAAACCAGATTCCTACTTGAGGGCAGATGGAGACTGCTAGAAAGCTTGCTATCAGCGAGCAGTCAGCCAGCCCAGTGTTCAGAGGATTCAGAAACTGAGGCTCCATGAACAATCTAGCATGCCAGACAAATGTCAGAATTTTGACTTCTAGCCAATTATGTTATTTTGGCAGTCATCCCTGTCACTTTCTTATTAAGGGCCTTAAGACCAAGAGTCAGAAATAAAGGAAAAACATAGTACTAGTTGAGAGGATTATATAGGCTTAAAGAAGCAGCTAATCAATTGGAAGTGGTATGAACCTACTAACCTGGCTTCATGGGCAGAGGATTTTAAATCTACGTCTGACTGGCCTTCCTCTGCAGCTTTTGGATTTCCTTTTAGATATTCTAATGAAAAATAATGCTTCTCATGAATATTTAAATATCTTCCATGATGAGGTTCTGGAAACATTTTACATTTCTTTTTGGCTCAGGACTTTGAGCAACTTCCTTTGTGATTAGAATGTAGAGGGGTTATTTTCCCTTTCTTATTAGTTATATAGGATTCAAGTATTTCAGACATTGAAATATCAGCAGCCCACAGAGAGTATGGATGTAGATGAGATCCCTGAAGAGTAACATCAAAGGTCTCACCTTATGACTATTGATAAAAGCGCTCTTTACAAGATATGTGTTGTCATGGTGATGGGGAGAAGGGACTGGATTGGGAAGGAATTAGAGGAGACAATATAGCGTGGTAAAAAGGCTTAGCATATATAAACTATGGAGAAAAGTACAGTTCCTTGATCTAGTCTTAGTCGTCATACAGACTGTTAGCAGGGTACTGGCACATGTTAGAGAATCAATATATAGCTGAAGATTCTGTGATTCCCAACTGGATTCTTTCGTCTCTAATTTATCTGACCTATAACTTCAAATTTGAAAGTACAGGTTAGGTGTGGAAATTGTCCTGGTAGTTAATAGCTGGAGGTACTTTGAGGAGAGCTGAGAGGCACTGATATCTTAAACATAAACTTCCCCTATATGCCTAAATGTCATTTCAAACATTTGAATATTTACTTAGCAACAGCTGTGCACTCAACACTCTGATGGTTAATGTAGGACGTGCAAAGGAGGCAGGATATTACCACTAACCTAAAGGAGATAAAACCAGATATCAAATACAGGTTGTATTTTTATTATTTATTGATGAATACTTCTAAAATTATATGTAAGAAGTTCCGAGAATCAGTCTGAGAACCTGTACCAAGCACTAAAGAACTATTTTTTCTTAGTAATAAGAAGTAATTCATATTAAGAATATTGTTTTATTGATAATACTGTATAATACAAAAGAAGCATATACTTTGAATTATAGAATATTTCCTCAGTCTTTTATATACTAAGTTCATGACTTTTGCCAAAGCTGAATACATCTGTAATAGGTTTTATTTGTTATTTAAATAAATCAATTAGAGGTGCCTTTGGCTCAGGTCATGATCCCAGAGTCCTGGAATGGAGCCCCATTTTGGGTTCCCTGTTCAGCAGGGAGATTGCTGCTGCCTCTCCCACTCCCTGCTATTCTGCCTGCTTGTGTTCTCTCTCTTTCTGTCAAATAAGTAAATAAATCTTTTAAAAAATCAATTAAAAAAAGGTTAAATTAGTTTATTTGAAAAATAAATGGGAAATTGAAAATAAAATTGCTTGCCATAAATAGAAGGTAGTGTTAACAATAAATACAACTAAAACAAAATAATGTAATTAAATCAGAGATAAATGCTATTGCCAGCTGAAGGGTAGCCTCTGACCTAGTTTCTCTCTGTTTTAAAAGGGAGATTAACAAGTGCTAGACAGGTGTGAAACCATAGTAGCACCAAAAAGAGATTTTCTTCTTTATATAACTAGAAAGATTAAAGAGAATTGAAATAGTTTTCTTACAATGTGACTTAATAATGTTATTTAATCCATGTCCAACAGGCATCTAAAGTATCAGATCTCACACTTTGGAATTCTTGAGGTTTCAAGGTCAAGTTCTTGCACACTATTTTATGTACCCATACGAGAACCTTATGAGATCAGCACTAACAGCATGTGTATTTATTTACTAACCCAATTTTAGAGTTGTGGAAGCAATGGCACAAAGAGGTTAAAAGATCCCTTCTATGTTTAGTCGGTGTTAGACAACAGACAAACCTAGTTTTTGAAAAACAAAGCTCTTTTCATTATAAGATCATTGTATTATATCATTATGTTATATTTTATACAACTATTATTTCTAGCTCTTTTTTATCCTCCCCTCCCCAACTTTATTGATATATAACTGACTTACAAATTGTGTACAGTCTGTTGACTTGATATGCTTATATGTTGAGAAATGATTACCACCATTAGCATTACGTAACACCTGCATCATGTCACATAATTACCTTTTGTGTGTGTGTGGTGGGAATATTTAAGATTTATTCTTGGAGCAATTTTCAAGTATATAATACAGTCTAATTAACTATAATCATGTTGCCGTACATTAGCTCTCCAGAACTTATTCATCATATAACTGGAAGTTTGAACTTTTCAACAATATTCCCCCATTTCTTCCAAGTGACAGCCCCTAGCAACCTTTATTTTGCTCTCTGTTTCTATGAGCTCAGCTTTTTAAAGAGTCCATGTGTAGGGGATATAATACAATATTTGCCTTTCTCTATTTCACTGAACTCTTTTATTATGAAATATCTCAAATAAGTGAATAGAAATCAGCAAATATTTTTTCATCAAGAAACTAATTTCCCTTATTTCAATATCTTGACGATAGGCATTTTATTAACTAGAGAGATAGTCAGTGTCTACTAGTGAATCATTTCAAGAGGGCTCTAGATTGGAAGTAAATTTTATTTATCTGCATCTGTATAGAGTGAATTAGATGTATGGAGAAGAAAGATATTCAATGTGGGTGGCAGCATAGGAAGTGTACTAGACTTTCTGATGACCTCTGATTTAGAGCAATGGAAACAAGGGAGAGTAAGTGTTAAATAAATATAAGGTGACAACACAGTAGAAAGCAAAGATCTGAAGATCAGATTTAGAAAAGCTCAGGTCCAAAATGGGTTGTAACTTATGATAAAACCAAAGATGAGCAAAAGATCTTAGTTACATTTAGGACAAGAATAAGATCATCAAAAGAATGAGCTCAGGAATAGGACAATATGTCACAATTCGGGGATAAAGCCGCCGGCTGACATAGCAGAGTAGTACTCTTTAATTCTTATTTTGCTTCGTCTTTTCTGTGAAAGAGACTGACTTCTACTAAACTTTATAGAGTTTCTGCTAAACTTTATAGAGTGAGAACTGGTATGGAAGAATAAAGATGAAGATGGGATAAAGTAGTGTAAGATACACCTGCTGCTAAAAATGAGTTTGAATTTTCTGCAGTGGGAAAAGCAAACCCCAGAGTACAATATCCTGGGGTGCAAATGAGGACAGTGATATATGAAGAAATTTTAAGGACAAAGGGGAGATGAAAGATAGGAAAATGCAAATGTAGATTCAAATTTTAAAAAGAGGAACAAAAAAAGAGTGTATTCTGCCATTCCAGATTAGTGAACTTTAAATTAATTTTGGGCAAGCTTCCAGAATGAATTTTTTAAAGAGATGATTCATAAACTCCTAGAAGACGATTAGCAAAAGTTCACTATGATGAATTCATGACATAATTCATCATTTTGATTTTTAGTAAAGAAAAACAAACAAAAAGCCGTTGCTTGCTTTCTGAGTATATCTGATATTCTACAGGCACACTGTAATTTTTTCATAAAGTGCCTGGGGAAAGGGTGGAGAAGTATGCATTTAAAGCAATGGTAAATAATCCCCTATTGCAAGACAGTGCACATATGCCTGAACAAGGGGTGCTTAACAGAATGCTGTCATCCAAAGAGGAAGTTCTTATTGTTACTTCTCAGGATTCTTCCATGTTTAACGTTTCTCGCAGGACAGGTTTGCTGGTGATGAATTCACTCAGCTTTTGTTTGCCTGAGTGACAAACAAAATTGTCTTTATTTCTCATTCACTTTTAAAGGATAACTTCACAGAAATGGCATTCTAGGTTGGTGACTTTTTTTTTTCCTTCAGTAATCTAACTATTACATTCTACTCTTTTTTTGCTTGCAGAAGTTTGCTGTCATCCTTATTCTTGTCCCTCTGTAGACAAGGTGGGCGCCCTCACTAGCTTTCCAGCTTTGTTCATGACTTTCCCTTTTTTTTTTTTTTTAAGATTTTATGTATTTATTTGACAGAGAGAGATCACAAGTAGGCAGAGAGGCAGGCAGAGAGAGAGGAAGGGAAACAGGCCCCCTGCTGAGCAGAGAGCCCGATTCGGGACTCGATCCCAGGACCCTGAGATCATGACCTGAGCCGAAGCCAGCAGCTTAACCCACTGAGCCACCCAGGTGCCCCATGACTTTCCCTTTTTGTGTTTGGTTTTCTGCAGTTTAAATATGATATGATGAGGTGATTTTGTTTGTTTGTTTGTTTTTATCTTATTTATCCTGCATGGAATTCTGATCTCCCTGGATCAATGGTTTGGTGTTTGTCATTAATTTGAAAAATTCTTGGCCATTTTTACTTCTAATATTTCTTCTGTTACATTCTCTTTTTCCTGATTTTTTTTTTAAAGACTTTATTTATTTTTTTGACTGACAGAGGTCACAAGTAGGCAGAGAGGCAGGTGGGCGGGGGGGGGGGTAGCAGCCTCCCTGCTGAGCAGAGAGCTGGATGCGGGGGTTTGATTCTAGGACCCTAGAATCATGACCTGAGCTGAAGGCAGAGGCTTAGTCTACTGAGCCACCCAGGGACCCCTCTCTTGATTTTTTATTGCACATGTGTTATGACTTTTGAAATTATTCCCTAGTTCTTAGATGTTCTATTTTTTTTTTATCATTTTTCTCTTTGCATTTTAGTTCAGAAGTCACTATTGACCCATCTTTGAATTTATTGATTTTTTTCCCCCTCAGCTGTATTGGGTTTACTAATGAGCCCATTAAAGGCATTCTTCATTTCTATAACAGGGTTCTTTTCTTTATTTTGAGAATTTCCTTTTGATTCTTGTTTCAACTTTCCATTTCTCTTCTTGCATTACTCATCTGTTCTTTCATGTTGTATAATTTTTCCATTAAAGCCCCTAATATATTAGCCATTGAAATTATATTATAAAATCCCATTCTGATTTTCAATATCATTTCAATATCTATGGCATATTCGAGTCTGGTTCCCGAGGATTGCTTGGTCTCTTCAGACTGTATTATTTTTACTTTTTGGTGCTTTGTAATTATTTTTTTTGAAAACCTGTCAGGTAAATATGTAATAAGACTTCCATGTAAGGATTTGTGTTAATTTGGCTAGCAGCTGGGCTGTCTATAATGTTCACTAGAACTTTAGTTACCAGAGGCTTCACATTGTTTCTTAAATACTTCCCCTCCCGATTTGGGCTTCTCTATGTACTTTTTTTAGAGAGCTTTTGTCTTGCAACTCTATCATCTGTAAACCAATGTTGTTATATCAGAGGCTCATTGCTATGGTGGAAAGGTGTGGGGACTGGAAGCATTTAATAATTTCATGATTAAATCTTAGTCTTTCTTTGTGGGGTGGTGCTGTATCTCTGGACTGTCACCTTCACAACTGTTTATTCAGTGGCATAACTTTGATTTCTCCCTTAGGTTGTACAGGAAGGCTAGAGTGGGCTTGTCTGGGGGAATGACCTCCCTTAGCTAGAATAAGGCTCAGGGCAGTCCGACCTCCACCCCCACGGGTAGGCTTTTGTTATGGAGAAGACTCCAGGATATTTCACACTGATGATTCTTCCCCCATTTTCTGCCACAGACAATAGGGAATCTTTCTCAGGTCTTCACAGGGAGAAGCTGGCTGGGTTCCTGGAGGTAAAGCTCATAGATATGTGGGGTCACCCCTAAGATTGTGACATGCAGAAATTGTTCCTCACACACTAATCCTCACTCAGCCTCTAACAAATTGTCAAAATTACTCTGTAAATGTTCCTCATGGTTTAGGATTCCAGTATCTTCTGCTCTAAGTAAACACATATCAACTATGTCTCTCCAGATTAGAGTGATGTTTTGTCCTAAAACCTCAGTTCTCTGATGGGTACAAGAAAAGTCACTGGGTTTTAGTTTATCCAGATATTTTCATCATAAGGATGGAAGGAATGACTTCCAACTTCATTACATATTGAAGGTGAAAATAGAAGTTCTCAATTCTTCTGTTTAACGTTTATAATTCTTTGTCTAAAGATGAAGAAAATATGGTGAGCCAGTCTAAGAATGAGTTATACCAAGTGACCAGACAGGATGACAGAGTTGTGATATTGACAAGCTAAAACAATAACATGAATTCAACCAAAGGTAATAAAGGAGGAAGAAAATTAAATTGCTATTCTTGGGTTCAAAACACATTTTTCAAGGATGGGACAGGTAAGCTGATCCTTAACAATGACATGAAAAATATGTGGGGCTCTGAGTCATCATTTAGATTACCATGACTCAAAAGTGAGGATCAGCTTCCAAAATATTTAAAACAGTTCACTAAAATGTTTTTGGGTATTAAAGAAGAAAAGGGTCAAACCTCAAATACATTAGGTAAACCATTTTCTTTATTGAAGACTGTCTTAGAATCTTTAATGTGCTCAAGTTCATCATGATTTTGCCAAGAGGATAAAGAACTCGTAGCATTTCCCATTTATTCGACCATTGATTTGTTTTTTCACTCTAACTCTGGCACTTAATAGTTGTAAAACAATGAGTAAAACATGCAACTTCTGAGGCTCTTAGTTTTTGCATTTATAGAATAGGAATAATGCTGACTACTTTATAGTCATGCTATAACAACTAAATGAGAATAATGTTTGAAAACATTTAATAAAGAGTGGATCTGAGTTTAAGAGCATAGGCTCTGGAGCCTGACTTTTTTGGTTCAGAACCTGGCTCCTGGCTGTGTCCCGTACAGAAAGACCTTGGCAAGTTGCTTAAACTTCCTTGTTTCCTCATCTATAAAATGATGACAGTAAGAGTGCCTATCTCAAAGGGTTGTTTTGAAGAGTAAAGACCTATTGTATTAAAAGCTCTTTGAGGGGCGCCTGGATAGCTCAGTGGGTTAAACCCTCTGCCTTTTGCTCAGGTCATGATCCTGGGGGTCTTGGGATCAAGCCCTGCATTGGGCTTTCTGCTCAGCAGGGAGCCTGCTTCCTCCTCTCTCTCTGCCTGCCTCTCTGCCTACTTGTGATCTCTCTCTCTGCCAAATAAGTAAATAAACATTAAAAAAAAAAAAGGAAGAAAGAACAAAAGCTCTATGACCAGTTTTGGTGCATAAGTGCTGGAGTGTGTTGGTTATGACTCTTAGGACTTTTATTTTTTATGATTACTATTCCTAGATGTTTATCTCAAGACTTTAAGTTTTAAGTCCTCCAAGACAGTTGCCGCCTTTTACTTTTTCCTTGGTTAGGGGTGTGTTGGAGGTTAGAAAATGTAGTGCTATTTCTTAGAATGTATACCCGAATCACCCAGGTACTTGCTTATAATACATATTCTGGGCCCTAAGCAAATCAGAATATCTGACATCTGGTAGAAATCCATATTTTAAATGAGGAGCTCAGACGACTTGGGGCAAACTGAACTTTGATGACAACTTAGTAGAGCCAGAATGCCCTGCTTTAGCTCAATCACAGTGTCAGGCCCTTTCCAGAGCATGTGTCAGACACCAGCCACTGGGCTCTCTTAATCTTCACAAGAGGCCTCCCGGGGCAGATCATATCATAATCTCAGGTTTTCAGACCAAAGGTTAAATGATTTGCCCAAGATCTGCTGGTAAGCAGCACACTGAAAGATGGTATTGGGTCTATCTGGCCAGAATCTGGCCCTAATATGTCAAATATGTCAAACAAGTCAAACAAGTCATATCTTGTCTGAGCACATGCTCCTCCTCTGGGAAATTTGACCAAAAATATTCACTTTTAGATTAAGGCTGACTTTAGAAACCCCTCTACTACAGGATATGTTATATACTCTTCTAATACAATGTACATTGGTTAATACATTAGCCAATGTACATTTTACAGAGAGGGTCGGTCCAGTGAGCAGCCAGGAGGTGGATGAGAACAGCCTTCTGTGTTAGCCATAGAGCTGTTTCATTTTTGAACTTAAATTCTATCTTTTGACCAGTAGGTGGTGTCTTCTAATTCTTACACTATAGAAAACTCAACGAATGTTTAGATCCTGAATCCCTAATATTTAATAAAGACAAATTTATAAAAGGAGGGTGGAAAATTGGGTCAGGGATATGTTCAAGTGAATTTTACTGTCACATAGAAACCACTATGGACAATTCAAAGTGTATGTATGTATGTAACACAGACCATGAACCAGGTGCAATGCTTGCTCCTGCAGGAAAAAAAATAAAAAGAATCATAAAAAACTTGCAAGGAATTGATAATATATTAATAAATAGTATAGCTATTATAATTTGGCTCTCACTATGTGTCAGATACTGTAATAGTTTATCCACATATATTTTGTCACATAATCTTTTGAAAAATTCCATGAGGTTAGCACTCTTTGGATGCTCTGAAGTGCTAAAAATTAAGTAATTTGCCTAAGTTCATATAGATTTTCAGTGCAAAAATGAGATTTAAATTGAGATATTTCTTACAACATAAAATTTTTTGGTAGTGAGGTAAAATAATTGTACAAATAATAATGCAAGGCAAAATAATGAGGTTTCAATAAAACTTCGAGATTAATTGTGAAGGAGGCTCAAAGAAAATATCTAAGTAGAAAATGTGAGTAAAAGTGTCTTAAGATACTTTGTAGAGGATATAATTTTGTGATAGGCCTTGAAACAAGCCTCTGACTTATGTACAGAGTGAAGAGGTTGCTAGGTGATGGGTTCCATGTATGGAAAAGAATGAGCCAAGACATGGAAATAGGAAACCATGTTTGGTAATACAGAATAGCTGTCAGTGAGAAGGGTAGGAAAAAGAACGAGGCAAATTTTAGTAATAAACCTGAAAAGTAGCTGCATCGCATTGTAAGTTTGTACTTAAAATGACAAACAATGGAGCAAATGGGCAAAAGCTAACTTTGCCTGCTTGTGCGTGCACATGCGCGTGTGTAGTAGATTATGGCAAAGAGAGAATCTTTAAAAAATTCATTTTTTATTGAACATCTGCAGTAAACCAGATAATGTACTATGGGATTATTCACAATATCTCAATTTGGACGTGGGGGACAAAGGATTGTAGATAGTAGCAGAAGACTATTAAATGGTCCACATGAACAAATCTGAGGGTCCCAATTTACTTAACTGTGTCAACCCCACTAAGTGAGTGTGCTGAATAACAACTTTTGTCTTGAGTTGTTCAGCTCCTGAAGTATATTTTCTGTTTGCCTTCAAATGCTTGGGGATGAGTAAGTGAGTCAATAAAGCTTTAAAAACACTGGCTCCTGCCCCACAAACCCTGTTCATCTAACGGTCGGGAGAATCTACACAGCTATACAATGTTCCTTGGACTCAACACAAAGGCTTTACAAGAGTTGCTAATATATCTGTAAATTTATTTCACTCATCAAGAATGCGTGAACTTTTCCTTTGTACCCTGAGACAAAGTTAACTGAGCCAAATTATCAGAGGCATCATAGGAAAAATTATATTTGTTCATGGTTACAACACTATCACCTTCTTACAAAAGCAGAGATGGCTTTTTTTTTCTTTAAGGAAAAATGTGTCTAATTATTTTGTTGCTTTTCTCCACTGAAAAACAACATGCTACCCTAAACTCCTAGTGACATTCAAAATAGTTCAGGAGAGATGCTGCTGATAGTGATATTACTTTCATACAGCTCTGCTTCCCCAGGAGGATTATAAAATACCTTTAAACTACCAAGTAGTCTATATGCATGTACAGTTAAAAATTCTTTTTCTGTGGTTTTGTAAACGTTGTGCACATTCCACTTCTATCTACTGAGCACTTATGGACGCTTCATGAATAGAGAAACAATTCTTTCCACTAAAAAGCATCATGGAAAATCCCACTGTAGGTAAAATAGGATTATAACTTCCTGGCTAAAAGCTGTAGAGAATCCAGTATACTGGGGACACTCCCTTATGCATGCAGGATAGTATACTTTTAAACTTATTTTCTGGGGCTTCCCTCTTTTTTATCTATGCAATTGCTCTCCAGTACTCTCAAACATGATTCATTCTCTACTACATGGATTCGTGTGGGAGATAGGTACATGGGTCAGGATTTACAGAGCTACCCTATTATTTCATACTTTTTAAGGATTAGTTTCCATCAAGTCAGTGCAATGGGGTATTTGTAGTCAGCATAAACTGGAATTCACACACTAATCCCAATCCCAGGTAAGAAGGATGAAGTCATGGTACTCATCCCAGTGTGTTTTATTAGATGGAACAGATGCCACCATTAGTTACAATGATCCCCTATAACAAGCCGTTTTAAAGGTGCCAATAGCTAAAATATTTCCAGGGACTATGAGAAGGGACAGGACTGAAGCCACATTAGATCTAAACTCCATGTATGTACACAGGTCTCAGGAGCAGGCATGTCTAAGCCTCCACATTGTCTTCTACTGATAAAAAAGATCCCTTCAGTGATTGAACTCCACCCAAACTGCTACAAATTTCAGTCAAAACTGTACCATCAAAAAGATGAGAGAGAAGAAAATACAATTTATTATGAGAGGTCTTTTTATCTTATAACAAACAGTCCAAGATAGCTGGAATTCAAAACTATATATTCCACAAATGGTTGGAAAGTTAATTTTTCTTCCTCTACACAGTCAATGGAAATGAAGGCAAAGAAGCAAGAAACTAAGTGTATTAGTTTCCTATTACTGCTGTGACAAAGTACAACAAATTTAGTGGCTTTAAATGGTACATATTTATTCTTTTTCAGTTCTGGAGTTTAGAAGTCTAAAATCAAGGTGTTGGCAGGGCTGTATTTCACTTAGAGGCATCAGGGGAGAATCTGTTTCCTTGCCTTTCCAGCTTTTTTTGGGCTGTTTTTAGCTCAGGATTCTTTCTCAATTTCTCTCCAAATTGTTGCTATCTTGGCACATCTCCTACCACTCCCTTTGACCTTCCTGCCTCCCTTTTATCAAGATTCTTGTGATTATCACCTTAGATCTGATAGTCCACGACAATCTTTCTATCTTAAGTTCCTTAATTTAATGTCTGCAAAGTGTCTTTTTACTATGTAAGGTAACAATTCACATGCTATAGACATTAGGACTTGAACACCTTTGGGGTGGCCATCATTCAGTCTACTATACTCAGCGGAGATAGGGGACCCAGAAAAAGCCTGAACCCTGAGGTTGACCCAAGTACCTCCTAATCTTCTAATATTCATCTTGTTTGTGATAGAGAGGGAAAGGTTACCTGTGACACTGTTTAAATGCTTGGATCCAAATAAGTAGAAAGCCAACCCTAGGCTTTCTAGTTAAATGATCTGTTAGGTTCACAGAGTTTAAGATTCTTCAAATCAGTTTTCTATCATCTACAACCCAAATAGGCCTGATTCGTACACTTGCCCAGGGTTAAAAAGCAGCAAAGCTAGGATTTTCTGTCAGGTCACCTGATATCTGACTCCATCATCTTGACCACTGTAGGGGTCACTGATGATAATGCCCATCTGTCCTTTATTTGAGGGTTCTTCTTAATTCTTGTTGATGCTCTCATCCTCATGCCCCACCCACCCCTCCTTATCTTGGCCACAGGGACTTACGTTGTGGCTCCCTTCTTTCAGGGTATACTCTTCTCTCATCCTCAACAAATACCCAGCTTGTTTCTTCCAGTATATTTCCTTAAAAAGAACAGTGACTCAGTGAGACTCCAGGCCACAGACTCTAGGACCACACAGAGATATACCTTTACTGAGGTATAAGAGAGGCTTCATCTTTACAGAGATGAGAAGCATCCCTCAGCCCCCAATCCTGACTTACCTCCAAGATTGGAAAGCATGCCTCTTGTGAGATATGGTTAAATTTTCAAATTCTATTACATTAAATTCTTAAAACTCACATGCTATGCATAGGCTTCACTATTGGCTTTCTGGGGGAAAACAAACAAACAAACAAAACAAAAAACAACCCAAAAACCAAAAACACACACACACAACCCCCCCCCCCAAAATAAACCACAGAACATCCTCTATACTTTAAGATCTTACAGTGCCAAAATGGCAGCTGTTATTTTAGACCAGGCACAAATATAAGCACAAGGTACTAAGATGATATCTTAGATAATTAATTTTATTTAATTTATACTAAGAGGCAGGCAATTTTTTTTGAAGTGAAATATAGGGATATTGATAGACTCTATTATGTTATATTTTATATTTCTGTTCACTTTAGCTGGGTTGCTCTTTTAATTTGGAACGTTAATCCCTTATGTGAAGCAATTCAGATTATGCCATCTCCTTCAGTACTGCACATTCCCTTGAAGCATTACCTATTCCATATAGAAGATTCTATGGGTTATGGGTAGGACTTTTGAGCTGAAAATTTACATGTGGTACCACATTGGCTCAGAGAGGTGCTGAAAGTCCATGGTGCTGATGCTATTTGTCAAGCTGGCCAGTCTAAACTACATTTCCCAAAATTCCCTTTTCTAATTGTTTCCAGGAAAAGAAATATGAACTAAAAAAGACATTCTTGTGTGAGATTTGTGGGGCAAAAGTGAAGCAGCAACTGTTTTGTAAATCACACACTCTTATTAACCTGTTGGCTTACCTGTTGAATGACAGCACTGCCCCAACTTCCTCTGGAGCTTCCTTCAGCTTCTCTGATTCCTAGGCCATGGCATGGTAGATAGATCACAATAGATTGATCTATAGATCTCTTAGTTTTTCTACCCTTCTGTTTCAACCCTGATTGTTAGAGTACCCCTTTTTCAGTCACATAAATCTTTTTGTATAAGAATTGTCTCCAAGCTGATCTTTCAAATTGATTTATTGTTGTTATTCAGTGATCATTGGTCATCTCTTAGATATAACATTGACTTGTGGCTTGGCTTTTTACATATTATTAAAGGTCAGAATTTTATGATTTTCCTGAAATCTTATTTCTGGACCCAACATAGTCTTAACATTAATCATTTGGTACTTGACAAATGGAGTGTGGATATTTATGTACTTTTATTTTGATACTTTCCATTCCTAGGTGATGATTCTTTCATTATTATCATATTTTGTTATAGACTTGATAATGGTTATATTTATATGATGTCCTTTATCATTAAGCATAATAACTAGGAAAAAAGACAAACACCCCACTAAACCATCTAAAAAAAGTCATAGTTCATGAGTGGAGATTATGCAATAGTATTTGAAGTAAGAATCATTAGTGCAAATTTTAACATACTGTGCAAATCAAAGGTTGTTATGGAGGAGGAAAAATTTTTGTTACCCCAATATATCATTTTGGGATGTTGATTATTTTAAGCTTTTAAGAAACTATAGAAAAAAGGAATTTGAAAAAACAGGTACAAATTACCCATTTTAAGAGATATTCACATTTACAAAGGGAATTTCCATTTGTAAGGGAGTCTTGCTGCTCCACCATAAAGCAGAGAGTGACCCAATCTCTAGAAACTCTTATCAATGGGGAAGACAATGACTTAAATCCACATAACAAACTTACCCTTATTTACTGTGCTTTTCCTGGTAAGCTTCCATAACTGACTCCCCGTCCTTAACATCTTTTATCTTTAGCTAAAGATGGTATTTAAACTGATGGCTTCAGCTGTGTCAGAGAGTTATTTAGTTTTCCTGGGTCTCTCTTATGTATATAGGATGTATATGTGTTATTAAACTTTCATTTGCTTTTCTCTTGTTAATCTGTCTCACATCAATTTAATTCTTGGGCCAAAAAAGAGTCTTGAAAGGTACAGGAAAGTTGTTCATCTCCAACATTACAAACAATCAGTGACAACTTACTTTTTATGGATGAAATACCTTATATTTTATTTGGTAGATCTTGGTGATCTAGCACAGATCTTGGTACTAAATGTATCTTGTGTTGCCATGTGCTTGTATGAAAGATAATGCATGTTATAAACCAGTTACAAGTAAATGGTTATTACATAGGACAACATTAAAACTATGCTTTTTATAGAGGTGAACATTCTGATTACACAGAACTCTGAGTTATTTTTCTGTGTTCCAAATATGAAATAATTCTAATGGTAGAAAAAATTAAAAAAGGTCAAACCAAGGCAGTCAGAAAGAAGATAATCCAAAAAAAGAAAAATGAAACTCCCATAAAAACTAAAGTATAAATTGCACATTGCCATAGGGTCACAAAAATCTAGGTGTAAGAGAGAGATAAACTAAACTCTCTAGACTCCGCTGCATCCCTGAATTGAAGTGTACAGCAGTCTTGAGGGAATTGTGAATGATTGGAGTCAGGTGTTTAAAGTTAATGTGAGCATTTCTCCATTTCTATGTTTATAGCTGGACATTTTGTTGAATTTTTGTCACATCCTGCCCTTAAGAATCTAGAAGATAAAATTATGGAAAATAATGAAGCTGAAAATAAGACAGAAAGGAAGCTATTAAATCATGAATAAAGACATGTATATGTCATAGGAATCCCAGAAAAAGAAGTGTGGGAAAAAGGGGTGGAATGTTTATTTGAACAAATTACAGCTGAGAATTTCCTAATGTGGGGAAGGAAGAAGGCATTTCAGTCCAAGAGGCCCAGAGAACTCTCCTCAAAATTAACAAAACAGGTCAACACCAAGACATATCATAGTGAAACTTGTAAAATACAAAGATAAAGAGAGAATTCTGACAGCAGCTAGAGACAAAAGGTACTTATCCTATAAGAGTAGACACATAAAGTGTGTCTGTGTGAAGCAGACCTGTCCACTAAAACTTGGCAGGTCAGAAAGCAGTGACATGATATATTCAACATGCTAATTGGGAAAAATATGCAGCCAAGAATACTTTATCCAGAAGGGTTGTCATTCAGAATAGAAAGAGAGATAAAGGGTTTCTAAGACAAGCAAAACCTAAAGGAGTTCATGAACACTAAATCTGCTCTGCAAGAAATACTAAAGGGGATGCTTTGAGTGGGAAAGAGAGACCAAAAGCAACAAAGACTAGAAAGGAACAGAGACAATCTATAAGGCTAGTGACTTTCCACATAATATACTAGCACAGCATTCATATCTTTCAATAATTACTCTCAATGTAAATGTACTAAGTGCTCAAATATAAAGACATAAGATATCAGAATAGATTAAAAGAAAAAACAACTACAAAACAAAATCCATCAATATGCTACTTACAAGAGACTCATTTTAGACCCAATGACACCTCCAGATTGAAAATGAGGGAGTGGGGTACCTTCTATCATGTTAATGGACATCAAAGAAAGCTGGAGTAGCCATCTTTATATCAGACAAACTAGATTTTAGACCAGACTGTAATAAGAAATGAAGAAGGACACTATATCATAATGAAGAGCTCTATCCAACAAAAAGATGTGATAATTTAAGTATTTACACCCCCAACTTGGAAGCAACTAAATATATAAATCAATTAATAACCAACTTAAATAAACTGATGGTAATAATGCAATAATAGTAGGGAACTTTAACACCCCATGCACAGCAATGGACAGATAATCTAAGCAGATGATCAACAAGAAAACAATGGCTTTGAATGACACATTAGACCAGATGAACTTAACAGATACATTCAAAGCATTTCATCCTAAAGTAGCAGAATACACATTCTTTTTATATGCATGTGGAACATTCTCCAGAATAGATCACACAATGGGTCACAAATCAGACCTCAACCAGTATAGGAAGATAGAGATCATACCATGCCTATTTTCAGACCACAATGCTATGAAACTTGAAGTCAAGCACAAGAAAAAATTTGGAAAGACTACAAATACATGGCAGTTAAAGAACTTCTTACTAAAAAATGAATGGGTTAACCAGGAAATTAAAGAAAAAAAAATTAAAAATATATAGACTGATAAATGGATAAGGAAGATGTGATATGTATATGATATATGTGTGTGATATACATATGGTATATGTGTGATATATCTGTATATATACCTATATATGTGTATATATATATATAATGAAATATTATGGAATATAATCCCATATATAATAATGGAATATTACTGAGTGACCAAAAAGAATGAAATCTTCGCATTTTCAACAAAATGGATAGAACTAGAGTGTTTTATGCTAAACGAAATAAGTCAGTCAAAGAAAGAGAAAACTATATGATTCCACTCATATGTGGAATTTAAGAAACAAAACAGATGAATGTAGTGAAAGGGAAGGAAAAATAAAATAAGATAGAAACAGGGAAGCAAACTATAAGAGGCTTAACTCTGTAGAACAAACTGAGGGTTGCTGGAGGGGAGCGGGGCAGGGGATGGCCTAAGTGGGCGGTGGTTATTAAGGAAGCACTTGTAATGAGCACTGTGTGTTACAGGTAAGGGATGAATTGCTAAATTCTACTTCTGAAACGAGTACTACACTGTATGTTAAGTGACTTGAATTTAAGTTAAAAAAAAAAAACAAACCAAAAAACCTGGTTTCTTAACTTAGTGATCATTGTGATAGTCTGAGAAACTAATGCAGCAATTCTTATTTTTAAAGCATTTGGCGACATTAAACTACCATCTTTCTGCTCCTGTTTGTCAGAGCAACTCGTATGGTTTTAATCTAGATTTTATCTAGATTTAATCTAGATAACCAATCACTAGAAAATGCTGATCTACTTTACAAGGAATCACACTGTTTTATTAGAGTTTATTCTCAAACTAACACTTTTATTTTTCAGTTTATTTGAAGTTATTGCTCTGTCTCCTTTCAGTCTTAAAGGAATTTTTTCCAGTTCTCAAATTATTGGAGTACCATGAGTCAAATTTTCTTATGGAAAAGAACCTAAACTTTTAAGAAGTTGGTTTTCATTTTGTTTCTAACAGAAAACAAACTAGTGAATTATTCACTGCCATGAAAAAATTTTGCACATTTTGTTTGTGAATGTGTATTTGAATTCATATTTTCAATATCACAAGGAAAATAACATATGAGTCTTTAATGTGTTTCCATTGAAACTTAATGAGTTTTCAGTGTGTCATAAATTAAATAATTAAATTAAATTAAATTAAAACAATTAAAATTAAAAATTAAAATAAAATTAAAAATCTTAAATTAAAATTTAAAAATTAAAAAAATTAAAATTAAAATTAAAAAAGTAAAGGTTGGTAAGTAGTGGATATTTTCCATAATTATCTGTTTCCCCCAAGGGCAGGCTATGTTGGTGCTATATGATTTTACCAGCATCATGCAACATCAGTAGGGAATATTGAGAATAAATCTGATAGGGGAAAGGGAAAACTCCATGGAGAAAATTATATTACAGGTTCAAAGGATAGTTTGGGCCTTAATAAACATAAATAAACTAGAGAGTAAGAAGCTACAGATCAAATGAATTATCTAAATGTAAAATTTTTGATATTGGAAAATGGTAGAGTTTCTTGTTTGGTTTTTTCCTTAGGTCTTTCCTCTGGGCTCCTGAAGCACACCATAGAATCTGCTGCCAGAACCACTTATAATAAAGTTGTCCTATTTACAGGTTTTTGATAAGCTGATTTTATTCTTTAATGAATAAGAAACGATGCCATTATCCCCTACAAAATAGCTAAGGTTTTACTTGAACAAAATCCGTTTGGAAATGTTAAGCTGGTTACACAGAACTAATATGCCTCAAGGTGGTCATTCTCTCTGGATTAAAGCTGTGGAACAATTGTGGCTCCTGTTACAAGGAAAATGACAAAGGGCCATTATGAAAAGGGACAAAAATCTCTGTTCCCAGAGGGGGACTGACAAGCTGAAAGTCCCCTTCTACAGGCCAACACAAAAGCCTGATTGCCTCAGATTGTTTGTTTATGTAAATCAAAATGCTTCCATTAATTCAGCAAGTGGGCTGCTCAGAGACAAAGAAGGTGGTGATTGGCTGGATGCTTGCTTCTGGGCTGGTGGCAAATCTGACAAATCCTGTTGCTTCTGTTCTAAGCTCTATTTGGACACCTTTAGGAAAAGCAGCTTGATACCAGGTACTGAAGCAAATACTTTGTATTCTTAGAGTAGGAGTTGGAACTACAGAACTTGAAGGGGAGAGAACACATCTATCAAGGATCCTTTCACTCAGTTTCCTCATAGCTCTCTCTGCGTCCTTGGACTCAACTCTACATTATGACAGATGTTCCAGGGACACTCAGTCCAGCTGAGTGCAATGGGGACACACCACCCGAAAATGGTCAACAATCGATCACTAAAACAAATGTGGAAGCCAGTGATGTGGATGGTACCCCACCATACTACCGCGTAGAACCCCATCTTGAAGACCTACCCACAGAAGGAAATCAAGAGAAAAGTGAAAAATTACAAGGGAATATTGTAGGCAACTGGTCCACGGATGAGAAGATTCTAAAAGGTAAAGCATTTTTCCTTTCTCCTTGATTTGCTCAATTCAATTTGTAAACTCATTCGTAATTCTTTTGATAAACTGTTATGATGGAAATGTGCTGTCCATCCTCCTACCCATGTCCTTGCCCAAATGTGGTCTCTTATTCTACTGTGGCTGGATGACTAAGGACCAACCCTCTGCCTCAGGTCAATTCCAGGCTTATTTATTTGATAGCTTTAGACCCTGGACAACTTCCCCAGCCTCCTTAGCTTTCCCAGTTAGAAGAAAGCAGAAATATAAGTACTGATATTTGAAGCGTTGTTGTGAGGATTACTAAGTGTTGGTTAAATGTTAACTATATTATTTATTATTATTATGGACAGCCCCGATATTTTTTAAGCGAAGAAAATTCAGCATTTCAAGTTTTCCTTCTGAAATATACCTGAGCTTGTCTGAATTCATGGTTCTATAACTTACTAGATGGAAAAGGAGAGGTTATCCTTAGGTTTATAAGTAGGAACCAATGAAGGAATGAGTTGGGAGAGTGAAACAGTTACTTTTAGTAAACATAATTGCAAATCAAATCGATCTATGTAGCTAGAATCTAAATTGATAATTTATTTAAACTTAAACTGCTTAAATATAGTATTAATCTTGTGAGTATTTTTCCCCCCAGAAAAACCAGAAGAGAATCTTTTTATTGTTCATAAGGCTATCACGGATCTTTCTCTCCAAGAAACAAGTGTTGATGAAATGACATTCAGAGAAGGTGAGAGGAACTTCCATTTTGTACACAGACGTTGTCTGACTGAATATGGATGGTAGTTTTTGCATGGGATGTTCTGTGAGTGTGATGTTGAAAAAGCAATCTAGACAGATCCTTCAAAAGCTCAAAGCTGCTATAGGCAGATAAGGGAGTAGTCTTGATTATCTGTGGGTTTCACCTTAAAAAGTGTTCCAGAAGCATCAAGACTGAGACTGCATAGGTTGGTCTAACTGATTGGCATGCCTTGACCTGACAAAATGATATCAGTCTCTTAATAAGTCAGTCCACTAAGATTTATTTAGTGTCTCTAAATCTGTGTCAGGCACCTTGTGAAATGTAAATGTTTTAAAAATGGGTTTATCCTAAAAGCTTACTATTGACATACATTTTAAAATAATATTATAAATTTATTTGATCTATAGAAAAATTCTAAGCGTCTATGTAAGCTGAAAATGGTTATCTAATTCTTGTTAAAGAAATCTACCAGGTAATGAAGGTAATTTTAATTGTGTTCTTTCAGAAAATGAGACAATAAAAAGAACATTGATTTTTAAGTGACATATTTCAGATAAACTCAAGAGACTAAGAAACACAAAGCCTTTTAGATTTTACTTCTCAGAAGATACCTATGTTGAAGCCATTTCCAAATCAGGTTCAGGATAAACATGTATTAATTAATCACTCATTTCTTCTTTTGCAGCCATAAGCATCTTATCTCAAAACTGAAGTTGGTTCTTTAGACCTTGAGCAATTTAGCTTAGCTTGGACCTTAATAGGCAAAATATGGAATTATTTTTTTTTAAATATTATAACATCACATAAAATTGTAGATGTCAAGCAAGACAGGGATGTGACTGGCAATTTTGGGGGTTTGTCCACTTTGCCTGGATACCTCCCAGACTATCTGCGGTCCCTATGTAGCAGTGGGATGTAGTAAGGAACAACTATTATTAAGCTTTTATATTAACACAGGTAATTTATAAAACTTAAGCCTTAAGCCCCATGAAATGAACTAAATAATTTCTCTGCTCTGATCTTTCTGTTTCCAATATAACAAGTTATCACAGGCAGGGATCTCAAAGTGCATGTAGAGACCCTTTTAATTTTTTTTTTTTAAGATTTACTTATTTATTTAGGAGAGAGACAGCATGCACACACAATGGAGAGGGGCAGAGAGAGAGGGGGAGAGAGTCTCAAGTAGACTCTGAGCTGAGCATGGAGCCTGACTGGGGGCTCAATCTCATGACTTTGATATTACAACCAAGAGTCTGACTCTTAACCAAATGCAGCACCCAGATGCCCAGAGACCCCTTCAAATATCTGATCAGGAAATCCACTGGAGATAGCAGTTTGCTAGGATCTTTTGTTTTGTCAAATACAGAATGAAAGCAGTCTGGATTTTTAAGTAGATGGTGTCAGGGTGAATTTTTCCCTGAATGAATTCTTTTGTGTTTGGTGGAACATATGCTTTTCCTGTAAGGCACATGTTGGTGTCTTCTATTTTCACAATGACAAACAGCTATAAAGTCTCCAAAGAGAATACTCCTTGGTTGAAAAACAGCAAGATGCTAAAAATATTGAGGAAAAACTATAATTTAAATTCAAGAAGTAATTTCATGCATGACAACTCCATGCCTGAGTCATGGTGTGAGCAAAAAGATCAGCTTCTTTGGCTCTTATGGGAAAAAATAGAATAAAAGAAAGCTTACTTAAGATTACAGAAAACATGCTAATGTATATTTATTTATAATGTAAAGAAAATTAACTGGGCACCAACAACCCAATAGGAATTGTGTACAACCAGTTAGGACTTCTATCTCTTTCTGTAAGTATACAATCTGATCCCTGTGTTGGGAAAACAAAACAAACAAACAAGCAAACACAAAAAGAGAATGAAAAATCTTGAATGGAAATGGACTTTGAACATCTTTCAGTGCAAGTAGAAAGCTGTGATGGGGAAAGACAAAGACAAACACTGCCTTTCACTTTATTTAAGGACTCTTATGGTGTTGAAAGGGAATACCCAACACACTACAACACACACTACTGTAGTGTAGTTTCAACACACTACAGGTAACTAGACTGAAGTTTGGGATGAAGAAATGGAAGCCTGACAAGGCACACAATCTAGACAATATTTTAAAGTCACACGTAGACTGAAGCTTCTCATAGTAGCCCCTTCAGAGGTGAAAGCCCAGAAAACAACCTCCACTCTAATTCTTTCTAGCAAACTCAATAAATATTGTTAAGGATACACTGATGTGATCTGTTTGAAAAGTGAAATTTGACATGAATTAAGCCTTGTAAAAGTCACTGCACGGTACCAAACAACTTGAGTTAATTAGTCGTTAGTAGGGATATGTCTAACGTAACAGGCTAATCTACCAATATACAGAGAGGACCACAACAAGATTTTTAAAGTCTGGCTCTCTAGAAATCAATGGCAGATCTTAGATGACATTGTGTGTGCTTTGATGGGCTTGGTGTCACTGTTAGCCCAACATAGGACCCCTGACCACCCATGGCTCCTTGCTCCTCCTTCCACAACTGGTACTTTAGCACAACTCTGAGAATCATGGTAGCAAATACTGAATGCGCTACTCTGAGCATGCCCAGTTGGGAGGAGTCATTGTTTTTACTACTAGAAGAAAACCTTTTTTCTCCTGTGAGATATTTTTCTAATTCTCCTTGAGGAATGTGGTGTGTGTGTGTGTGTGTGTGTGTGTAAAAGATAGGTCCAAATATTTTATTTTCTATGTTCACATTTCTAGTCACTATAGACTAGACAGGATTTTAAAAGTCTGTCTCAGGAACATCAGTCTCACTAGATACAACAGTCCACAACAACAAAAAAACGTTTTATGGTCAAATGAAGTTGAGGCATCAACTTCTTAGAGATCCACGATATTTATTGGCATTTTAAAGGCTTGCGTAAATTCTGAGGCTTACTTAACTGTGTTTAATGTGATATTTTCCAAACTAATTTGATAGTACAACCCATTTTATTGTGTAAAACATATTATTAACCCACAGAATAATATCCTATAAGGTATGTGTAGGGAAATGATTGTCCAGAAACATAATTTAAAGAATAAGAGTTGGGTATCCCAGGGCCTGCCTCTGCCTTCAGCTCAGGTTATGATCCCAGAGTCTGGGATTGGGCCCTGCATAGTGCTCTCCTCTTAGCGGGGAGCCTGCTTTCCCCTCTCTCTCTGCCTGCCTCTCTGCCTACTTGAGATTTCTCTCTCTCTGTCAGGTAAATAAATAAAATTAAAAAAAAAAAGAATTGGGTATCTCAATTATCAATTGATTTTGCTACAGGACATCAATGGGAGAAGATTCCTCTGAGCATCAGTAACCAGGAAATAAGTAGACAGAAGGAAAGGATTGCTGAACAACTTCTAGAAGAGAAGGAAGAGGAGGATGGGAAGAACAAAGCTCGCCAGGCAGCTGAAATTGAATGGTTGGGATTTCGGAAACCTAGCCAAGTTGATGTGTTGCATTCTAAACATGAGGAGGAGGAAGTAGTTTGGGATGAAGAAATTAATAATGATGACGATGATTGCAATGATGATGAAGATGAAGTTCGAGTGATAGAATTTAAGAAAAAAAATGAAGAGGGTTCTCAATTAAAAGGGGAAGGTGATGCAAATGAGGACTCCCCACTGAGCAGCCCCAGTTCCCAACCTGTGACGCCTGAGGAGCAGCCAACCTTCGGGAAGAAGAGTGATATCTCTAGAAATGCTTATTCAAGATACAATACAATATCCTATCGGAAAATCAGGAAGGGGAACACCAAGCAGAGAATTGATGAATTTGAGTCTATGATGCACTTATAAATTAAATGGAACTGAGGAATTCTCCTGCCCACTAAAGCAAAATCTAATTCTATTTTCCTGAGACACATCTTTGCATGTCTTATTTGAGTCATCCTCTTTAAAGATGTGAAAGCTTAACCTCTGTTTCACTGTAGGAAAAATATGGAAATAATCCTAGACAAAATTCAGTCTGGTAACCTCAAGTCAAAAAGCTTTAGATTCATTCATGGGCATTTGCTTTTTAAAATTTCACTAATATGGACTTGTGTGATAAGCACTAAGCAGCAAACAGCAAGCACCCCTAGAGAATCTGGCATGATTTGGCTTGTTAAAAGTAACAACACTGGGAAATACAGTCAATCAAATGAAAGAGGACTATGAGAAATGACCTGTATTTCTTTTGGTGTCTTTCTTCCTGTACATTGAGGGTGCTAGAAAGTCTGGTATTAAGCCTATTTCACTTCAACTTGTTTTTATAGACACTAGCAATAAGCTGTCCAAAATGTTTTGCCTTTCCTATTATCTTCAGAAAAGGTTTTAAGTGGCTTTCCTTGGCATCTACAGAGTGAAAAATCTGTATAGGCCTTCTTCCTAGGTGTTACCATTGACTGAATTTTCTCACTAGAGGGGCTGAGCAGTTGTCAAGTCAGGAGAATTCTGTTATTAAATGTTGGATTTATGCAGTCAAGATGAATAAAATCCATTGTGAGGTTGATACAGGGAGGGACTAGAGGATTGGTGGGCAATAGACTAAGGAGTCAGATAGTTTATTTTTGTGACTGAAAATAGAATCTCGTCTAGCACAGTTAAAGTCATTAAAAGTGAAAATGACAGCTTTAGCACAGTTTTAAGAAAATATCCTTCTCTATTACCACACTTTCTCTTATTAACAGTATCTCAGAATAATTTTCTTTCCTTAGAAACCCAAGACAACTCTAGTCATAACTGTACTAGTTACTATGAAAATGGAAATAATTATCTTAGGATATTTTCAAAGTAGAGTGTGAGCATGTATTTTTAGTAAGAAAGCTCTGATAGTCGTTGGGAATATAGAATTTACTGGACCTCAGCCCAAATCAAGATGCTTAAGACTGTGCCTGTGGAGTTTCACTCAAGCCAGTGTATCAAATAATGTATTAAATATTTATGAAAAGGGAGAGTCTATATTTTTATTCTTAGATAGTTTCATAATTTTTTATTTCAGGCTTCCATATATATCACCCTGAACTTTCTGTCACCACAGATAAAGATATTTTTGGCCCTGCAAATAAAAAGACAATTCCTTATTGTCTGAATGTAATACAGTCTCCATTGTACTATTCAACCCTTTGTTTATTTCTTTTTCATTTTGTGAAAAAACCCGGGTTAGGCCTTCTTAGATTATTGCTTATTTATGTGTAACAAATCCCACACATTCTAATGGAAATTTCTTTAATTCTTCCTGGTCACATAATATATTTCCAGGATATCATTTACTATTATTTACTGTTTACAAGATTCAATTTTGAATTCAAGATTGAAGTGCTTCTTTTATTCTTTCAAACAGATATTTCACAACCTGATCATGTAAAAGTGCTGTTGCTCTTCATTTGTAGAACCTATAGATTTCATTCTTGATAATGCAAGTTTTTCAGAAGAAAGAGAAAATCAGGTGTTTATTGGTAAATTTAGGTAAAAGATTGGTGCACTCAGACAATTTCCTATTTATTTAGATCCTCTAAATTGTTGCACCTGGGCAACCTATTTTCTTTTCTGGGTTACTGATGAGCCCTACAATTTTCTACTTAACTTCAAAGCACAGTATTGTGTTATCCATCAAGGAACAGGAGCATATTATTAACCTAACATCAACAGAGCCTCTATTTTTAATTGTTCTAACAGAAGTGTTGAATTTCTATGGAATCTGAGTGAACTGGGTGGTCTATGGTGTGACATAGTCAAGCTACTGGCTCTTATGGGGATCCAGTACAGAGTAACACTGGCCTTCAAAGCTTTGTGCTCTTACTATCTAATTAACCAAGCATGAAAGATACTGTCCACAAAGACTTTTTCAGGGTATGTTCAATGAGCAAATGCTTAATGCTTATGGATGAGGCAGTGCAGTTACAAAAGAGCACTGAAACTACTCTTGGACATTAACACCCAGATGCTTCCATCTTACACTAAGGCCACAGAGTTAAAGTGATCAGAAGCAAAATGATGGGGTTAGGTGACTATTTGATTCTTCATAACCTAGGAAAGGCAAGGGTATGGTTCTGATTTCATGAGGGATATTTAACATATTAGACATTCCTACAGAACAAGTTAGAACACAAATTGGTAATAATACTGGCAGATTTACTGCTTTTGTGATCTAAGGTTCGGGTTGGATGGAAGAAGGACTCTGGTACCTGGTAGGAGGGGGAACTGATTTCTTGTGATAATGTTGCTATTTCTTACATGACTTTTAATTTTTCTTAGTTTTGGGGTGAATATGAATTAATAAAATCTCTATTTCTTTGTCAATAAAAAATTTACTTTTCCTATAATGCTATATTGGAAGACATGGGATATGTCAGAATCCACCTATCATCTGTCTACAGTTTAAATAAAGAACTGCTGTGTCTGACTTGCTTTCAATAACAGTGTGTGTCCTTGTTTTGGTGTGAAGGATTTATTTTCTTTTGCTGTCCTTTAAAATTTAGGAAGAATGCTTGCATATCAGCAGCTACTAAAGACCATTAAGAAATGATGCTTTAGAAATCAAGAGAACACTTTATTTAAATCCAAAAAGCATTATTTATTTCAAAAAGGTTTAAAATGATTGTAAAAAGAAAAAAAAAAAAAAAAGAAACACAAAAACTTCTGGCAGGTAGATACCTAATGTTCCTGAAAAATTTGTGTTATTTTTATAGGAACTGAGCTCTTGTTTAGATACACCTTAACTTCCACAACTTGAAAAACACATATGTATCTCTCTAGCCATGAAGGAAATACATTTAAACCATGCTGACACTTTTATAGTAACTGTTTCTGCCTATTTACATGGGCTAGTACTTTTGGCACATTTTCAAATGAAGAACGGACATTTAAGTTTTTCAAAGTGATAGGAAAAACACTTAAAATAAGTAATAATAGAGAATTATGGAAAAAGATGAAGCACCAGAGTATTATAAAAAAGAAATATGTTTGACCATATGAGAAAGGCAACTACTTTTAAAGGCTTAACTTTCATTGCTCTATAAAAACAAGAGCGCTGTAAAAAGTAATGTCAAAAGTTGTAGCAAACATTTGCCAATATTAAAATATCAGACAATAACATAAAAAATATGAATACCAAAATGTGCATACAGCTCATGAGGAACATGAAGTGACTCAGCCACACAATCAACATAAACACAATGACACAGGTAGTAATCAACAGCAGAAATCACCCAACAGATACATGGCAAACTACAAAATCAAAGGACAATGCCTCATAATCAACTGCCAGTGTGGGAGAGTTTTGGAAATGAATTTGGAAAGTAACCTGAATCTTTAGTTAGTGACTTAAAATTACATATTTGATTCCTTCTTTATGATAACATCAGTGAGTAGAGGCAGAAAATTGGTTACTTCAAAATGTTCAACTTAACTCCAAATTCCTTTATATTCCAGTGCTTCAATCTTGTTGTCCCATTAACAGAAGTTTTTAGGTAATCAATAAGAAAATTCACTAATCTGACCTTTGCCTTCTCTTATTTTTCTGTCCACCTTTAATAGCTAATATGTATAAAACTAGCAATGTTTGGGCAGTTGTTTGAAGGAGGAGAATTAAGACATGTGCATAATCCGAAATGTATAAGCATCTTGATGATTTAGAGTTTGGTTACTCCCTTCAAGTATGGAAAATGATACCCAGAGTCAAAGTCCACTGGAGATACTTTTGTACAGAAGGCCAGATGCAGACAAAATTGTGCACTTAAAAGAATTAAAATTATCCAAAAACATTTCATAGTTTTCTTTATATTTGTAAGCAGGAAGTCTTGGTCTTATTTTCTCCCTCTTCAAAGTATAAAATGTAGAGATTCCTAGATATAATTATATATACACACATATAAGAATATATACACATACTTTTCTATATGAATATATGTATGTATATATACATATATATTTACAAAGATAGATGCATTTTGGTCAAGTAATGATAATCTAGTCCCTCAAAAAATTGGTTTTATATCTAATATAAAGGTTGTATTTTATACAGATATTTATAACTGAAATCCTTGAACTGGTAAATACCAGTCAATCAATAATAAAATAGAAAGCCTCTGTTTTCAAAGATATTATCTGTTATTTATTTAATGGCAACTGTCATCATTAGAAACTCACCATATTAGAAGTTGTTCTGTTTGCTGAAAAATGAGAACTTTCCTGTGTTTTTGCAAAACAATGATTCACATAAAGTTGCAAGGAGACCCTAATTGGAATGGTAACTCCTAGTTGACCCATTAGGTTGAAACAGAGGCATTGAATCTGCTTATTGTGATGGGATTTTTTTCCCCTTTCTTTAAGGTTCCAACACCTACCTGAAATACCATCCATTAAACCTCATCAGCAGTATTTAATACTTTACATAGCTTACGCAAACTTGTCCACAGAATGGCTGTTTGCCAAAAATAAATATTTTGTACATTAGCTTTGGTTAGTGTTCCTTTTCTCATTTCAAGGCTTGTGGCTCATAGCAATTTTTAAACAACCTACACAAAAGTTGTAAAAGCACTATGGTGACAATCTACACAATGAAGAAAAAGTTACAGGTTTTGGTTCGTATTTTAAATTAAAGGACTCTTCAATGTTTACTTCCCACCTCTGTTCAAATTGGGCAATCTGTCGGCTTTGATTAATGGTTGGGGAAAGAAAGAGGTGGCAATATTATTTAAGGGGAAGCAATCTCTCTATGTCTGCTTCTCCTTCTCATATTTATTATAGGAAATGGAAAAGATTATGTCCTGCATGAAGTCAAGGAGATAGACCACTGTAAAGCATGTGCGGATAGCTAAACTTAAGCCCACACTTAGGTGATTAACAGAAAGGGTGCAGCCTCTATATCACAACCAAGGGAGACCTACGACTTCACAATAAAGGGATTTTAACTGAGCCCACCTGAGCTGACTTCCCTACTTAGAGAAAAAAACAAGTCATAGGAGCATGAGACTCTTTTCGTCTACTTCTCCTCCCTCTCCCTCTCCCCTTCCCCCTCCTCTTCCTCCTCCTCGTCCTTCTTTTTTTTTTTTTTTTTTCCCCAGTCAGGTAGAATGGAAACTAGATTTTAATCTCTTACTAGTGGGATGCTCTTAGATAAAATACCTCTCAGCCATCATCTTTGTCTGCATAATGAGAAGAGTTAAGACCTAACTCTCTGAGTTGTGCACAACGGTGAGATGGGGAACAATTGGTGCCTAGCACATGACAGGTACTCAAAGATAATCAGTTCTCATTGGGTTTCCCTTTATTCCCTGTAAATTCCTTGTTTATACCAAAGATATTGGGACCCTCATCTGAGGCATAATTTCTTTTCTGTGTTTGAACATGGAAGTTAAAGTTGTTAAATAAAGATGGTACTATCTGGCCTGCTTCAACCCCACTCTCTCTGCATGAGAATCCCTTGAAAATCATCCTAAGCCATTCATAAATTCAGGGTTGACTGGAGAATTTGAATTCCTATACACTATAACTGATATCTTTGCCCCTCTACAATACCTAAGGCAATACTATAAGCAAGGTGTTTCCTTATTTAAGAGAATATTTCCAAGTTAGTTGTGGAGACACTAACAATACATTGTGATTGTGGCATATGGTGGTTTTTGGCCCTGTGAATGACAGCTGATTGAATGTCAGCAAGCAGAATTGAGCAAATTTGATGCTGGTGATAAAACATGGTTGTACCAACAACAGCTGTGTCATCCTTCAGGGAGAAGCTCTGGGTAACTGCTGAAAAAGAGAAAGGAATGGTGCAACCCAAAAAGTTCAGAAGCACTCAGATGGTCTGGTAAGTTAGGTTTTGATCAAATAAGTCCTGTAAAATACCGAAACTATGCTTGTGTTTAAAGTAACAAAACGTATAGACACTTCTCTAAGAAAAGGCAATGATTTAAGCCAATGCACGGAATACTCTGATGTCTCCCAACACAGCCTCCTACTAAAGAATTTAGGGTTGGGGCACCTGGGTGGTTCAGTGGGTTAAGCCTCTGCCTTCGGCTCAGGTCCTGGGATCCAGCCCCACACTGGGCTCCCCACTAAGCAAAGAGCCTGCTTCTCTTTTTCTCTGCCTGCCACTCTGCTTACTTGTGATCTCTTTCTCTGTGTCAAATAAATTAAAAAAAAAAAAATCTAAAAAAAAAAATCTAAAAAAAAAAAAAGAATTTAGGGTTGAATAGGACCCTAATGTGTCCCACTCAGGGGTTTCTCACTAGAAGTACCAGAGGCCTAGTAGCATTTACACTTTTATTTTAGTCTTCTGAAAACAAAATATAGAGAGTAATGCTTAAAAAAATGTTGGTAGGAGATTTCACAATTAGTCAATACTCTGACGTTTAGGTCTATAAGACTTCCAATTTGTGACTAGTTCCTTGCATCTTAAGAGTAGTTGAGCAAAGGGGCGCCTGGGTGGCTCAGTGGGTTAAGCCGCTGCCTTCGGCTGAGGTCATGATCTCAGGGTCCTGGGATCGAGTCCCGCATCGGGCTCTCTGCTCAGCAGGGAGCCTGCTTCTCTCTCTCTCTCTGGCTGCCTCTCTGTCTACTTGTGATTTCTCTCTGTCAAATAAATAAATCTTTAAAAAAAAAAAAAGTGGGAATTCATTAAAAAAAAAAAAGAGTAGTTGAGCAAATACATGGAAAAAGCTCTTTTTAAAAATTTTTTCTAAGAACAAACATGTCATGTATGGAAACAATCCTTTGCTATATTGACAACCATATAGCTTTGTATTAAGTCAAGGTGAAGTCAGGAAGAGCACGCTCTGAACAACAGACTGTAGTTTTTTTGTTTTTGTTTTGTGAAAACATTTTAATTTCTTTCATTGCTATGCCCCTAGGTAAGTGTTTCTGAACCATAATTTGTCTTTTTCTGAACAGACTTGATGTGTTTTGTGGAAACTGTTTTTGAATAAAAAGCATCTTCAGACGGGGCAAAAAAACCTTTCAACATTTTTGCAGTTACACAAAAAATTGTATGAGGCACTCAGCACATTCGGTTTGGTCAGCAATTCAGTTAGTCCTTTGGCAACTGACTTGTGTTTTATCCCCCATATGGCTCTGTTTTGAAAAGAATTATCTCATTTTCTAGTCATTCTCTTATCTCATCTGCAATGTCAATTATCTAAATAAAACATCTTAAATATGATGCAAATAGGCAGAATTCTTTCCCCTTCTGAGTCATAGCTATAGCTCTGCTTTTGTGCAATTAATTGGGAGATAAAATTAAATTTTAAATAGGAAGTCAGAACTAAAGATGCCCAGTTTAACCACCAGCTCAACTGAACAAAGCTTCATTTTTATATTAACAAGCATATAGCACGGTTTTCCTCCAGACACCCAAACCCAGCAAAAATGTTTATGTCTCTCTTAAGAATGCTGTGGAACAGATTTATTTAGGCCAGCGGCCTGGGGCAGTGAACTGAGCCCTGTCTCTAGAGATCCAAATTGTAATCCTCATCTCTAACTGGTGTAGGACTCTTATGTAATATGTTTTCGGGGCATCAGTTTTCTTACCAAAAATGAATATAAAGGATGTTAGGATTTCTAGACTCTCTTTTGGTATGCCTAAATACTGGCATATGTAAGGTTAGGAATTCAATGTGGATTGATGAGATATTGTTTCCTCAGATTTATCAATGTTATCATCAGACCTGCACCTAAGGCCTTATCTCTCAGCCCCACCCCACAGAGGTGCCGGATTCCTTTTTATTTCTGGCAAGTCTAGGTCAATTTTTTTTCTTAACTCTCCTCCAGAGGGTTTCTTACCTCATTCTCTTCCCCTTTCATTATGTTTACTTCATTTTATTCCTACTTTGAAATCTTTTAGAGCTTACTTTTAGCATATTTCATCCTTGTGAATGCTGTTAAATCTAAAGTCATATTTTGTATAAATCTTTAATAATTGTTAGTGCTCTGTCGCTGCTTTATTCGTTTCAGCTCCTTTTATTTGGTCTTACAGTACACTGCAATTAAGTGTATTTTTGGTGCCTTTCTGGTGACTATAGTGCCTTATGGCCTAGCCTCTTTCTCCTTGCCTTTTTTTTTCTTTTTTCTTTTTTAAAATATCCACCTAAGTCTTAAAAGTTACTAGTATGACCGTTTCTTAAAAGTGTAGCTTTAAAAGCACAAAATGAATTGAAACCATGTCCATATCTGGAACTGAATAAACATTTGACTTCCTCACTTAAAGTTTTTTTTCCACTGACTCAGATTGGGAAACAAAAAACAAAAAACAAAAACCTTTATGTAGTCATCTAGATCAAAGTCCTACCATTGAGTAGTATGATAACCGATACTCATTCAAACTGTTAGGTGCGCAGGCGTGTCGCTGGGAGGGACTTCACCAAGATGACAGCTGTGTGTTTCTGAGGTCTTTTTGTCATTGGAACTCAACTTTTAATTTAAAAAAAAAAAAAAGCAAATAAAAGTGTAGGTTCTCATTGATTATACCTACTTATGGGCCAAAAGAGCTGGTTATTATCCAACTCAGTCATCATGAATATCATTGTACTTCCTCAAGTACTTTTGGCTTCATTTCCTGTGTTTCCTGTTACCTGTTTGATTGCATGGGGAAGTTTGCAGGCTGAGGTCCATCCAGTACAGGGCAGGAAGCATGCAATTCAAAAGGCCACCTAGAGCTGAAGACGGGCTCCAGTTCAATGTTAGGTTGTTTCCCTGAGCTCACTTTTGGGTTCTCAAATATTGCGGGTTTTTAAATCTCCTATTCAAATGCCATTAATTTTGAAAATGTAAACTACCATGGAGAAATACAGTCCCTATGTCCACTGTCATTTTCACAGTGTCTAATGGGTTTACTAGATAAAAAATATTAGTTGTTCTTTAGTCTTCATAATATTTTTCAAATTTCCACTTTTGGTATTGCTTCTCTGGGTCACAAGCAGCAACTTTCAGGGTCTTCTGAGAAATGTTTCCTTCTAAGCATAACAACTGATGATGATAGTTCCCAAAAACAATGTGATTCACCTGGAAAGAAAAGGGATCTGGGAATGAGCCACAGAATGAATTTGACAACTGAAATATAAAGAAATGAAAACTAATAAAAATATTTTATTTTTGATTTATTAGGAATTCTTCTGAACTAAATGAACAACAGGAATATAGTCTTTGGACTGTATTAAATTTGTCTCCATCTCAAACTAACTTCTCACTTCTTTAAGCTACAGGGCTTTTAAGACTTTTATGACTTCCTTAGGGAGGAAACAAAAGATTTATTTTCTGATGGGTTTGGTAACTGTATTATTTAAAAGAAATAACTCCATATGGCATTTGCTATATTTGATAGACGATGGCTCTCTAACTGATGGTGGTCATGAAAAAACAACCATCACAAAAAGCAAGTCAGTTAATTTCTTAATTAAGTTCATACCTTTGAAAGCAAACTTAGAATACAAAGTGCCAGAAATTATGTATATATTTATAAGCTATCCACCATAATATCTGATAATATGTAATGCCTGATGTTCAGAAAATCCAGATGTAATTAGAAAAAGATCAAAGGTATTTCAGAGTTCTATTATTTGTTAATATTTATTGAATATCCTAGAAATAATAGATAACCAACTTAGAACTTGCTCATGACTTTATAATTTTTTTACCTATTAATCCTCTCGTTTTTTCCATGACTATGACAAAGATAATCTTAATTATATGTATATTATTTTGAAATGTTTTAAAAAATATAACAAATAGGGGTAATTTCATAATAGTGTATTTTAAAGATATTCCTACAAAACCACTGTCATCCTTGTAGGACTTTGGAAATATGATGTTTGAGTGTGCTCACGGTTTTGTAAAGGAGTTGGCCTTGAGCAAAATCATCCTGGATTATCTACAACATTCTGCCAGTGGATTGTAAAGAGGTAATTGAATAACTTGTCCCCAGTCTAAAGATACTTGATGAAGGGACAAGTGGTGGAGGGTCATTCCATGTCACAGTACATAGGAACTACCTATGAAAGAATTTCCTCTTAGGGGTCTATAATCCATAACACTTGGAGTGAGCTGGCCTAGAGAATATCTTTTAAATGCAGATTAGAAATGTATAATTTTAACAATTCATTGGTATTCAGGATCAAACTCACTGTTACCCTATTTCCTTCTAAGAAGCTCTCAATTCCTAATGCTAAAGGGAAAGACATGTTCCTGTTATTCAGTCTTTTGCTCTGTTTATTTTTTTAAAGACTTAACAAGACATGGAGGACTCAGGAGGTTTAGTATGAAAATTACCAAAACACTGAAAATATAGGGAAGACTATTATCAAGATATTAATCTCCATGACATCTAGCAGCATGGAAAGGGGAACTTAAGGCAGAAGAAGACAGCTGTGTGACATGCTACAACTTCATAAGCACAAACAGCATCGGGAAACATTGAATTATTGCCATCTTAATTAAATTACTGTCTTACTAATTGGTTTGCCATTTAGAGGGACCAAAATTAAGCCTATATGAAAATCAGCTAATGAAGGCTTAAGTTCTCAATGGGGCCAACCCCGTTTATAAATAAGAACTTTGTGATTTAAGGGCTGCTGCCTCCTACATATTTTCTAACTAGCTTGAATTTTTTTCTGGTAACAGATTCATTTCCGGAGATTAAAAATGTGTTCTCATTCTCATCCTTTCTCACCCCTGGCCCAGCCTCCAGCTTTCTTTGGCATAAGGTTAAGGAAGCAGAAGGTAATATTTGATAGATGTTTATGGATTTTTCCAACATTATGCAACATAAAATTAGTAACTGGTACACTATTAATTCCTAATTTTCCTAAATAACTCAATGGTAGTCATTATCACTAAAAAGAAAAAAAAATGCCCAAAAGGAATTGAAATATAGCAGAGAAGATTGAAAGGGAGAAAGACTGGGAAATATGATGTTGACCCCAAGTAGAAAGAAAAATGCCATGAAGGGAGTAGTCACTGATTGTGACATCAAAAGAAATGGATGCACTCCAAGGGGGAAACAAAGTGCTTACTTTGGCGACAACCCTGAGCAAAATGATGGTCTTCATATACCCAATGTATTTTGTGGATTTGGTGGTCACTTGCAGTGAGATAATAGAAAGTTTAAGAAGGTTGACCTGAAATTATTTTTGTCACCTCAAGCTCTTACACCAAAACTTATCACTTTGTATCTTGGTAAAATAGAATTGGGGAAACCGATCAGAACTTTAACATTTATCATTTTGAAGGTGAATAGAATATAGCAGGGGTGGACTGGTAAGTATTAATAATTGGACCTCTGGAAAAAATCCCTGGATTAGTAGCATAGGGTTGTGTAATTCCTCCCACCATGGCTGGTTTCAAGCTTTCAGGGTGATGTCACTGAATGTGATGTTGGGAAGTGCACGAGACACACCATCAGCTTCTTGACAAGCAGGTGGGAGCTGCCTCCACCACCTGTTGAGGCCCAGGTCTCTGGGAATGAGGAGGTGGGGGGTGAGAAAAAGTCTCCCTTTATGGAAAGGAGTTAGAACGCTGAAAAGCAGAGTCATTCTAAAGTGCAAAGCTTATAGGAAGAACACTGCTTCTTGCTTTCCCTATGTACTTTCCTTCAGGCTTCTCTGATAACCAGGGAGAACCAGTTCTAGCCCATAAGCAGGATTTTTGGCATTGTTAGTTGACTGAAGTGAATGACTTATAGAAACAAAGATGCTGATAGCAATATAACCAAAGCAACGGGTGGCTTGTGTTTAAAAAATAACAGATTTGAAATAAATTTTGTAAAAGAATAAAAGGACTTGACAATTTGCAAAAATATCTGTTTATCTCTCTGTATGAACTTTTTACACTGCCTCTTTTGCCATAAACACATTGAAAGCTTCCGACTGAGGACGAGGACAATGGGAGTTTTACGTCCCATTTAACCGGAAGTTGGATTTGCAATAAAGAAGAGGTACCCATATTTTACTTACCAGCTCTGGTTGGAAGACTGATGTTGATTTATGCAGCCATCTTAGCCCTTTGTTTCTATTATCACAAGGGTGCAGCCTCAGGGCCCCGGTTTCAGGCACAGGAGCTAAGCACCACTCTCCATGTTTAATAAGTCTTAGCCAGGTGTAATTGAATTGTTGAAGCTGTCGGGAAATGAACAAGGAGAAGGTCACTTTAGGCAGCAGATACAGGTAGGGTCTCTGCCAAACATTTTGGTTAGCGATGGTTAAGGATATAGGCACTTGGGTCAAATGTTTTGTACCCAAATCCCAGTATTGCCACTTTCAATTCTGACAGCATGGGTATATTATTACCATATTTAATTTCATTTTTATTATTTTTAAGTTGGATAGCAATAGGGAGTATCTCAGAGAGTTGAGGTAATGACTGTGAAGTTACTGTAAGCCCTCAATAAATGTGAGCTGCAATAATAATAATATTTAGTACAGTTAGTGTATATCTGCAAATGGAGGTTATTTCAGGTGGTCTGAATCCTAGACAATCCTAGACAATCCTAGACAGGTGCTTGAAGTAGTGGAACATTCAAACCATCTGTAGCCATTAGGGCCATAAGGAGATCCAAGTCACAGTCCTAAATTGCTTTGGTGGAAATTATTATGCTTCTTTGTTTAAGACTATCCAGATTACTGGATTCCTGGAGGTTTTGTAAGAAAGGTTAAAAATCTTTCTTAAGGCTAAAAAAAATGTTCCTATTTAAAGAAAGGTTAAAAATCTTTCTTTGCTGATAGCAGAAAGAATTATCAGGTTCTGCTCCGTTAGCATCCTGTGGTTTGTAAGAACTACTCTTGGGAGAAGTCCGGTTTTGGGGAGTTGCCAATGTCTAAAATAAATACTGATTCAGGTAATGGAACCATGTTTTCAGTTTTTATAAGTAATTTTTCCAGTTACTTACACCCTAGTATCATCTGCCTGGTCAATTTATTCTAAGTCTGTGGGTCTGCAGGAAATTTGTTTTTTCTCACCAATGTGAACATAAAAAAAGTAGACGGCTGGTAAAAATCTATCTAAATGCCTTTGTGTAGAGAATCATTTGTGATGTAATTGAGATTTAACTTAGATCATCAGGTATGTCATTGGGTTAGACCTCACCACTCAAAGGGTAATCTCTGGACCAACAACAGCATCACCTGGGAGCTGGCTGGAACTGCTGAATCCCAGCCCCACCAGGAACCTATTGAATCAGAAATCTATATTGTAACAAATTTCCGGGTGATTTGTATGCACATTAAAAATTGAGAAGCATGGTCTTATGTCATAATAAAAGGAAGTTAAATGGCTACTAAGAGAAGCTAGGCATTACCTTTAAAAGGGACATCTCAAATGGTTGAAAAGTTAATAGCTAAGGGGACTTTCTAGGTAAAGTGAAGGTTAAGGCTTGGTGGTTCAATCCTCAGCCTTTATTCCTTTCGAGCTTTTTTGGTTGAATGCTATAAACTGGTTTGGTATTAAACTTCATTAATTCTGCCAAAATAAATTAACTTCCTCCAAGTCCCTTTACTTTTTGTTATTAAAACAAACTACAAGCTAAAAATGAGGAAGAAGACAAAAAGGGAGATGGGGGTTTGTGGAAAGCAGGGGCTACGTATTCATACTTTTGCCTCCCAGTTTCCCCTTGAGAGCCTCAGTGGTTATCCAGACCACAACTTGGATCTTCAGAAAAAATCCTGGTTAATCAGGTACAGAAAATCACAAGAAGAATGCGTCTTGATGGATTGAATTAAATAATACCTTACTTTCATATAATTTGGACTACTTGTGGTTTTCTTTTGCAATTTATGATTTTATTTCCTCTTTGAATTGTTAATATGAGTTGTATCTTTCAAATGATTTCTGACACGTTTCTCTTCCTTCTACCTCCTCTTTTTCCTAATTAAGAAAGAGCTTCCTCAGCCGCAAGTTTACAGTCTGTAGCTGAATTGTAGCAACAGAGAGGACAAAAATGTCTTTCCCGCTTTAATTCAGAGGTAGAGGGGAGATGTGGTCAGAAATAGAAGCAATATCTCTTAAGTCAAAGCAAATAGGTAAGCCTGGGGAAACCTAGATTCTAACCACAAAAGAATTTCTTTACCAAAGAGTGATCTACAATTTTAGGAAGCTGAGTTCTACTCATGAATTGATGTTTCTATGAGTTCTATTTGGCATCCAAACCAATAATATCTGCACAGAATGAGAATGGGTGGGGAACATACACTGAAGAGGGAGGTACCACCACTCAGAGCTCACCTCCAGCTCGGCAGAGTCCCTGGTGAGCTGGTCTCCCTGGCTCTCCTTCCTCCCCTTCCCATTGTTTTCTGAGTTTGTCAGAGATTGTTGAAGGGTTTCCACCATGGATCATGGATTATGTAATTTGCATTACTCTCAATATGGATTCAGGAGAACTGAATCAACAAAATGGCTCCCTTAGATTATTTGAAAATATTCTCTGCCTTTATTTCCTTTATTATTTTTCCTTTAGATGTAATTTTTATTTTTCACATTTTTTGTCTTTATTATTAGAACAGTAAGCGTCTATGGAGCACTGAGGGTTAAGTACTGGTCTATATGCTTCATCTGTATGACATAATTTGATCCGCAAACCTGATTTAGGGGTTGGCTCTGTTATAACTGCTGTTTACCTAAAAGTTAAAGGATTTGCAATGTTAACACACTTGAAAGTGATGGAGCAAGAACTGGGTCCCAGGTGGGTTGACTTTGGTATGCACAATTTTACTCCCTTAGTCACTATCTTTACACTGAGTGGTGGGCTACCTTATCACCAACCTTATGATCATGCAGCAATTTATAAATTAATTATTGTTTGTACAGCAAAAATGAATTTCTCAAGTGAGCAGTAAATGTACCACACTTGCACTTATCAGGTACACCTGGGCCTTCTATCAACTGTGTCTTTGATGAGAGAGAAAACCCAGCCCAGCGGGTACCTTGCTGCTCGCATCACAGTCTTCCAAAGTGGCTGTGGTGTTTTCAATGGAAATGCATTTGCCCAAGGCCACATTAATAAGCTAGGGAACAAAATATAAAATATGCATTAAGAAAAAAATATTTTAAAGTAGAACAAGACATTCAGAAAGCACAGACTATAAAACTATAATAAGGTTAAAAGATAGTTAAGTTGATAGCTTAGCATTACTTAGCACTATACGATTTTATTGGTTGCTATCTCTAACAGAGACATAATGTAATCTTGCTAAAGTACAGCTTCAATCTGTCAATTTAAGCCTATGATTCAGCCTCAGAGCCAACAAACAGAAGCTTTTAATTAACCCTTGCCTGGAATGCTAAATAGAGAATGAGCAAAAGGTAACATGAAAAGTAGTTATTTTCTTGTCTCAAGTTTTTCTGATGCATACATTAAAAGTCAATGCACAGACTTGCAATTTAATCAAGCCAACAGTTATGGGCTCTGTTCCCGGTCTGACCCCTTCAAGCAATTTCACTGCTTAGGCACTGAATCATAGATAAATTGAGTCCTTCAAAGAACAGCAGATTCCAGCTGATTCCCTGTCAGAATCTTCCTAATGACTCAGGCAAGCCACAATTCATTACAGGAAAGTCATGAAAGCTAATACAGAGCCAACCTTAAAGGCACTCTCTGGCAGGCCCCCAGGTTTTTAATGGATTTGCAGGGTCAAATATGGAGGTAGCTTTCTATAAGTCACCATTTAATGCAGAAAAATGTTGATTCCCTTGCCCCCTTTGACATCTTGGGCAAGGCTAACGAGATGGTGAGTTAATAGTGCAATTTAGACTTCTTAGATTTCTGGAAGAGCAGTGTAGAGTCAAGTCTACACTCAGAAAAGCCTTCTGAGCTGAGAGGTGGCGAAGTCTATGTTGGCAAGGACACTATTTGTGCCCCCTCCTCTTCTGAGGGTGTTGTATGATATAGCTGTGTAGCTCAGAGTTGAAAGCCTTTATAACAGGGTGCTCTTGGGGTGGCCCTCCCTTTTACATGCATAGCTTAGCTTGCAAGAAAATCAGGGGCATCTTCGGGGACCAGAAAATGCAGAAAATGAAGTAAAACAAAACCCTTTAGAAAGTGGGAAAACTGCAAATATTGGTAGGCAAGGGACCAACATTATTAAGGACAGGAGAAAAAACATGGGTAAGCCAGAGGGTTGGAACTGCAGTCTTTCACATAAAGATGGACGACTAAAGAATTAGACCCTCAGTAGAACCATGTCCTGGGAAAAACAATTTACCCCGTAGCACAGGGAGACAACATGGTAGCTAGAGTCTCCCTTGGGAATCTGAACCTTCTGTGGACCTTCATCTGGGTTTGAGATACAAGTTTACTCTACTTCCATTGGATAGGAACTTTGACAGCCATAAAAATAGTACCAGGTTGGGGGTCCCTGGGTGGTTCAGTTGGTTAAGCATCTGCCTTCGGCTCAGGTCATGATCCCAGGGTCCTGGGATCTAGACCCACATCAACTCAATTCCAAGGCCTGCAGCAAAAGGCTCATGCTCAGTGGGGAGTCTGCTTCTTCCTCTTCCTCTGCCCCCTCTGCCAGCTCACCCCCCCCAACCCAGCTCTCTCTCAAATAAATAAATAAAATCTTAAACAACAACAACAAGTACCAGATTGGTTACTTCTTGGGTAGCTGGCATGTGAAACAAATCTAGAAGGACAGAATTTCCATCAGAAATCTTCAAAGAAAGCTCTATTCACAATGTAGAGTGACAAATATGGGGAGAGACTATCCACCAGTAGTAAATGGAGTGGTCAGGACGCACAAAAGGAATTAACTTCAGAGAAGAGATTTAATAGAAATGCATGAACGTAGGATAATCCTGGAGATTAAAGAAAGGAAATGTGCTCCAATTGTTCTCTGGATTTTAACAGAGATAAACATAAACTTCTGTATTTGTGGATTACCCAGAAAACATTCTCTCTTCCCACGGGTTTAGAAACCTGGTTTCAATACAGCCGAACAGGTTGTACTGCTCCAGAATCTCACAGAACTTCCAGAGAGCTAAACATGAACGAGGGAATGCAGCGTGAGCGGCTGCCAAGTGTATCTGGCCCGGGATCCTATTTCTGGCAGCACAACTAACATTGCCCAAAGCAGTGTATGGGAACCCCTGGTTTAACTGATTTCTTTGTATTTATTTTGTACAGTCCCGTCTGCCAAGCATAGAAAAGCATTAGATAGAGGGGGGAAATTTTTCTTTCCCTTGCTTTCTGCCACGCTTTGCTTTCTCTGAAGATTTGTTTCCCTTCTTCCCTACCAGAAATTTCTGGAGAAACTACTTTTCTTCACATAGAAATGATTCATGAACTCCCAAAGAGTTGTTACTTTTTATCTCATTATGAATGGTTTTAAAAATTGATTCTTCATTTATTTTCAAGAAATTATATTTATGATTTTATTGTAAACCATTTCAATCTTTTTGAAAAAAAAATCAGTCAGTATCTAAATTTTAAATCACCCATTTTGAATTATTTCACTTTCCAGTTGAGGAGGTGGAGTTCCCCACAGTTTATCACAGAATTACTAAACCTTGGGCTATAGGCTATTTGCTAAGCATCTAATTCAATACAAAGACACATTATTAGTGAGGTTCTTTCTTTCACTAAGTATTTGTGGTTCAAAAAGATCTGATGTGTTCTTATAAAAAAATGAAAAGGAAAAAAAAGACCTTGCACTGGATTTAAATTCTTAAATTAGTTGAAAAAAGGAAAATGTGGAGCAAATAACAAAAAGTTGCAGAGTTTATTTTCTTGGGACTTTTCAAAACTGTCTGTTCAAAATAATGGTCAAGTTAATCTTAGTCTGAAATGTCTGGAAAATAACTTTTAATAAAAAAATAATAATGCTCCTTACTGGTTATTTCAGAAGGGAGGAAATGATATCTTCTTTATGATTTGTGTAAGGAAAGCAACAAATAGAATTTTTAAAAATAATTTAAAAATATTTTCTGCATTTTAATATATTATAGCTCAAGCATCAGCGGAAGGCTGTTTTAAGAGCGTTTCAGAAATTTTCATGGGAATGCAATTATAAATTAATCTCACAGAGGAGGCAAAAGGTAGTTTTTTAGTTCCCTCTGGTGGTTAAAGTTCAGTAATGCTCTTGCTGAGAGTCTGTTAGGACAGGAAAAAAAATTACTATGGTGAGAATTTCTTTTTCTCTTACTCAGGAGTTAGAATTAAAAAAGAAAAATGTAAATTTATTTTACAGACACAATTTTGAACAGTGTATAAATCCAGGATATTCTTTCTAATGGGTTACTTAGAAAAAGACACCAGGTTGAACCACCAGAAATAGTTGCTATTCTCTTTTGACCTATAAAAATGACAATTTTATACTACATTATGTTACATACAAATAGGTCACATGTACTGATTTGTCAGTTGAATTTTTTACATTTCCTCTCTTCCATACTCTTCCAGAATTCTCCCCTGTACTGTCAGGGAGAATGGCTCTACTAAGTCCTTGTCATCAGGAAATTTCCTAGGCGGAGAATGATTGGTTTGTACAATTCACTTTCTAGGGAGAACTGAACAAAAATGGCCCAAAAAGCAGGCTTACTGATGATCAAGTCTTAGAACCTCTTTTATGAAGAAGAAGAAAATTCTTAAAGAAAATGAAATAATGCCAGGAATATTTTTAAATAAAAATAAATGAGAAAATAATAACGCAGATAAACCGTATGCATGACTGGGAAAGTGCTCTAGGTCAAGGCTTGACTAATCACTTCTAAACCCATTCTACGGTAAATAACCTCATGTCTTGCCATCCTCTTCAAATTAAGCCCCACTCCTAGAATAGGTTTGAAATGGCTTTCATCCAGGTTCTCTGCTTTCTTGCTTTAATTTCTTAGCTTTGTACTCTGTCCAACCTCTTTTGTGTGGTTTCTTCCCCTTTTGGTACATTATACTGTGCACTGGAATTTTTTTGGTCATTATTTGACAATTTCTTTTCTATTCAACCCGTCTGACATCTGTAAAAATGGAATTAAATCATGTCGTCCCATTGCTTAACCTTACTCAATAACCTCCTGTTACATTCGGTAGAGGGGGCGGGAAAAGAAGAAAGAAAAAGAAAAAGAAAGAAAGAAAGAAAGAAAGAAAGAAAGAAAGAAAGAAAGAGGGGTGCCTGGGTGGCTCAGTTGTTAAGCATCTGCCTTCTGCTCAGGTCCTGATCTCAGGGTCCTGGGATCGAGCCCCATGTCGTCGGGCTCCCTGCTCAGTGGGGAGCCTGCTTCTCCCTCTTCCACTCCTCCTGCTTGTGTTCCCTCTCTCTCTGTGTCAAATAATAAATAAAACTTAAAAAAAAAAAAAAGAAAGGAAGGAAGGAAGAAAAAGAAAAAGTGGAGGGAAGGAAGGAGAGGAAGGAGGAGGGAAGAAGGAAGGAAGCAAGGCAGACCCTTATCCTGCCTGCCAGGACTATGTGACCGGACTTTCTCTCTGCTCCCCTTCATATTGTCCCATTCCTCTCATTCATACCCTGACAACATTCATCTTCTTGGCAGTTCTTCAGGGCCTGGACAGTCATCTATCTTAAGAGATTTTGCACAAAGGTCATCCTCTGCCTAAGACTCTCTCCTTCAGAGCTTGGCTGACACCTGTCTTTCAGGCCTAGGCTTCAACATCTCCTCGAAGTTGAATACTCTACCTTAGAAAGATTCATCCCTAAGACCAGTTCCCTAAATGAGAGCCGTTCTATTTTTTTTAAACATTACATACTCGTACCTTGTTTTCCCTACTCAACTTTAAGCTCCACAAATAGGAATCAAGTCTGCTTTATACATCACCCTATAGTATGGTTCTGAAATGCTGTCTGGTTTATTGATACCCAGTAGATATTTGCTGAGGTAATCAATGAACCTGAATGCCTAAAAGCTTCCCTCAAGTTCACCTATATTTAACCCTTAACAGTGTTCTCTCATCTGCGCTCGTACTTGGTATTTACTTGTAATGTAAACCTTTATTCTTTTCCACACATTTTCAAGAACTTTTAAACTTTATTTTTATGGAGTCAGAACTTAATTGCTGCTTGAACTTACCACACCCTTAGCCCTCACAATGGGAGCCTTCAAATCAGGAAAAACATTCTCCAAGTACCATTTGAAACTTTTGCATTTTAGTTTTTTTCGAAGTTCCCGTTGCTCGGTGAGGTTTCCAACATCTAACCCTTGGTCTATGAGGTGGTCCCCATGGCCATAGAATAGCTCCTTGTATTCATCCAGCCAGACCTCAGCAACCCGCACCAAGTTCCGCTCTACTGTCTTCATCCGGTCTTTGGGGAAGGAGTATGGATTGTCATTTCTGAATATATGGCCCACTCGGGAGCAGGGAATGATTTCAATTTCACCACCACACATCCACACCTGAAACAGTTTGATAATAAACATCAATTATCAAATGATGTCCCCAAATCATGGGCGTTAGTTAACAATAACAAAGAACCACCTGGTGACCACTCCCTCCTGCCTCCAGTTTGAAGTAGTTTTGTCCAATAGTTTCAAGTTAAACTCAACAGGTTTATTTAGTTTTGTACATTGCTATGGACCATTTTAGGATTCGTTATATATATATATATATATATATATATATATATATATATATATTTCTCTACCCTGTAGTGTCCTTCTTATTTTACGAAGAAATTCTCACTGAATCCCAAAGTGTAAAATATGGAATATGGATTCGTTTTTTGGTTGGATTAAGGAAAGGAGTATATATTTCTGTTTTCAACTTTCCCTTCTCATCTTGGGATGACCCATATGGAGCACAACTTGAAAATGAGCTCAAAATAATACCCCTTTTATAATATATCACCCCATTCCTCAGGAAAGCAGTTGCCTTTTGGATTCTCTTTACTCTGGCTGCTGCCAAGACTTGCTTAGCTGTTGATCAATGGTTATAAATACCCAGAGCTATCTGAAATGTCCAAAGTTGCTGTACCATTGCCTGTTGATGGCCTGCTCTAAAGGCACTTTTTGTACTTCTGTCACTTGCGCTGTCTAACATGACCCGTTACTCAGTGATTTCGTTACTTCTGATATACTAGAAAAACATTCCTGGAGATATTTTGTATGAAGTATGAATCCCACAGCACTTATACAGAATGGCAGACAGTTATTTCCCCCATAGTCACATGTAGAAACAGTGTTATAAAATACTAGGGAATTCTAATAAATTTCATGAGAGCCATTGATTCATCCAAATTTAACCTGTGATATTAAAACATTAATCTAGAGGCCCTAAAATTTCTGTGGAATTTCCTCCCTGAGGCAGTCCCATATCTAATTATATTAGTAAAATAAAACCAAATGATAAAGTCTTAATTGTAGAGAGAATTTGAGGACCACTTGGTAATACCTTGAATGAGAGCTCCATATTTTCTCCACCCCAGACATCAAGCCCAGGGTCATATGTTCCAAGTTCAAAAAAGTAATTTTTATCAATAGAAAACAATCCACCTGCCATGACGGGGCACCTACAAAAAGAAATGTTTGTGTTTTTAAGCTTGCATGTCATGGGAATTCACTTTTCAAGTGGGTCCCTTGTGCAATTGATATGGCATTAAGAGATATTTCAAAATAGCTACCAAGCATGGGGAGGTCTTAGAATGGAGTCACAAATAGCCCTGAAGTCATCATTCCCTGGTTCATGGTGGCAGAGCTTGATTAGTGTCAGGAAGGATGGGGCTTGGAAGTAGAATTCTTATTTGCCCTTTACTTTCTGGCACAAACTCTCCAGATAGGTTATTTTTAACAATGTTTATTTAACAGTGCAAAGGGAGTACCAGGCACAGTTGTATTATATATGTACTATCTCAGACTTTATGAAAATCCTACAAGTATGTACCATTAAGAAACTAAAATAAAGAAATGGTCACAGGTTACTATGATGTACATCAGGGTTCACTTTAGGTGGTCTGGTTTGACTCTATGATTTCTCACTCCACTCTACTGCCTCAACTGTGGACAGAGTTTGCTGATAGCTTATTAGGTGGCAAAACTTTTTAAAGCATGTCATATAATTGGATTTAATTCTTAGATGATAGAGGTAGCTCCTTTTTTAGTCTTAAGGCCGAATATGAGGAAATGAGATTCAAAGAGGTTAAGAGACTTTTTAAAGCTCACACCATTAGGAAGAAGTAGAGTTGAGATTTAAATCCAAAGAGTCAGATTCCAGAGTCTTCACGACTGTTATAGATTATGGGGGATAGAAACTACATTTGAATCAGCAACTGGACAGGGCAGTAATCACTTTCCATGGTGGCAACCACTGACCCAGTTGAAATTGTGTGGACAGCCTGTCTTGGGTTTAGAGTACAATGCAATTTAAGATAATTTCTGCCCCACATCTACTTCCCCTCCCCTACAATTTATGCACATATTCTGTCTGAATGCCCAAATGTCCTTTCTAGTCCATCCAGAATGCATTTTCTTCCTAATGTTACGTGGAATATAATCTGAACTCAATCACTACACTGACCTTCAAAGCGGAGTCTTATTTTTTATTTTTATTTTTTTTAGATTTTATTTATTTATTTGACAGACAGAGATCACAAATAGGCAGAGAAGCAGGCAGAGAGAGGGAAAGGGAAGCAGGCTCCCTGCTGAGCAGAGAGCCCGATGCGATGCGTGGCTTGATCCCAGGACCCTGGGATCATGACCTGAGCCGAAGGCAGAGGCTTAACCCGCTGAGCCACCCAGGCACCTCGGCAGAGGTTCTTTAGATATGGGATCAGATTAAGTGTGTTAGATTCAGGCAGATATGGGTTTGAATCCCAATTTGTTCTTTTATTAACTGTACATCCCTGGGGAAATTACCTCTTTTAGGGTCAATTTCCTCATCTCTAAAATGACAATACTACCATCTCTCTCCTAGAGTAATAGAGAGGGTTAAATGCACAGTGTTTAGTCAAGGGTAGTACTCCTCCCTGACTTACTAGGAATAACAATTCTGAAGGGATCACACCTAGCAAGGAATGAGGCATGCTTTATTGAGGGTTAAATTTTGAGAAATAGTGCTACAATCCACTGTGGCCGGAGGCTTTCTCTTGGCACTAGTCTGCTCAACTGCTCTCTCCAAGGGGGAAGGCTTTGGGATTCCTGCTGTTCTGCCTGAGGCTGGCTGCATGCTTGTTCTGCAGGTCTATAGTCTGGGGGAAGTGTTCAGAAGTTCTCACTTTGGCTTCAGGTCTAAGCTGTGTTCTTCAATTCAGGTTCTCCAGCAATAAAGCCTCACTTTTAATTCAAATCTTCCTTCTGTATCTATTTCTTAATTCATTCACAGAATTTGGCACCCCTCCCATGGAAAGGGTAAGATTAGAATTAAAAAGAAAATCCTGACAGTAGCTATTATTACAATATTTTTACTACTATTACTTACTCTTCTAATTTTTACTCATGTTGGCTTTAACATTATGTGTGTTTATATAGCATTTATGCAGCATATTCAATTAGTATGTATTTCTTAGGTTGTAAACCTCAGAGAACAGGAAAAGTATTAGTGAATTTCTCTGGGTTCATGGTGAAAAAGGTACAATTGACCATACAAAAATGAGTTTTGGTAGTGGGAAAGTAATACCTTAGGAAAACTTTGTTCACTTTTGATCATCTACTGGTTAAAGTTGTAATTCTTGATGGTCTACAGAATGACAGGAAATACTCGTTTTGTGAATAGCTTCCTACACATTTATAAAAAGATACATGATTGCTTTCTAATCTTAAATTTCACATACTTACCTTATTATATCTGTTTCTTTAATTCTGTTTTTTGCAACAATGTCTGGAGGAATTGTTCTCCAACCAAAGTTCATGGGCCACACAAAGATGCCTCTTTGAAAGTTGTCTACTGTCATGTAACTAACACAGAAAAACAAAAACCAAAAGTGCTCCCTGAGATCATCACATATACTTAATCAACCTGATACCATGTCTTGTTCAAATGAATGGAGCAAGTGCTTACACAAATGATTTTAGATTATCACAAACTTTTTAATAACATTTCAAGCAAATTTATGAGTGCAAGTCATATTAATGACTAACTGGCTGGATTGTTAGTTTTTAACAACTTTTAACAATGTTCTGACTATTTTTGAGGGGAAAAAACAATTTAGGAGCAAATGTATTTTTCCCACAAAAAGATGAACTAATCTTAAGGAAGGTAGATATTTTCTGGGTTCAGGTACAGCTGACTAAAAAGAGGAAAGAACTGAACAATGAATATTAGGATTTATTGCTATTAAGAGTTAAGTATTTTGATGACCAAATAAACTACTGGATTGACTTTCTCTGATCCCAAGATATCTATTATGTATTTTCATTTATTTAAATGGATGAACTGTGTATGGAATGGTCATATGTCATTCCACATGTCATATGGAATATGACCAGTACTTTCTGCTATTGTTAGTTAAATATAACTTAGAAGAATCTTGTAGAATATGACAGTATTACCTCATATCTTTATCATTGATGACTTCAATTACTGGACAGGCTACTTTCTTTCTACTTAAATAAACTCTTTCCAGAAGAGGTTCCAACCAACCAACATTACATTCCACGTGAGAATCTAAGAATGTCAACACATCACCTAGAGAGCCAGGAACAAAACAAAACAAAACAAAACAAAACAAAACAAAAAAACAAACAACATTTGAAAATGCAGATTTACTGAGTGTGTGTACTTCATGTCCAAAGGTCTTGGGGATTGCTTCAGAAAGGTGATTATAAGGGAAATAGTCTTCTAGACTTCTATGGTCCCTAGAATTTCATTTTATAGTGAAATAAAATGAATTTTGTTTCTAGAAGTCCTTAGGGCAAGCATCATTTTCGCTTGTGAAAACTTGATAAGCCACTTAGAATGGATAGCCAAGACTTTGAAGGGAATCCTTAGTAGTAAAGGTGGCTGCTTTGTCTTTTCTAAGGAGGGTGGGTCCCATTAACCTGGAATGGGGGCCTGTGGACCAGGCAGAGTTTGGTATTCCAAGGTGGGCTTTAGGAATGACAAAAAGGAGAAATCATTCTACATAACAGGGGTGAAAACAAAAGAGGAAGAATCAGCAAAGCTAGAAGGTAGTGTAAAAAGGGTTACAGGGATAAGGAGGGAGAATAGTGAATAGTTTAATGGGGACAGAGTTTTAGTTTTGCAAGAGGAAAAGTGTTCTGGAGATTGGTTGCACCACTGTGTGAATATACTTCAGAGTACTGGACTGCACTGAAGAAATAACTAAGATTTTATGTTTATTTTACCACAATAAAAAATCCAAAGCTTGCAGGAGAGAGAGAGAGAGAGAGAAAAGAAAAAGAAGGGCGCCTGGGTGGCTCAGTGGGTTAAGCCATTGCCTTCGGCTCAGGTCATGATCTCAGGGTCCTGGGATCAAGTTCCGCATCAGGCTCCCTGCTCAGCGGGGAGCCTGCTTCTCTCTCTCTCTCTCTGCCTGCCTCTCTGCCTACTTGTGATCTCTCTCTGTCAAATAAATAAATAAAATCTTTAAAAAAAAAAAAGAACAAAAAAACTTGGAGTCCAAAAAACAAGCATTAAAAATTCTTTTTCCTACTAGTTGTGTGAGGTAACACTCTCTCTGTAGCATCTACATTGTTCCAAATGATTTTATACAAGTGGTGTGTGTGTGTGTGTGTGTGTGAGAGAGAGAGAGACAGAGAGAGAGAGAGAGAGAGAGAGAGAGAGAGAGAAGATGAATAATAACCTGAGGAATCTGGGTTATGTTATGACCAAAATCCTAGATGTGCTTCTTCAGGCCCAACTATAGCCAAATTACAAAGGCTTTTCCGGCAAGTCCTCATGTGTGGAGGCTGTCCTTTCACACCAGATGTGGTCTGCAGCCAGTACACCACAGCCTGTGAAGGGACTTGCAGTCAAGAGGACATGTTCTCAGCATAGCTTCATTCCTAGCTCAGGTTCCTCCATAGGAGACCTCCTTTAGGCCAAGATCTCTGTCTTACTGCATGGGAGGTCAGGAGGTCTCCAAGACATTTTCCTTACCTGCCTCAACATTCAGTACTTTCCCACTCCAAGTCCTCTCCTTTTCCCACTATAGGCCCAGGCTGTAATGCATATAGGAGGAGCCTTTTGTTCTGGGCTCCTTAGGCCGTGAGATGATTCTCACATCTGCCCAATCTACCAGCCCATTTCTATATAGGGAAACATGGAACATTCAGGGAGTCAGAACTTTCTTCTGTTTCAATTCTTATACTTCCTAGTTATATTAGTGGAGGAAATACAGATTTGAGTGTCACTTTCCTTTTGGCTTTATTGTTTGAATTGACCACTCTGCCCCCTGGCTGCTCCCCTCAGCTCTTGACAAACCTGTAACAACATCAGTTACCTTCTATTAAGTGCTTACTCTATGCCAGACACGGTCCTAAACATTCTTCATGGTTGTCTTGTTTAATCCACACAACAAACCTGATGTATCAATCTAATTTGTCTTTCCCTTAAGAAATGAGATGTAGGTCTGAGTTTTATTCCCATTTAATAGAAACAAAGAACTTAAGCACTTTTTTCAAGTTTGCTCAGCCAAGTGGCAGCTTGATATCAGAAAACACATAGTTTATTCCATTGCCTGTGTTCCTAAAAAAAGAAAGAAAAAAAAAAAGGCCATAAAGAGGCAGGGCTATGAGAATGAGAAAGCTTAAAGTTAGCCACTAAAAACGATAAACTACCTCTTAATTAGTGGTTCCATATCTTATTAACTGATCAACAATGGTATTTTCGCATGAGGGTAAAGAAACTGACCTTAGCCAAGGTCTTGCTGAGGAATGTCCTTGAGAAGTCTCCAGGCATAACCAGGCTGTGCTAGACTGAAGTCCCTCTTCTCTTACCCCCAACTCTTGGAGACAGTGGTTACAACCCCTATCATGCTGGTGGAGTCCTATTTTCAGTGATTATAGGTTAGTTGATTATGGTTCATAATCAACTAAGGGTGTTATTTTGCACAGCCTTCTCCCTGTGTGGGAAAGTTCATAGGGGTTATCTAGGTATGTAGGGTATGCAAGCATGGCCTGCTTAAGGTCCCACTTGGCTATGAATACCATATGCAGAAGATAACCTCCTTTTTCTCACTACTTCAGTGACTGTTGGTCCATTCAAACTAAAGAGCAGTGTCTACCAGACTACCAGTCCCTGTCCCCAGAATAAGCTGGCAGGGTGAAAGATGCCTGGATCAACTTTCTAAATCTCTGGTGGCAGCAGGATGGGTACCCAAATCTACATTCACTTCCCACCTGGCCCAGATTCCCATACAGATTTTCATTCACTTGTTGCCAGAACCCAAAGGAAGCAGCTTCTGCCCAAAACATAGACTGGAATTTTATACTGTTTTATTTTGGGTGAGAAAAGAATCCTCCCATGCATGAATGTCATTGCTCCACTTTCAGACACTTTCACTTAAAATAAGATCTCCGGAACTAGACCAGGGAGCTGTCTATGTAGCTGACTCTGGCTAGGACTTCTACTTGTAGTGGGTATGATCTGTGGACATTTCATACACTCTTCCTAACCCCAAGTGTCATGGTGAAATGAACATAGGATCGAAGCCACAGAGCTCTGCTTTCCTTAGCCACACTGGTTAATTACTTACCCTTTCTGAGATTTACCTTATGGGGATAGTTCTAAGATCTATCTGAAACCTAAATTTCTTATAAATAGCTAGTGATATTACTGTTTTTTCAATGAGTGTTTAAGCTAGAGCCCAAAGAATTTTATATATATTTTTTAAAGATTTTATTTATTTATTTGAGAGAGAGACAGTGAGAGAGAACATGAGTGAGGAGAAGGTCAGAGAGAGAAGCTGACTCCCCGTGGAGAGGAGAGCCCGATGCGGGACTTGATCTGGGGACTCCGGGATCATGACCTGAACCGAAGGCAGTTGTCCAACGAACTGAGCCACCCAGGTGTCCCAAGAATTTTATCTTGATGACCACATGACAGGTTTTTCTGTTTCCTAAGTAGATAACAGTGATGCTGGATTGTTTGCAGATGGGTTTGATTGTAACTTATTTATTTATTTACTTTTTGACCAACCTAGAGATGCACAATGTACCAGAAAGCTTTGGTTCCTTGTTGAGTACAGGCCCCCCATTTCTATTGAGCCAACCAGCTTGGGATATTGTTGCCAGCACCAATTAGTGTTGGCATGTTGTGTTTAGGGTTCCTTGAGGGATGTGGGCCTGGCTGGTTGTTTAATTTTACATAATAATTTATAAGTGATGCTAAGGAAACCATCTGTTTTACTTGCAACAGAAACAAGTTGTAGAAATTTACAGAAAGACTATCGCTTTTCAGGAGACCTCAGGGCTGTCCAGGAATTAGATGTCATTTTAGTTCACATACTTAAAGTTAGCCAACTGATTCTTTGGAATGCTCATGGCAATGTCATGTATTTTGCCAAATGCCCTTGTTATAAAGGAAATGAGAATCTGATCTCTACTCTGACTCTCCAGAGTGTACTGTTGAACCTGCCCATGTAGACTCAGAAGCAATAACTTGCTCTTTTGTTCAATACTCACATGAGATCTGAATGTTCGGCTTGTTCACCCTGTACCTCAATTACTGCATCTCTTTTTACTCCTGTTGGCTTCCTGCAGGACACTTCCCCTAGAGACCCACTGACCCTGGACCGCCGTTCAGATTTTTAAGTCCTACTTGAAGTCTCTATCTCCTCCATCTCAGGAAATGACTGATTGGACCCGATCTTTTTGCCTGAATCATATCCAGATGAAGAACCTGTCATACACTGGAAAGTAAACATGTAGTGAACATTGCTAGTGTTCAGAGAGTCACTGTTTTGTGACTTATTATTTCATATTACATACTTTTGGAGAGTCTAATAAAACCCTGGGACCAAAATGGGGCCATCTGGATAGTTTCTGTAGGTCCTTGGATCTTTGTTCTCATCCTTGCCTGTGGCTTCCCCTCCCTTTTCTCTGAATCCTAAAGGAAAAATCCTTTAGGAAACAAAAGCTGTCAGGGCCTGTCAGATTTTGAATTCAGATTCTTGTCTCTCATCTCTGTTTGGTCGAGGCGGTCTAGAGAAAATTTCTGCCCTGGTATCTTTGCTGATCTCTGATTACAGAGACTTTTTAGGCCCACAATGTCTCCTGCCTGTGCTTTACTTGTGATGGCTGCGGAATGCCCAGGGAGAGTCTGGGAGAGTGAAAAGGCTGGCCAGCCCCACTTAGGGCCAGTCCCCGAATGGTCCTTGAATTATTTCCTCAGCCAAAACTGGTATGGGCTTCTGAATCCCTTTGAATTGCCCACAGGAGTCAGGTACACTTTAGGCCTTTTGGATGTATCCTTCAACAAAGTTGTTACTGATCCCAACAGAACACACGTTTCAACTCCTTTCCAAATTCAGGGATTGGTGTCCCTCCAATGCTACTCAAACTGTGGGCCACAGACCCTGCCATCAGACACAGGAACAGAAATTGAAAATGATTGCTTTAAAATTCCAGCAGGTTGCTGGAATTTGTTAATTTATTCTGTTTTATATATGTGTATGTGTATAACTTATATGTCATTATTTATGCTGTGTATTTATTTTATGTCATTTTTTATGTTATGTATTTTATCTATATACACATGTATATGTTATACATAATAAATTATGCATATATCTATATACATATTGTATAGATGTATGCACATATAATTGTGATTATAGCTTTATTTTTTCTCTCTTAGGTAGTTTATCTTTATTATAATTTACAAAGGGGTGGGTCCACAAAATTTGGAAATTAGAAAGAAAAAAAGTTCTTCTCTGATAGTTTGAGAAGCAACTCTTCACTAGACAGTGGCAAGCAATTAAGATGTACGTAGCTGGACTCTCCAAAGTAGAGTTGTGACCCATTAACAAGTCATTGCGACAATATGGTGGGCTTTGTCAGACTCTAAGAAACAAATAAAATAGCAAAGAAGGCATTAGAATCTGCTACACATGTTATTTCATGAAATGTCTACTGTAGTTATATGGGTAACATATATATATATATGCACTGGGTTGTGATGTAAGATTTATTTCTTAACATGGGTCATGGTCCAAATAATTTGAGAATTACCCAACAAAAACTGAGCTAATGTGTTCAAGCATGTTAATGACTGACTGAGAGCCAAGTTTATATTTTTACATTTGGATTTTCTAAATTCAAAGAAATTATTTGCTGGCTGTATAAACACAAGTACTTGAGCAGGCCGATTTAGGCAGCTGCTTTGAGCGAGTTCATGCAGCCCATCTGAAGAGGACTCCCATGTTGTCTAACAGTTTGGACTCTTCTGGAGATCATCGCCAGCATGCTCTGTGCTCCAGGCAGGCACAGAGAAGGTTTTTAAAAGCAGTACATTTTTGGTTCTGCGCTTGTCAGCTTTCTCTACATGGATGTCTCATTTTCATCTCAAATTTACATGGACAAAATCAGAACTCAACTGCAATCCCAAATCTGTTCCTCTGGTTATTGCCCTACAGCCCACCAAGTTGCTCAGATACCAATTCTAGGGTTTTGTTTTGGTTTTTGGTTTTTTTGGAGGGACTCCTTTCATTATTGCTCTCTTCATATCTTATCTGATGACAAGTCCTGTGGTCTCCATGTCCACAATATAGTCTTACTCTGACCCTTTCCTTTCACTGTCCTTGTACCTCCCTTGTGCTTGGACAACTATAACAGCCTCCTTTTTTCCTCTCTAAAATTTTTAAATTTATTTGAGAGAGAGAGAGAATGAGTGATGGGAGTGCAGAGGGAGAGAGAATCTTCAAGAAGACTCTCCTCTGAGTGCAGAGCCACCTGTGGGGCTCAATCCCACCACCCACGAGATCACAACCTGAGCCGAGGCTAGAAGTGGACACTCAACTGACTTGAGTCATCCAGGCGCTGCTATAGTAACCTCTTAATTGGTCTCCCTCCTTCCTCTCTCCTCTTCCTAATACCTATTGTCTACAGGTGGTCAAAGTGAGCTTTAAATTAAGCCAAACAATTTTATCCTCCTCTTTAATGTACTTCATTGTTTTCATATGATACCAAGAATAATGCCTACACTCCTTAAATGACTCAATGCTTTACAAAAGCCCACCTTTGTCTTGCCCCACAGATGAATCTCCTGTCACTCTCTCCAGGCTCAGCACCCATCAGCCAGAATAAGCTTTCCTTAACTTTAATACACAGAACATTTCTCCACCAGGACTTTGCACTTCTTTTTCCACTTGCCTGGGAAGGTTCTTCAACCAGATCTTAGCCCCAAACTTGCCCACTTGGCCTATTTCCTCACTATCCTATTTTTGTATCATTTGCGTGTAATTATTCCCAAAAGAAATCAAACGTGGATTTTTACTTAATGTTCCAAATACGGTTTATCATTAATAATCTTAGTTATCACCACAATGTCAATTTTGGTGTGATGTATTTGTAGTTCATTTTAGATTTCCATTACAGGCCAAAGAAATTTGTTAGCAAACCAATGGGATAAGAAAAGTTCAAAATTTGGGGCCTAGTTACAAGGAAGTATAACTAGATGAGCAGATAATTTATCATTAGTACATGCTTTTAAATGCAGGGCACCTGGGTGGTTCAGTCAGTAGCATCTGCCTTTTGGCTCAGGTAGTGATCCCACGGTCCTGGGATGGAGACCCACGTCAGGCGCCCTGTTCAGTTCATGCTCTTTCCCTCTCTCAAATAAGTAAATAAAATCTTAAAAAAAAAAAAAAAAAAAAAAAAAAAAACATGCTTAAATTCAAGCTGGTGGAGATCAGTAATGCCATAGCTTAGGGCAAGAGTAGCTAGATGTCTAGAGGTAGGAAAATGTAGCAGATAAGAGTGCAAATTTGGAGCTAAGTTTTCTGGGTTCCAATCCTGCTGTAGCACTTACTAGCTGGGAGAACTTGGGCAAGTCATAACCTCTCTGTGCTTCCATATCTTCATCTGTAAAATGAGGAAAATTATTGTACCTAGCTCCTAGGGTTATTGTGAGGATGAAATCAATTACTGTACAAAGTATTTAGAATGGAACCTGGTACATAAGTTCAGCTATTATTACAGGGAATGGGTCTTTCCACAGAAGGCTGTGAAAATAAATCAATATGTTTGATTTTTTTTTTTTTTAGAGCACTCATGGGCAGAAGAGATTTGGCTCCCCCCATTCACTCACCAACACCCACACCCTAAAAAGAAGCGAAGAGAAGAAGATTATATTGCTCTTTGGGAACACAGCCCTATTAGAAGAGCAGACATACACATAGGTCAAGGAAGAGAAAAGTAAACAATTCTAAGTCCACAAATACCAATGAGATGAGGTCAAAAAAGCATAGGCTTAAAGGGGCTCCAAGTGGTCCAATTTGGGACAATCTGAGTACAATAAATAAAGAAATAGATAAATGAAGGAAGGAAGGAGGGAAGAATAGACAGAAGAAAGGAAGTTAATAATATACACATAGAATTTTTTAAAGCATAAATTCCTGTTGATGGGAGCATAAGAGGGAAAGAGGAAGGAGAGAGAGAGGAAGGGAGGAATAAAAAGAGGAGGGAAGGACAGAGAAATGGACAGCCCCGGTGTAATAACTGATTCAAGTAATTATCATCAATGGGTGCAAAACCACTGAGTAAAATGTAAGGAAAAAAGTATTCATATGGATCAAAAGTATCACATTACAAATACTTCCTACCCCCAAAAGAAATATCTGGCTGTCAATATTTTAACCAAATGTTCAAAATTACTATCATCCACAGTGGGACAATCAGACATCATGTGTCAACGATTTGAAGCCATTAAGCAATTCGTAATTCCTACCACCTACATAGTAGAATATTACAAACTATTCATGCCAAAAACATTTATCCTGAGTGTAACATCAGGAAACAATGAGAAAATTTCAGAATGTGGCCTGGACTCTGAAAACACGTCAACTGGAAGTAGTGTGTTGTCTACGCTAGAGTGAGGAGCTGGGGAAACTAAACAACTAAGTGTGGTGCATGAGACGTAATAAGATCTCAAATTTCAAAAGAGAGAAGTAGTTATACAAAACATTTTAGGAGCAATGAGGAGGTCTGAAAGAGTATAAACCAGCGGATATTTAGATAGGAAAGTGTGCTTATCTAAGAGAATGTCTGTATTTTGCAGAGATGCCTACTAAGGTACACAGCGCTGTAGTGTCATAATGTCTGTGAATTAAAAAGTTGAAGACAAAACTGTGTATGTATAGACACGTGCTTGTGTATATGTGTGATGAAGCACATGGTACAGAAAGTTCAAATTGGTGGCATGATGATGGCCATGTGGGTGTTCACTGAAGTATTATTTCAAATTTGCTATATATTTGAAAGCAAATAAACTAAAACAAAAATATAGGTAAAACAAAAAAGAATTGGCAGTTTCTTACCTGTTGCATTCTGTGCTCCTGCCAGCCTGGCTCTTATCAAGCCATGTCTCTCTTTGAGACGAAGAATCCGAACTTTTGGAAACTGAGACATGTATTTATCCAAATTACCTTTTAGGTAGTCTATATCACAGTAAGAACAGACAAGGACACATGTTAAGTAACAAGATGGGGATAATACCAGCAGTGGCTTCTCAACATCAAATTCCAGAAACCATGTTTACTGTAGTCAGTAAATTTTACTCCTTGGGGCATGATTTTATTTTCTGATGTCATTTTCTTGGGTGAATTTTTTTCTGTATTCAATACACCACGCTATCTGTTTCTCAAATTCCAAATCCTTTTTTTTAGTGTTGCCAAATGACCCATAGGAGGGCTTACCTTTTCTAAATATTTGTCAGGACAGGGGCAAATTTGCCCTGAGATAAATGAAAACTCAGGTTTCTGTACAAAATTCCTGGCTTACAAAGGCCCCTTCCAAGACCCAGACCAGAGGCTAAGCATTGTATGCAAATTGGAAAATTTGTGAAAGAAAGTTATTATAACTGCAATTGGTTAAGGGCACTGTCACTTCCCTACTATGACACCATCGGAGCCATACATCTTTTGTCTTTTGGGTGGCCAAGGAGGAATGCATCTAAAGGAATGTTGTTGGGGTTTTATGGGATATATTTACATGACTTGCAGTCACTTCTATGTGTAATTAAGCTATTGACAGATACCCCAGGAAGGAAAGGTTTCCAGAAGTACTTCTGCTGCTCACTTCCTTACTGACTTTGTGGGACTTTTTTTTTTTTCCTTAAAGAGGACCCTCAAAACCATGTAAGCTAGATCTCTCCAAATGGTTCTTCAGGTCCCTGGATTTGTCATTCATAAAAAGACTATTATTTGCTTGGTGAATGGATACTATTTCTGTTTATGTTTTCAAGGCCCCTTCTCAAGATTTTCAACCAGTTTTTTGTTTGTTTGTTTGTTTTAAGGCATTTTAGTGCTAATGGACCTCAGGGTGATTATGGTAGGAATTCTGAGGCTGATGAAACTGGCTCATGCCATTTTGGTCATGAACAGAACTGAGTTGTTCTATTGGGGCTGTCCTCTCTTTGCTATTTTCTAAATTTTCTAACGTGCACTGCATTTTGGGAATTGGTAATGTGGTAGCTATGGGACCTCAGGTGGAAATGGACCATTTATATACACAAATTATGTGAGGACCCCAAAAGGAGATTCTTCACTTCTTCCAGACCGTTTCTGCCTTTGCACTCTATTGAAGCCTCATCTCTTTGGTTCTTTTGGCAATTTGTCTTCTCAACACTTAACACATAACTTGCTTTGCTATTGAAGAAGAAACCATCGGCCTTCCATTTCTTTGTTTTCCGTAGAGTCTAACTCTGACTTGTTATTATCACTGGGAAAGACATCCTATTAATTGTGAGGATACTAGCTTATTAGATTTCATAAAACTGTTGAGTATCTTCTCTGGTCTCTGGGATTTTAAAGTGCTCCAAGGAGCTATAGTTAGAAAATCATTTCTACATGGCAGAGAAGGCACTGCGGAAGGAAAGTCTGAGACAGCTAACTGAAGATAGAATTCACTTTCTATATCCCATAGATGCTTGGCTTTATGCCTCCAAAGCACCACATGAAACAATGATTTGATATTTTTGCCATCCACCCAAACTGCTATTGCCTCATATCGAACTTCAATTTTTCAGGAGTGGTTTTCCTACCTTTGGTGCTGAAGTCATCCACCAGCAGAATCTCCTTGATGAGATGTGGAGGAGAGCGATTAAGGACACTGTGAACAGACCTCAGGAGAGTGGACCACACTTCATCCACAAAGCACATGATGACACTGGTGGTTGGGAGGTTATCATGAACGAGCTGCTCTGCACACCTGGGCCAGGACACAAGCAGGACTCATTTTAAAACTAATGAGATGGTTTTACAAGTCACAGAGGGCAATTGTATATAGGTATACATACACTCACACGCTCTGTTTATCTGTTCGTATATCTATCTGTTTGTCTCTCTGTTTGTCTGTATATCTGTTTATTCATTCATCCATCCAACATCTACTATATATATCAGTGATGATTTTATCATGTGTTTTTCTTGGGGAGGGTTATAAGCAAAATAGACAGCAGAGTAAGAATAGCCAGTAACAGCAGTTGCTGTGAAAGGACTAGCAATGCAAGACAAGATGTGAGAAGTCCCTGTAGCGGCAACTCGCTGTAGTGGACAGGAAGGACATAGGCTTTGCAGGTGGTTAGACACTGTTTTGGATCTCACCCCCAATATTTCCCAGGTCTTTATCCATTGATACCATGCTTAATCACTCTGTATCTCTGCTTCTACATCTTTAAAATTAGGTAAAGTTTCTTATTCAACAGAGCTTTACAGTCTAGTGAGAACACACATGAAATGTCTAGCACAGTTCCTGGCATAGGAATTCACCAAATGGTAGCTAGTGCTATCTTACTTAGACCATATACCACAAGAGAACACTCTGACTTATTTAATGTTACCAAGTAGTTTCTGATTGCCCTTCCAAAGGGCCTCCTGCCAAGTGCCAAAGGAAATATTTTTTCTCCCACCTTGCATGTGAGTGTATTTATGGATGTATATGGAGATATATAATTAAACTCTTCATCTTCTCTATCTATTTAGGGGTTACTTGCTGAGACTCTCTGTGCTACAGAGTAACCACAGTTGAAATAAGTCCTGGGATAGAGAGGAGGATAAGGCTACAGTGGGAGTTGGTATTCAGGTGGGTTGTAATTGGTCTTGTTTTTTTTTTTTTCCCCACACCCTGCAATGTGTACTGCCTCACTGCTGGCATTCTTCCATCCCCTGCCTGTTACTCTTCATAGGAGGGTGCCGAGTGGAACCTCACAAAGAGTATTTGCCATCCTCTAACACAACTACTGTTATAATGTCATAATTAAATTATAATGACCATAAATAAATATTATAGGCATGCTGTATTATTTCAATTTAAACCAACAACATCTCTTCCCTTTTTTATGGATGAATAATTAAAATCATGGCAAGGCAATTCATGATTATACTGTTAGTAAATGGCAGAGTTGGGACTCAAACTCTGTCCAGTTTGGCTCCAGAAATAGCCATTCAGGAAGCCTTAAGTTCTCAAGAATAAAAGAAGCTGGCAGCAGATGTAGCATTTTGTGGGAGCAGGCACTTCTGCCAGACGACATAGCTACACTTTGCTTAGTCCCTAAAAAAGAAATAGATAAGAGCAAAAAACATAGTAAAACCATATTTCCATGCACTCACCATTTATCAATAGTACTTAATAAAGTATTATCATGTAGATAACTATAACAACGGTCTGAGATCCATATTTTTACCCTCTTCTCTAAATAGAGCAAACTGAAGCTGGAGAAGTTAGATGGCTTATCCAATATGATTCACCTAAAAAGGATATATACGGAAATGTGAACAAATTGTTGTCATTCCACTGCACTATCCTGATTTTTCTGTAATAAGAGCATGGCTTTTGGAATCAGGTAAGTATGTGGTCAAATACCAGGTCCCCTAATTACTGGCTTAGATAAATTGTGTAACTCCTTTGAACCTGAATTTGCCCGAGATTAAGAACATCCAAGCAGAGATGAAGAATGGATTTATTGTGAGATTAAGTGCAAGTATTTTATAAAACTCACCTACTATTTATCTGACACACAGCAGATACTTAAGAAAAGATAGGCAAACCCAGCTTTGGTCTGTACTTTCAATGGTTCCTTAAAGTGGATAGTTATGATACTAACCTACAAAGCCTTATGAAAACATACATAGCCAATCACTAGCCCCAGAAATTCTATCCAGCAATTCTGAATAGTCCCTGAGAATCTGTGTCTTAAAGAACAAACAAACAATGTAAGTAAAATTCTACAAACAATTAGACAACCCACAAGTTGTGATAGGCCAGTTTGGGAATCTGAGCTCTAAGACAAAGTGGACTTAATTTTACTTAGCATTTGTAGATAATCTTAAGAAAAAAAAAATATATATATATATATAGAGAGAGAGAGAGAGAGCACTGATGGGAGCATGTCCCAAATCTTCAAGTGATGTAAAATCAAAATGATACATTTTTACCAGATACCCTGATCTAGTAATCAGGTACCCAGTGTTAACATCAACTAGTAGGCAACTCAAACTGATCTGATTCTACATTAGAGATCAACGAATTGGCATTTCTAAATAATGTGAGATATTTAAGGGCTGTATTAGTTTCCTGTGGCTGCCGTAACAAATTAAAAAAAAACCCTGCTTATCAGTTTCTTTCTCAATTTATCTCTTTCTTCTCACATTTAACTATGAAAGAAAAGAAATACCAGTATACACCCTCAACATCTGACTTGGAATTCTCTTCAGTTAATTATCCAAGTGCATGGCTTACAATTTCTGCTTCCACACAGCTATTGGACACAATTTAGACACAGTTTCTGCCACTATCTTGCAAGGGTCATTGTAACTCCTGTTCCCAGTATTTGTATTCTACATTTACTTCTGAACCCTCACAAGATGCACTTAGAATGGTTATATTTTTTTACCAACATTCTATTCAAGTCGGTATGTGTATTCTTAAAGAGGACAGAAGTTTTCTTTTCTGTACTTCTCACTTCCTTCTAAGCCCTCACCTGTAGCATCTTTAACATGTATGTTTCTACTAACAATTTCTTCAAGGCAATCCAGGCTTGGCCTGTTGTGTTTCTCAAAATTTTCCCTGCTTTTATCTATTATTCGATTCTTTCGATATTACTTGAATAATCCTTCCACATTTTTAGGTGTTTGTGACATCAGCAACCCACTCTTTGAAACCAAATTATATTAGTTTCCTCTGGCTGCTATAACCAAGTTCATAGCTTAAAAAAACAGAAACATATTCTTTCATGGTTCTGGAGGCCATAGCATTAATTTATTGATTTTATTTTTTATTTTCTGCATCCAGAATTTCCTGCTTACTACAATGCTTCTAGCATAGTTACACATAATTAATATTTGACAAATGTGTATTAAATGGGTGGATAAAAAAATGGAAATGGAATGGAGCTTAAATCAAAATATTAATGGTGGAAGAAGAGACATTTTTCTTTGAGATAGGAAGAAAAAAGGTGGTAATGTATACAGATGAATTTATGCACAGAGAAGTTGAAAGAATTTGTAGCTCATGTTGGAGGAAAGGTTGTTTGTTAATGTGTAGGGCTTTGAGAAGAATAGAGAGTATTTCGAACTGACACTATGAATAATGGGAGGGAGTAATGGCCAACTACTTATGAAAGGATTTCTGAGGGGCACTAAGTGCTTTCCTGAATTAGAAGATCTGAAAATTTTAGTCAAAATGCTGGTGTGATTTACTCCACGAGGGTCTGTCAGCCCAATTTAGGAGGAGATAAAAGAAAATTGGTAAATTAATCCAAGTCTAGGGGTCATCAGAGCAAACGAAATAGAAAGAAAAATGGTAGAGGATTTTGAGGATACTGGTATAAAATGGGTAAAAGTTCCATCGTGAGCTATATGTTGGGAGAGAAGAAGTAAGCTAAGAGGAGTTTAATAGCCTGAGGAAGACATCAGTGACTCCCTATGACTTCCTCATCTCTAATTTTATAATGCAAATGGATGGAAAATGCACATTTTACACTTAAATACTCCTTACATGATTCGGTGCTAAGAAAAATAAACCAGTTCTAAAAAGAAAGGGTCAGCTGCACAAATTCTGCCTGAGCCGTCTGAACCAACATGCCTCTCTGTGAAGTCCTGAGAATTGCTTTACTGTTAAAATTTGGTTGATATTAGAAAATCTAGTTATAAACGAGAATACATCGGGGAGTTAACCTTGTAGTCTAATGCTGATGAATCTTCTCATATAATAATAAAACAGTAGATTTCTGGTCTCTTTTAGAAGGAAGTTCCAAGAAGTGTTGTCACGTAAGCCAGTATGAAATTAGAGATTGGAAGAGCTCTCAGAGATTTGAGATTTGGGGAGAGGCACCTCCATAACCAAATATCTGAGCTTCCATTCTCCTCAGCCCATCATGGTGCCTTAGTTTTAAAATTAGAAATCCAAATGGGTGGGGTCATGAAGGATTCCACTAGATGCCAGAATCGCAGGAAATAAGCAGGAAATCTGCCAATTATTGGCAGACACATATTTCAGATGCATTTAAAGAACCCACTGAAGATGACTCTGTGGGAGATTATATTGTACATGTCACACTGGTGCCTGGAAAAAGAGGCAGCATCAAAGGATGGGGAAAAGGGGCACAGAAGGAGCTGAGAGAGACTGGAAATACAAAGTTACAGAGTGTGCCTTGCTTTGGGTGGCTGAGAAGCCGGGCCACGCTAACAATTATATGTACCTGTTTGCCTGCACAACTCAGCAGGGCAAACAAGTTTCCAGGTGTCTAGAAAAACTAGCAAGCTAGCTTTGTTTAAAGGTGCAGTATACCAGACCAGAAGGGCTTTCCACATTAACGCCTACACCCTTTTTATGTACTGACAGTCATCTAGGTTACTACAGGTTGTGAAAAGAATTTCAAATGATCCTCCAATGACCAGCTAAAAGCAAATTTCCTTTCTTACCATTTGCCTGTTGGAAACCCTGCTTTCTGCTGTAGTGAAGGGAGGAGTTGCAGCTCAGGTGAAGTCTCATTTAAATGCAAGCTATTCCTGGGTTTGTAATCTTTTTTGAGGTTAAGAAGTCATATTTTTATTCTAGATGTTCATCCATTTCACAAGTCAGGTGCTTAGAGCCCACAGACTCCGTACTATTTCTAAAAACTAAGCCAATCTGTTCGGTTTGGGAAAAACTAGGACTTACATCATGGCGGCCAATCCAGGTACTTACCTAATGGAGGCTCTGACATGAGGTCAGCTGACCAGCGCATGGCTGATACTACTTTGATGGAATCGCTTTTTGGACTTTCTCTAGACTTGAGAAAGATGAGAAGGGACCGAGTTTTGATTCCTTTCTGACACTTACTGGCTGCGTGACCACAAGTAAGCCGTGTAACTGTGCACATCCTCAGTTTCTTTACTTTTAGGGTGAAGATTACAATGCTTTCCTCACAGAGTGTCTGTGAAGATTTGATGCAATAATGCATATAAAAATACTGTGTAGGGTCCATAGCAAAAACCCATGTGAGGACTTGAGAGTATCCACAATGCAAACACACACATTTTGACTGGGTACAATGACCTTTTCTCAGGCAAACCTTTAGTTCAGATCTGTCAAGGGCTCGTCAGTTATCAAGAGACTCAGGGAGTGATGTGTTTTGCCTTTTTGGCTTGTGAGTGCTGAATGCTCAGCCACTAACCCGATTTGAATGTAGTCTGTCCCATAAAGAAGGTTTCAAATCATAAGATTGGGGAAATGATAACATTCTCTCATTTTTATGAATTTTTCATTTTATTCCGAAACCATCAAAATGTACTATGTGGGTCAAGTCTCAGTCTTCTCAGGTTTGAACAGAAGGTCGTGGAGAATATTTCTCAAGTCCGATTTGCAATTCAACTAGTGCCTGGAGGTAAGCCTTCAGGGGCCTTCACTCTCTAAGCTTTGCTATCTTTGGGAGGATCAGAAGGGGGAATAGGGCATCCCACTGAGGAGCTTCCTCCAGAATTATATTCTTTTCTAGGAGATGTTTGATATATTGGGGCTTCTTGACTTCTCCCTGATAATAGGGTATAGTTATATAAAAAGTTTACTTCTGTGTTTTGTTCTTTCTAGAGTAGACAACCCTGACATTCAGTCAAAATTGCCTGACTGCTAATTTAGAAGATTTCAGGCACACTCACCACCTCTACCCCAAAAGCCTCAGCCAGCTGAGGCTGTGGTTTCTGAGGTCGCCTTATATCCATCAAAGCTACTGGACTCTGGATCAACATTTCTCAGTTTAACAATCGGCTATTTTGAGCAGGCAGCTGTTGGAGTGAAATCAGCATGAAAGGGAAAAGAACAGCGGTGATGTCATGTGGCAGAAATAGTTCTGGGTGACGGTCAGAGCACCTTGGGGGTAGCTATGACCTTGAGCAAGTCACTTCCCTTCTCAGACTTCTCTTTAACCCAAGGGACTGGATTAGATCAACTTTGATGCTTCATCCAGTAGTAACATTCTGAGATTGTCTATGCAACCTGAGCCTTGTTCACCTGTAAGTGCTTCCCTCTGTGTCACAAGACCCTTGAGAAAAGGTACGTCAAGTGGTTTTATTTTCCACATTTTCTCACTGGTCCTTAGAAGAACCTTAACAAGGTTCTGAGGGGATCTGTGTTCTGCTTACTTTCCATGATCTCATTTCCACAACACTCCCCAACCTCATGTCGGATTTCCTTCAGTTTCTTAATGGATTTTTTTTTTTTCCGCTTTTCCCCCACTTCTCTGACTCCCTACCCTTCCGGTCTCTGTCCTCTCTCAGGCCAGGTACAGGGTCTCCCTTCCTTACTCTGGGAATACCCTGTGCTTCCGCAAAACGTTCTGCAGTCCTTGCCTTGGAGGCAGGGAGCTTGCTCAGATGGTAGATCACCTAGTGGGAGCTCAGAGCCATTTGCTGTGGTCGACATTTGCTTAGTGCTGTATAGAAAATACTTTCCTACCAATTTTCTCTCTGAGGAGGTAGCTGATAAACAACACTAATTCCTTTCACACAACTCTGACTCATGTGTAAGGAAGAGGAAGAGAGATGTTTTAATCTCTGTCAAAGTTGTATGATTCTAAGGAAGCAAAGGAAAAGGAAGGAGGAGATGTATCCTTATGGAAAGAGGACTGGGATTAGATGTTAGGAAGTTTTAGCAATTTGGCTATTGGCTCGCAGGGACAGCAGATACATGGTCCATTCTTTTCAAGCTTCGGCCTCATTTTTTCACCTGTAAAACATCTGAGAGATAATATGTCTTTCATAGTGTTGCTGTGAGGGTTGGTTGGAACAAAAGTGTGCATACACATACACTTATAAAATCTACACATGCACACACAAACACAGCATTGCCTAGAACATAAATAAGCCCTTTTTTGGTGAGGCCCCGCAAGCGAGAATCCCCTTATTCAGACAGCCTCGGCCAACACAGGAGAGGTGAGGGTAATGGTCACTCCGAGGCAGGAGGAGCTGGTTCGGGGAGAGAGCCAACCCCGGGTGGTGGAATCTTTATGGAGTGAGGAAGAATCAGAAAAGTTTGGGTTCCAGTGGTGTCGCTTGGGAGCGGTTGGACCCTGGGCCAGAATACCTTTCCTTGAGTTTTTTTTTTTTCTACCTCCTCATCTCTTCAGGGGATGTAACGCTTACCAGTCTGGCACAACTGTTGTAAGGCTCAAGTGGGAAGGTGAGCGTGAAGGATAAACGGTCCCAGCTCCCCGGTATAGGGAGCCCCACTCCTCATAGGCAGTGAGCAGACAGCACATGGAAGAAAGACGACTGCCACCAGTGAATTATCGGCCGCTGTCTAAAAGCTCAGCTGCCTCTTCAAGGTCCAGTTTCTCCATAGGCAGCGCTGGGATGGTGACTGTCCCTGCCTCAAGGAACGGTTTGAAGGATCAGATGACAGGAGGCAAGTCGGAAGGCCCTTGTAAATACTGTTTCTCCGTACAACTCCTTCTCACACATGTCCATATAACAACATTTTAGAAGCGGAGCCAATTTTGGAGATAATTTAGTTTGGAATAATGTAGACTTTTTTTTAAACATAGAAGGGACTCTAAAAAGCTCCTTTCATTTTGAAAGCAAACAACAAAAGAGAGCTTCTAAACACTGTTATTTTTCTCCAATTTTCTGACCCTTGAGCAAACAGTGTTTCATTCTTGAGAGGCTCTGTGGGGAATGGGTCACCCAGAACAGCCCAACAGGTAGTTATTTTCTGAGACAAAGTGTACCCAGGGCAATACTGCAGCCAGAGTCTGATAAAATTAGGCTGGCGGTTAAATTAGGCACATGGATTAGATGAGTAAAAGAGAAGTGTAAAAGGTTCGAATTCCTACATTTTTTTCCCTCCTTTCTTTCAGAGACATTTCTGGGTCTTTGGCAGTATTTAGGGGAAAAAGTCACTGATCTGCTCTAACATTTCTCAGTTTTACATAATCAGGCACTATTTCATTGTTTTCTTCTGAGTTAGTAGCAGAAATGTGTTTTGTGTCCTCTGATTATCTTCCTCCTTACTGCTCTCAAGTGATGGGGAGAGTGTGATAAATGAACATATTGAAAGGCCCTGTGTCATCTTTCAGCTACGTTTAACCTTTGTTATGCTGTGGTGTAGCCTGTACCGTTTAAACAAATTTTGCTGTTTATTTCCTGCTCTCCGACATGACTTTTCAGTGAAATAGCACACTGTGCTCTAACTCACAAACACACAGATGTACACCAATGTACATGTATACACACACACAAACAATTCAGAAGCACCCGAAATAACCCTTTTAAATCATCTTGTCAGATGTTTCTTTCCTGCTCCTGCTTAGTTTCCCAGGGAGCTCCTGCAATCAGTTTTAGATAATATTCCCTTTTCACTGTTAGTCACAAAAGCAGTCTCCTTTCGTCAATTAAAATATCCACACTGTGTAAAAATAAAGAATACGCACTTCATTTAACTTTCGAGTTTCTGTTTTCTCCCAGCCAGATAAACTTTCAGGAGCCTGAACTTCAGAAACACATGTGGTCGGTTTATGTTTTCTCTCCTGACTGCTCCTCCTCCTCTAGTAATTTATTAGTTACGGTTTTTGACCTCAGTAGGATTGAGAGGGGAGGAAGGAGTGGAAATTAACGTTCTAGAAAGGTTTTTCTTTCCCCTCAGTAATTTAGACTGGTCTGTGGCAAACGCGTGGTGCTATCCTTTCCTTTTCCTATGTTCCCCAAGAAAAAGTCTCTGTAGCTGTGTGGGAAGGAATCAAGTCATTGGTGGACAGTCCTGGCTCTGGGCTAAGAGAGTAAACATCAGTTTTAATTGCTTTATAAAGGAGCTTGCCGGAGTTCTGTAGAAAAGCAAAGCATTACATTAAGCAACCGAGTAACCTCATGACGACGCAGCAGTGGTAGGACAGCATGCTATCATTCTTATTGTACTTTAAAAACTAAAGGCTGGCAGCAAAAAAATAATTTTGAGTCATTTTTCTCTAAAACATATTCCGGAAGTGCACTCTTAAAATAAGTTTACTTTTGGAGTGTTATCTTAACTAGATCGAGGCAGGCCAGAAGACAGACATCTTGCCATACAAAGGCCCTGCCTTTCTCATAGATAGGACAGCGTTTTAGCAAAATCTGCGTGTATTGATTATTGCTGACTGAAACGAACTTCAGTAGTTGAGAGCAAGAACTGTAAGGATGGCTCTTTATTAAAAAAAAAATAAAATAAATATGGAACTTTAAAATGACTATATCAAAAATTTTTATTTGAAGCATATTTTATAGGCAAAAGTTCTAGGCAAAAATGAAACTGTATTTTACTTATGGACACCAAGCATTGTTATAAACAAAATAAGGAGATTTTTCCTCCCCTGAAAGTCAAAACATTAAAAGGAAAAACCAAACAATGAACTTATGGACTGAAGAACAAGTATGAATCAATGAATAGATCATAGTGTTAGAACAGGATGTATTTACCTTAAGCCAGATACTAATAACATACTCTATATATCCAAAATGAAAAATTAGGAAGCCATTATTAGTTTATAAAAAGAATTATTGCATGCCATATTTGAATGATTACCTTTCATTTATTGTTTTAAAATAGTATCAATTTTCAAAAAGCATTTCTGAGAAACATATCTTTTAAAACCATATCGTTGGGCGCCTGGGTGGCTCAGTGGGTTAAGCCGCTGCCTTTGGCTCAGGTCGTGATCCCAGGGTCCTGGGATCGAGTCCCACATCCGGCTCTCTGCTCAGCAGGGAGCCTGCTTCCCTCTCTCTCTCTCTCTCTCTCTGCCTGCCTCTCTGTCTACTTGTGATCTCTGTCTGTCAAATAAACAAATAAAATCTTAAAAAAAAAAAAAAAACACCATATTGTTCAGGGCCAAGGAGGCAGAAAATGAAAGAAAAGACAGTTTTCTGGAGAAGCTTATACTTTCACTGAGGAGGCAAACAAATTCTTAAGGCTCTCGTGAAGGAAGAGCACATGATAGGGAGTATTTCAGTGACTGTGGGCGCATTAAAGGTTGTTGGAATTTCGAGGTCACAGTCAAATCATGGTCTAAGAGGAGATAAGCTGCAGTTGGGTTTTGAGTAATGTTCGACCAGTGTGCGTGGGAGGAAAGGGTAAGGATTCTGCAAGGTGAGGCTGGTGGGGCCAGTAGGAAGGCACCAGTTAAGAGGAACATCAGTGGATGGTACTGACCATGATTGCAGGAAAATGTCATGAGATACTTTCCTAATGCAGAGACCCCACAGTAGAGAGAAGGTCATATGCAGAAAGCTCCAGCTATCATGCAAGGGACAGAGGTTAGGGTGACACTGAAAAGGAGATCGAGAATAATGTTCATGACCCACAGGGGTCCTTGTGCTTTTGGAAGAGGCCATGACTGAATCTCAACAGCTTAGAAATGGTTCTCTGGGACTCAGGAGAATAGGAGGGAAGAGGAGCTTTGGAAAAGAGAGTTTGATTTTGAAAAGAGAGCTGGTGAAATTGTCCTGGACATCCTGCTTGTCTCCTCTCCTTCTCAGGGCCAACCTCATCCTGGCGCATCAGTTAAATCATCCTTAAGAAGATATTAACTTCACTGGTACTGGTTAATATTTTTACTCAGGGAAACTGAATTTAAAGGAACGTACTAGCCAATCTAGTAAAAGGTTTTCATCCTTTATTTGGCTCAATGTGTATTCAATAGGCAGTTAGTTATGCCAGTTACTGTGTTAATCGTTCCATAGCGGTGCATTTTGGAAAATGTAAAGAGCAGTGTGGAAGATATTCCCCAGAACTCTTAAAATTAAAGGGCTTCAGTGGGTTGCTACTGTGGCTAATTTCAAGGCAAGCCCTCCTGTCCTCCTGTGTCCTTATAGATCTCTCTGTCTCTCTCTGTCTCTCCCTCTCACATGTTTTCTTATTATATTCTATGACAGTTTTCCCCTTCTGCTGACTTCTAAAATGTATTATCTTCAAAAAATCTTAATGTGTGCATTCTTGTAAGCCATTTCAGATACTTTCTGAGCAAGGCTGAAAATAAATAAAATCAAAATAAGAAGACTTCAAATCGTGCCAACCTGATGAATCAAATGTTTTTCGTTTGTATTTTTTCCCAACCTTCATCCATATGAATCCATAATTGGCACATATTTATAGTCAGGGTGTTCGGATAAAAGAGAGGAAAAATAATTCACCCTCTTTCAAGGAAGAGTGGCACACACGGGCTGTAAATACCTCAGCGGGCCCTCTGCCTAGGATCCCTGGTGGCTACGGAGTCACCTCCCTCCTGTTGGCGTGGAGCATCAGGGAAGCAGCTTGCGGAGAGCGCCTATGTTTAGCCAAGGTGGGTTGTGTGATAAGAGGGAGGGGGCCCGGCCACATGCTGGCTGACTCATGCTCTCAAGCACACGTGTCAGCATCTCCTCAGCTGGGACAGCCTCCATCAGATGACTGAGCCTGACTGTGACTTTTATGCCACCTTCATCTTCCGCACACCAATTTTCAGAACCTAATAGGTGCTGGGCACCGCTGAGCCTTCAGTAGCTCAGAGGACCAATAACTTCATGATTACTTGCTGCCGGTCCTCACACAATTGCCCTTTCTCTGGTTTGGAACTGCAGCCTGAGCTTCTGTGTAGTGCCTGACTCTTCCCCAGGTTCCAAAGCAGTCTGTCAGACCACCGAAAGGACATCAAAATGGAGCTACTTGACCTACTGCTTCATTCTGTGGCATTTTGTGTTCCAAACTGGCAAATTTACATATGCATACATAAATATATGTGTGACATGTGATATACAGCATTTCAGATCAGAGCTGGTCCCACATAACTTTTAGGATCCTTTTGGGGGGTAATCAGCCAGCGATAAAGAGCACAGCCTAATTCTGAGCATGGATTTTAAAAATTTCTTTACATTTACTGCTCTATGACCACAGACAATATAACTTCCCATGGCCTCGGTTTTATCATCTTTATTTTGGGCATATTTGTGTTGTTCCCCATGTTCTGAGTTTTAGGAGAAAAGGACATGAGTGGCACGGTCCTTAGCCTAGCAGGTATTGGTGCTTAACTGATAGCTACCTGCCAGTGGCTGAAAGAGTTGAAGATAGATAGATAGATAAAACATCATCATGAAGAGGCTCCTCTTACTAATATGAGAGGCTCATCTATACCTGCCTTCCTCCTAGTAACTGGCCACTTAGATCATAAACAAGAGTTTTTCACTGAGGCCAAACAAGGCCATTGGCTTACCTACCCAGGTGTTAATTCCGAATTATGACATTCCATAATTCCAACTTGAAGGCAAACATCGTTTAGCTCAGGAAATGACGATCAAGGCCTACATGGAACCGTATTGTCAATTAATGGATAGTGAACATATGACTACTAAAAAGAACCAGGAACCGGGCTCGTGGGTGGCTCAGTGGGTTAAGTCGCTGCCTTCGGCTCAGGTCGTGATCTCAGGGTCCTGGGATCGAGTCCCACAGAGGGCTCTCTGCTCAGCAGGGAGCCTGCTGCCCCTCTCTCTCTGCCTGCCTCTCTGCCTACTTGTGATCTCTCTCTCTGTCTAATAAATAAATAAAATCTTTAAAAAATAAAAATAAAAAAAAGAACCAGGAACCAAACTGCATTTGGATCAGATGAGATATTTGTGATTTGATCCACATCCCTGTGGTGTAGTTACAGGACTTTAATTCATTGAAGAGCTGGCTCGTGTAGGCTCATTGGGCAGCTTTGGAGCTGTGCTGCCTTGGGAAAGTGATAAAATTTCAGAGGGCCCTCATCTATGAATTTGAACCCATCATATCTACTGGCTCCTATCTGGGGGCTCTTATGCAGTTCATGTGATGTGTATGCAGGCTCTTTGTAAATGGTGAAATTCTAAACGTATAAGTGGTTCTTGATATGCTCTTATACATCCTGCAGATGTTACAAGCTATTGATTGATTGCTTTTCCCAACATTATTTTTCCCTCTATAACTAAACTCTTATAATATCTACCATCCCACCTACAAAGGATATTACATTTTAGGGAGTAAAGTCATTTCTTCAGTTCCTATTATGGTGATCATTACTCATGATTAGGTGGAATTCTCCTGGTTAGAATATAATTCCAGGGAGGCCTAGAAGGCTCCTTTTATTTGTGCTCATTTCCCAAATATATTCCTGACACCCTTGCTAATAATGTAAAGTTCTGAAATTGGGAATCCATGTCATTGTCACTATTTTAATGGAATTACATTTTAAGTTCTACCATTCATATAGACCTTATTAGGAATTAAGTTCATCAATAGTCTTAATAGGTTTTCAGTAGAGGAAAGGAATGGGGCATAAGCTAATAAGGGTGAGAGCCAAAATCTCAGAGAAGTTAAGTGTAGAGAGAGAACACAGTGGGTATGCTCTATCTGAATTTTTCTCTGTTTGAATGGTGGACTATCTGGGCTCTGTCTCACGATTAATGTTGCTTTCCTTCTCTAGGTGACCAAAAATATGCAAAATTACCTAGAAATAAATCTTCTCTACAAGGGCCAAAATACTTCAGGTGGAAGAAAGAGAAGAGAAATGGATCTTACCCAACAGGTCTGGTGTCTTCAATGGCTCTGTCCACTGGGATCAAATCGCTGAGGTAGACATTGAAGTTTCCTTCTTTCCATCTTCTTTCTGCCTCCTTCTCCTTTCCACGGGGAACCACTACAGGCCGTCCAAATTGGCCTGGAGCTTTGGCGTCCCTTGGAGAAAGTGTCACATCAATTCTTAACACATGGTGCAGTCCATGTTCTTCAGGTAACAAGGCTTTTATGTGACTTTGGTTGAGTTCTGGAAGTTGGGCCTTGGCAGTCAAGTCAATTCTTGCTGGCTCTAGCCCCTCAGCTAAGGCTTGATGAGACTGAGTTACCATTGCTCTCTGTGGAGCAAGTGTGGGGAAAGATGTTTCACTTCTATTCCCAGAAATGTGTTTCCCTCGGCTTTCACCCAAAATAATAGGGAGCACAGTTTTGTTTTTAAGACTGGGGGCCTGTTTGGAGTCTGTCTGGAGCTCCTCCTCCTTGGTTATAATCACAACGTGGCTTTCAGAGAAACTGAATTTCTTCCCACCAGCCACTTTGGCTCCATCATCCTTTGGCAAGCCTCCCAATAGTACTTCGTTAATAGATTGCTTCTTTGAGCGATTTGAGTTGGCAATAAACTTGGAAAAGGGAAGGCTCTTATTGGCTCCACGTTTATTTGAATCTAGTTCTCTGCTCTGAGTCTCAGTTTTATTTAAGGCTATAGCTTCCCTAGATTTTGGCAACAATGGGCCGGCAGGGTGTGTCCTCTCATTTGCTACTGCCTGTGATTGCTGCTTTGATCCGTCAGTATTAGGTCTGATGGTCACATTTGGATTTCTTTCGGCTGCTTGTTTTGATGTGTCACTGCCGAGACCATGACTCTTCCAGGCTTCCTGGTTTACACCGGCAGGTCCCGTGTGTACAGAGATTTCGGCCAAATGAGTTTCTCTTGCAGCTATGAATGGGGTTTTCTGAGTCCCCTGAGTTCTCATTTGCTTTGCCAAGCGGCGAGAATAGGCTTCAGGTCTGAGGTCCTGCCCTTCTGAGTTCTCCTTGGTAAAACTCACTGGAAGGGTCTGTAGGTACTCAGGATGCCACAAAGGGGCAACCTTGCCCCTTTCTGGGGCGTTCTGCCTTTTTCTTTCCTTCTGGGTTTGGTCCAAGTCATCCTCAACCTTGAGCATACTCTTTTCAGTTTTTCTAAAGTTCTCTTTACCCCATATGCCCCTCCCGTGTCCCCTCAGTGGGGGCTTCATCTCTTTTATGCTGCTGTAAAGGATCTTCATTTGGTCTGGCTGAACTCGGAATCCTACCCGCTCCCTCCTGACGATGTCTTCCTTGAGGACCCGAGTGTTGATCTCACTGAATGACAGGCGGAGAGCTGCCATGTCAAAGAGCAGCCAGATGACAGAAGCGACAAATATAAATGCCAGGACTCGCCCACTTCCTCGGAAAAACTTTCGAATCTTGTTCATGGTGCAGAGGCTTTGCTTGCTGCCTACCCTCCCTTGGAGCCTGCTTACCTTGAGCCGAGAGAGAGCTGAAGTAGCAGCGGAGGCAGCAGAGTTGCCAGAAATGCCCCCTCCCCTGAACACAGCAGGAAACAGCAGTCCAAGAGGGGAAAGCTCAGCTCCTACTGCTTGTCAGTCTCTGCCTGCGTGGCATTTCCCAGCGGAGCATCTGTGCCTGCTCAGCTGGCCCCTGGCTAAACCGTGCTAAACACTGTCCTTAGGTCACTCTGGAAGCAGTCAATTCCAGCCACCAGACAGTTCAACATATCACTTGTCTCCCCGAGCCCACGTCCACCGTCCTATGAGCCCAAGAAAAGGTGGGGGCCGGGCTGGGGCTGCCACTTCTCTCCTGCCAGCGCTCTGCTCCGTCTGTACGCTGTAACTCAACACCACTTCTCATAAGGAAAACATTTCAAGCCATTACCCAGAAAACTTCATTCAGCTCTCACCTTCCGTGTTATGTGAGAGTGTGTATGTTTTTTTGGCAATTAAAGGGAAAGAAAACTTGAAGGGCATGTGTTCCTGGTTTGTAACCCCACCTACCCCATGCCTGCTCATTAACCCTGTTGTGTCCAGGTCTCTGAATGATCTGGTCCAGCAAATAATCTCTGACCTTCCTGTTTTGGCTTTGAGAGGCAACAGCTTAAAGAAGGGGTCTAACATGATCTCAATTCCAGTAGTGGATATTTAATTATTCAATGGTTTTCCTTGAGTGAAAAGCAAAACGTTTCTTTAGAAGTCAATGGTGTTTTAAAATGACTTTATTTTCATTATTAGATCGACGAGACATCAACTTAGTTTGTCATACTGTTGTAAAAGCTTCTAAACTCTTACCCTCAGTTACCACATTTATCTTGTCACAGAGCAGTAACAAATACCTTGCAGAGTGTCCTGACTTGGGGAGGCACTGGGGGGCTGGCAGAGCAGTGGTCGCCATGCAGGTTTCATGTTAGGCTCACTCTAAAGAGGTCCCCCGGCCCCTAATTTTGATTGATTGATGGGGGGCGAGGGCAGCGACAGCAGTTGGTCTGGTGTTGTGCTTTTTTTTTTTTTTTTAATTCATTTATTTGACAGACAGAGATCACAAGCAGGCAGAGAGGCAGAGAGAGAGAGAGAGAGGAGGAAGCAGGCTCCCCACTGAGCAGAGAATCCGATGCGGGGCTCTATCCCAGGACCCTGGGATCATGACCTCAGCCAAAGGCAGAGGCTTTAACCCACTGAGCCACCCAGGCGCCCCAGGTGTTGTGCTCTTAAGAAGCTTCCCAGGTCTTTATAATGTACAGTCAAACGTGAGAAATACTGGTTTAGAATAAAATACCTCTTATTTTCTTTTAAAGATTTTATTTATTTATTTGACAGAAAGAGCACAGAAGCAAGAGGAGTGGCAGAGGGGGAGGGAGAAAGAGACTCCCCACTGAGCAGGGAGCCCAACATGGGGCTCAATCCCAGGACCCCAGGATTCTTACTGAGCTGAAGGCAGCTGCTTAATGACAGAGTCACCCAGGTGCCCCATGTTTTTTGTTTGTTTTTGAGCACTGCTTATAATTTTTGTGAAATTCCCTCCCAGACAGAGTAAAACTAAATCAAAATCTGCATTTTTAACATCTCCTGTTAAAAACATTACCCATGAAGTTTGAGAAGCACTTTCCAGGAGCCCTGTTCTCCTGGGAACTTTGAGGGATCTGTAGACGGCAATACCACTTATTACTCTAGTGTTGGGAGCCCATAGTGTCTCTGTTATCAGGTAAATTTAGCCCCCTACAGACTTGGGAAGGGAAGAAGGACAAAGTCTGAATTCTCTATATGTCTGCATTACCTTCTGTAGCATTTGGTCTTTAAATTTGTACCTTGCCCCAAAGGAGAAAAGCCTGATAAATGCAGCTGTGGTAACATGTGTCTTGAATCCGTGATTCTCCTTTTTATTCAGTGCCTGCTTACTCTGGTTTGGATTGTCCACATGGAGGACAGCATTGGTATCTCAGTCATTTCCTGCCTGCTATGATTCATCCACCTTTCCAATATTTGTTATGTTTTATGGCTTAGGTCCTGTGTTAAGTGTTGAGAGATATGGAGTAAAAGGACATAGCTCTTGGGCATCTGGGTGGCTCAGTGGGTTAAGCCTCTGCCTTTGGCTCAGGTCATGATCTCAGGGTCCTGGAATCCAGCCCCACATCGGACTCTCTGCTCAGCAGGGAACATGCTCCCCCCGCCCCCGCCCACCTTTCTGCCTACTTGTAATCTCTCTCTCTGTCAAATAAATAAATAAAATCTTAAAAACAAAAAAGGACATAGCTCTTGTCTTGGAGATCTCACCCTCTATTGGTGGATACAGACAGGTAGGAGGGTTTACAGGGGACATGATAAGTAATATGAGAGAATAATCTAATGGATTCTATAGGGATCTAGCTAAGTTCTGGGCTGCATGAATAATTTTTGAAGAAACTATCCTTAGACTTGAGGGGTGAATGAGAACATAATTGTTTCTGCTTGTATTGTGGTCCAAGAAAAGAAATACTATTTGGATGGTGAAAGGCAGCTAAATTAGCAAAATCATAGAAGTGAAGACAGAGTACATACAGTACATGAGGGGAAAGCACAAATGTCTGAGAACAAGCACGACTGGAAACATAGGCTTTGCCATGAATGGGCATGAGTTTGTGTGTGTGTGTGAGGGGGGATGGGCCCAAATGTCCCAAACACTTTATTAATCTTTTTCATTTGAATATCTCACTCAATCTCCAAAAAACCCAATAGAGGAGATGCAGTGAGAACTATCACTCTATTATCAAAGAAACAGAGCTGCGAGAGGTGAAACCAGTTGCAGTAGAAAAGGAGGATTTGGATCTGGAATAAATGACCGTGCGATGCTATAGTCCATGTACTTAAATGCCACATGGTACTGCTTCTCTCTAGCTGTCTAATCTTGTAAGTTAGTTAATTTTGTATGTTTACTCTGTGATTTAAAAAAAAGAAAATAAATTCTACCTTGCAGGTAAATGTAAAGATTAGAGAAAACAATTGAAATTTCTTGTTATATTGAACGATGTAGTCGCTGCCTCTGATACGGTTGCTGATATTTCGTGTGATAGGAGTATGGGGAGCATGGGGGAGACAACATACCATCTCTTCTCGAAAATCAAATAAGACTGATGACTAACATGCTTTTGGCAACAGGGCTAGAAGGATATTTGAGTATTTTATTTTTGGCTTCCTGTTCTTAATTCCTTTATTTTGGATTCGATCAATGAACAGTTTCACTATATGACCAAAATATTGAAGTAGGTAACTTTGTTTCTGCGTCCTAATAACTTTAAAATGCCACTGAATAGAACACCTTCGACATCAAACGTAGTACAACTATTTAGGATCCAAGTTCCAAAATAAAGTGAGAAATTGTTTTTCATATGATGGATATATGGTTTACATTACAATATTGCTTTAGATATGAAAGCAGAATGCTTTGGAATATTTTACTATCCAAGATTTAAATCTTGTCCAACCACATCCCCAACTCAAATGGCAGCTGGAATTAGTCAAACTCCTGTTAGAAAAGTCAACACTTATTACATCCTTACTAATCTTGACAGCTTTAAAACACTGCTTGAAAAATATCCTAAGTCTTTTATATTTATTTGATCTAAGAACAATGGTTTCTTTCTCTCTCTCTCTGGTCTGTCTATATAAATTAAAAATATAAAGCACTTGCAACAGGAGGAAAAATTGCTAAGAAAATTAAAGGAAGGTCTTGGCTTATCTACCTTAGGCAAAATTACTTACTAACTCTGGCTTAGTTTTGAGTTTTAACTGATGTAGAATACAGAATAAGACATGAAGAGTACATAAGAAAGAAAAGAAATGTTGACCTAGTCCCTTGCAACAGAAGGAGTAGATTGGCAGATTTGGTCTAAAGTACTGACTTGACCATTAATAGACATGATCATGGATAGGATCACACAGGAAGGAGCTCCTTTAAAGGCCTCTTCCAGCCACTTCTCCATTTTTTCTCCCTGGCGAGTCTATAAGAATCTGTAGGAATGACAGAATTTGGTTATAAGGTACATTATAGTCCTAATGCGATGGATCTTCAGGAACCCGACAATAATTTCTGGTGGCCTCCAGGAACTATACATATCTCCTCTTTTCCCTCTCTTATCTGGACATATGGTGTTCATACCAATGACAGAGTGTAGATAAAAAGAAATAGAAAACAAAGAAATTAAGAAATTCTATACTTAATAGAAGTCAAAACACATATTATCCAACAGAAGACCTTTCATATAGGTAAATGATGCTGTTTTTTATTTTAGTTGTATTTATTTCCATGTTACCATCATAAACCTAAATAGAGGGGTGAGTTGACTATTTAAGATACTTCTGGCTATCATCCTAAATCATAGATTTAGCTACTTAAATTTCTTAAAAATCTATACATACTTAGTTGGAGTGACTATCAGTCAAAAAATATTGAGTAATGAAGTAATCCTTGGGAGGCTTTTGGAGGTGCTATTCTAATTTTCATTCTGACTTCAACTTCTAGTAAAAAAATAAAAATAGGGGCGCCTGGGTGGCTCAGTGGGTTAATGCCTCTGCCTTCAGCTCAGGTCATGATCCCTGGGTCCTGGAATCAAGCCCCGCAACAGTCTCTCTGCTCGGCAGGGGACCTGCTTCCTCCTCTCTCTTTGCCTGCCTCTCTGCCTACTTGTGTCTGTCAAATAAATAAATAAAATATTAAAAAAAATAAAAATAGTTTAAGCTTTTTCTCTATAAAATGGCTATATCAAAGAGGGAGTGCTCTCCTTTACTTGGTTGCTGTCAAATACCATATTAACAAAAACCTTTTATTGAAAATTACTGAATGCCTGCCACTAGGTTCTCCTGGACTAGATCACAGACTGTTCAACAGGAAAGCTCTGTTTTTAGAGTAGGATCTGAACCTTTATACTACTTCTATGGCAAATATCTCTGAATCATCCTCATTGTTAATTGAAGATTAATAAACACGTTTTTATTTCTAGCCTCAAACTTCCCTAGTGGAAATACAGAATCTTAGAAGTACTGATTCTAGTTCTCTGGATTTGCAATAGTGTTACTTTTTCAGGATATTTGAGTGTTGCTTGAATATATATGTATATTCCAATTAATATCTGTTTTCTTTAATGATTTTTACTTAACTGCTTAGCCCTAAGTACAAAAGATATAAAAAGGAAAAATGCATCTAGGCATATATTTTATGGAGAATAATGATAATTTATAGGTGTATCACTGAATTTGAATTTAGATTTAAATTTAAAGAATCTAGTTAAAGACAATATGGGATGAAGTTATTATTCATTTGAGAAATTCAAGTGGGAAAGTCAAATAAATATTATGCATCATTTTGGTTTCTTATTTTAATATGGTCATTTTTTTCCTTCAAAATTCTTTTTTTTTTTTTTTTTGAGGAAAAAGGTGTATTTAGTAAGATACCACCATCCTGTGAATAAAATCTACAAAAAAAGAGAGAAGATTGAAAGTTATAATTTTGAGACTGGAGTTATTGCAAAATCCATGGATAGACTAAAAATACAAATCAGAATCTTATTCTATTTTAACCAGTTCTTCCAAAGAAGATGGTTGACTATAAATTCTGGCAGCCATCTAAGCATTGGTGTATGTCTTCTTCTTCAGAAGTTTTGGAAGCTGATTAAGAAATAGAGCACTACATCGAAAACTAATGACGTACTGTATAGTGACTAACAAACATAATTTTAAAAAAATGGCCTCAGTGGCTAAGGCCCACAGAAGGAGAGCTGCTGTAATATTCTTTTAGACATTTGTTCTTGAAAAAGATTGCCTGGGGCACCTGTGTGGCTCAGTCAGTTAAGCATCTGCCATCAGCTCAGGTCATGGTCCCAGGATGCTGGGATGGAGTCCAGCATTGGGCTCCCCACTCAGCAGTGAGCCTGCTTCTCCCTTTCCCTCTATTGCTCCCCTTTGTGCTCTCTCTCTCTTTCTGCATCAAATAAAATAAATAAATAAAATATTAAAAAAAAAAAGAAAAAACAGTGTTGGGATTCTTCAAAAAAAATTAATAGAATTACCTTATGATCCAGTAATTCCACTATTGGGTGTTTACCCAAATAAAACAAAAATACTAATTTGAAAAAATATATGCACCCCTATGTTTTTTATAGCGTTATTTGTAATAGCCAAAATAAAGAAGCAACCCAAATGTCCATTGATAGATGAATGGATAAAGATAATGTCACACACACACACACACACACAAACACACACAGGAATATTACTCATAAAAAGGGAAATCTTGTCATTTGCAATAACATGATGGATCTAGAAAGTGTAATGCTAAGTAAAATAAGTCAATCAGAGAAAGACAAATACTGTATGATCTCACTTATGTGGAATTTAGGAAACAAAATGAATGAACAAAGAAAAAAAGACAAAAAAAAGACCTATTTTTTTTTCTTTCAAATTTTTATTTAACTTCGGATTAGTCCACATATAGTATTGTATTAGTTTCAGGGGCAGAATTTAGTGACTCATCAGTTTCAGATAACCCCCAGTGCTCATTACATTAAGTGCCTTCCTTAATGGCCATGATCAAATTACCTTATACCCCACCCCCACATTCCCTCCAGCAACTCTCAGTTTGTTCCCTACAGTTAGCAGTCTCTTATGGTTTGCCTGCCTCTCTGTCTTTACCATATTTTATTTTTCAACAGATTCTTAAATACAGAGAAACTGGTGGTTGCCAGAGGGGAGGTGGGTGGAGGGATGGGTTAGATTTAAAGGGATTAAGAGTAGAGTTATCTTGATGAGCACTGAAAAAATGTTTAGAATTGTTAAATGATTATATTTATACCTGAAACTAATATAACACTGTATGTTATTTATACTTGAATAATGTATGTGTGTGTATATACACGCATCTATATAAAACTCTGTGTGTGTGTGTGTATGTGTGTGTGTGTGTGTGTAACAAATATTTATTGAGTACCTACCATGCAGTAGGCTTTGGGAAAACAAAGAAACTGAAGCTCATAGTTTAGTGTAGTTCTCAATTTTCTTGTACATCAAAAAAGCTCATGGGGAGCAATTGTTAAAATATAGATTTCCGAGTTCTATCCTCAGAGATTTTGAGGTCAGATGTAGGACTTAGGAATCTAGATTTTTAAATTAGATTATTGGATGATTCTGACACAGGTGAACCAAGAAACATGCTTTGAAGCTCAGTGGTTCAATGGCAGAGGCAAATATATTAATATTAAAGGACAAAAGTGAAACAAGCAACTGATTTATTGAGGGTGCTTGAGAAAGCTTCTGGTGGTGATGACAAATGAAGGATAGTTGGAAGAAAGGCAGGCAGGAACAAGGGACCCCTCTATAAGAGGAAACCATCCTTAAGAGGATTTTGCACCACTCTGGAAGAAATTTTGCACCCTTTCCCACTGGATTTATAGGTGACAGGTGCATGGAGGGTTAATCAGATTAAAAAAGCCTGCCAACAAGTCCATAAAACCCCCAAGATTTAGAAATTCTGGTGGCAACCCTCTCCCAGTCCCCTCCCTCTACAGGAGCTTTGTACTATCACTCAAAAAACTTCACCTTGCTGCTCACCACTCTTCATATGGTCTACCTCTTCATTCTTTTGAAGTGGCATGACCAAGAACTGTGGGCATTGAAGGAAAAGAAATCCCAAAACAATTGTGTGTGAATTCACCTTATGGATAGGGAGGATTCCAGACCCAGATTCAGGGCAAAATTTTGCCAGGGTCCCTTTCCAAGAATGATGGTGAAGGCTTTAGAAGTATGTGAAGGAAGGGTGAGAGGGGTGGGGGAAACAGAACTCAATGCTTAGGAGTGATGAAGTTTTAGAATGTAAGTGAGGTTTGGTGGGGTCCAGAGCCAATGACCAAGAAAGAATTCTTGAGACATCTTTGGTGCAAAATGGTGGCTTATTATAGCATGGGGACAGGACCCATGGGCACAAAGAGCTGCTGCCCCTGGGTTGTGAGGAGTGGTCCATTATATGCTTGTGAGTTGGGAGGGGGTCAGGGATGGTGTAAGTCTCTAAGGAAATTTGGAAGCAAGGTTTCCAGGACCTTGAGGGGCTAGCTATTGTTGGGAAAAAGTTATTTATTACTGGTAATAAAACCATTGTCGTGAGACCCTTTAGATGTGTATCAGTGGGCCATATGTTTGGGAATGATTGTCAACATTATCGTGGAGGGTTTAGAGATAAAAGAAGTTTCCAAAGGAATTGTTAAAGTAGACTGACAGGACCCTGGCTGAGGGTAGGGGTCAGTCAGGCTAGGATTGCTCTTTGCCTGTAATAAAGCCCCAAGGTGGAGGTAGTTGAGTCCCTAAAAGAATGTCACTCTGCCTGTTTCAAGGCCTTGTCAGTGGGTAAGGAAATCTAATAATTTTTCTTCTGCTTCTGTTTCCCACATCAGGAGGGTTTGGTAATCAATTATAATTTCTCCGTGAGTGGGAGAAGGAATATGGCATAAATGCAGGGAGTACAGAGCAAACTCAAGATTTCTACTCAGGTGACTGGGTGCATATATTTTTATCCAGTGATTCCCCAACTTTAGCATGAACCAGGATCACCCAGAGGACTAGTGGCCCCACTCCCAAAGTTTCTGATTGAGTGGGTTTGGAGGGAGTCCCAGAATTAACTTGTAATTTATGATAAATTCCCTAATGAGGCTAATTGTGCTAGTCAGGCGACCACACTTGGAGAAACATTGGCTTTTGCCAAGAATGAGGACAGTAGAGGAGAAATAAATGTGTGGAGGATGATGATGATTTTGATTGGTCATGTTGAGTTTCAGATGCCAATGGATATTTGATTAAATATGCTCTTTGCTTAAAAAAAAAAAGTGTTTTGGATTTCAAGAAAGAAGTCAGGGCTCAAGCCCTCTGTGAAGTCATAAGCATATGTTTAATATTGTATGCATAAGGTTACTCTAATATGGCAAAGAGCACAAGCCATGAAAATGGCTGGGAAACTTGTATAAATAAGGTAGAAGAAGTGTACAATAAAAAAGAATGAGAAAGAATAGCAAGCAGGAAGGCTGGACAAGAATAATGTCATGAGATCCCATGGAGGAGAGAATGGAAGACAGTCAACAAGGTCAGAGGTGTCTAAGAAGTTAAGCCAAATATATTCTAAATATAGTCTTTTAGATTTTTTAGTTCACAGTTCTTCAGTGGGCTTCCAGCGAATCTGTTTCTATTGAGATAAAATCCATATAAGAAAATTAAATTAAAGTGAATAATTTAGTGCCTCTTAATACAGTCACAGTGTTGTATAAGCACCACCTCTATCTAGCCCCCCAAATTTTATCATCCTAACAGGACACCCACATCTTTAAGCAGGACCTGGAAAACCGAATCTGCTTTCTGTCTCTATGTATTTACTTATTCTGGATATTTCATGTAAATGGAATCATACAATATGTGACCTTTTCACAATTTTCCAGGCACTGAGAATACAAGAGTGACTAAACCAGAGAGGTTTCCATCCTCTTGTAGTTCACACTCTAGGGGGAGATACACAACTAAATTACCTGACAAAAAGTACAATTTTAGTTATTGATGCATGCTAGAGAGTGAAATAAAAGGGAATAGAGATGAAGAAGGATAGAAACCATGCATGCTTCTTTAGAGAGATAATATCTAAGCAGAAACATGAACTAAATGAGAAAGTGTATGAAACATCCTGGGGAAGAGATTGCAGGTGAAGAAAGCAGAAAAAGCCAAGACCTGAAATTGAACCCAAGCCTGGAGCGTGGGGTATGGTTAGAAATGCGAGAGCAGCTGGAGTGGAAGGGGTGAGAACTGGAGTTAAAAGAGGTGAATTTAGGGGCGGCTAGGTGGCTCAGTGGGTTAAAGCCTCTGCCTTCAGTGCAGGTCATGATCCCAGGGACCTGGGATCGAGTCCCGCATCGGGCTCTCTGCTCAGCAGGGAGCCTGCTTCCTCCTCTCTCTCTGCCTGCCTCTCTGCCTACTTGTGATCTCTGTATGTCAAATAAATAAATAAAAAATCTTAAAAAAAAAAAAAAGAGGTGAATTTGGAGAGGTAGGCAGGAACCAGATTTCCTAGCTAGATTATTGTATATACGATTGAATTGGCTGAAAGAGTGGACTAGAATTCATGGCATTACATAGATTACTTCAGTTAGTCTTTTTAAAAAATCAGCTGGGTGGAATAGGTGCTAATATCTCCATTTTACAGGTAAGAAAACTGCAGCACAGTGAGCTTAAGTAACTTGCCAAAGCTCACACAACCAGTGAAGCATGGGTGGGTATAGAATGTGAACCCAGGTAGTCTGGATCCACACCAGTTTTTCTCAATCTCCTTTTCATTATCAGACCCCATTCCTTGGCAGAAAAATAAATTAAAACTCTCCCTGAAGAAATAAATTAATCACTAAGAATTACTATTTTATTGAGTAGAGTTGAACTTTGGAAGACCAAAAACAGTTGTAATATTTTAGAACTTTTTGTCTACAAAGAACCAATTTTTACCCCTTGAAGGGCAACATCATTTCTTTGAGAAAAAAAATGCATGCACTGTACTGTAATGCCTCTCATAAGCACATAACTTATGGTAAAATGTATATAAATCTTATAAATAAAGGAATACTTTTTCTTATAAATAAATAATGTCTTTTAAATAAACACCTTCATTGTAAAATTTTCTTACAAGTAAAGGAATAAAAAGGAGGAGACAGTAACTTGATGAGACTGTCTTTTATTTGAGGATGGAGATTACCTGAATGTTTTTCAAGAGTAAGGCAGGAAAATGGTAAGATGGAAGATAAAGTAGAGATAAGGCCTTATCAGACGAAAGTGAAGTCCTAGAGGAGACATAAAATAGGCCTAAGAACTCAGGTGGATGATTTAATTCATTAGCAAAGACTAGGGGCATGTTTGATTTTGATATTGTAACTGTTTCAGGGCAGATAAAAATGAATGGAAGCAAAGGAAGTTGGGGGAATTGTGCCCAAAAGCTTCAGATTGTTTTAAATAAGTACAAGGCAGACAAGACAAGTTGGGTACCAATGAGAAAGGGGTCAATGCACTTGGCAAAAGGTTGGAATCAGTTATGAAGAGAAAGAAAAGGGTCTAACTCAGAACAAGAGTAAGAATTGTCAGAAAACTTTGCAAGTCTTATTGACATTTAAACCAATGTCTCTAATCCAGGGGAAAACAGATCGAGTGACAATAGAACAGAGTGGGGATCTGGACAGTCACACAGCATTCATGGCAGAGTGACAGAGGGTGATGGGAAGCAGAAACAGAGTGGTGATTCCTTTCTTTTCTTTTTCCTTTTCTTTTCTTTTCTTTTATTTTCTTTTCTTCTCTCTCCTCTCCTCTCCTCTCCTCTTTTTTCTTTTTAAGAAGACTTCATACCTGAGGTGGAGCCCGATAGTGGAGCTTGAACTCACCACCCTGAGATCAAGACCTGAGCTGAGATCAAGAATCAGAGGTTTAATTGCTTGAGCCACCTAGGCACCCCCCGAGTGGTGATTTCTGACCAGCTTGGTGGGAAGCAGGATTTCATGGAACACTTCTTACCTCTTACAGGAAGTGGAATGCCTGGATCTTGAAGAATTTCATAGAACCTGTACAGATTAGAATAGGAAGTAGATACTGTTTTTGTTTGTTTGCTTGTTTGTTTTTTGTTTTGGTTTTTTGGTTTTTTTTATTTTTTATTTTTTATTTTTTCTGTTGCTGTTTGCTTTTTTTGGTGGAAGGAGATATACAATGATGACCGCAGATGTGCAAGGGATTTATCTTTTGAAAATCTATTACCAATGATATAAAAATTCTTCCCGCATTACTTTTGGCAGAAACTGGATTAATCTTCAGCTGCTCTTTGACATCACTCACTTAAAAGTTTCATTGTCTCATATGTAGAGCTTGGGTTAAGAGAACAGAGATGTGGGCAAGTTTTTGGCCAAAGCAAAGTTGCCAGCTGCAATGGAATGAGCACCTGGTGCCCCCAAGGAGCTCCACATGCCCTTGTAGGGCCCCCTCTGTGGTATTCTCTGTGTCTACACAAAAATGCCTTCAGAACATATCCTGACACTGTTTTCTCTTCTCATCCTTCCTATTCTGGAATCTTCCTGTTCTCTCTATCACCTCCATTTTAGCAAAGAAAAGAGGAGTAGAAAAAGAAGTGTCAGGGGAGGAGCAGATAGCAGGAGCTATGGAGGGCATACGAGGGCACTTTTCATGTGCTGTGAAGAAGTGGGATGAAATTAAAGCCTTTCAAACACAGCAAGATGCTGTTTCTTCTTTCCCCCACTCCCCCCACCAACTCAACTTCTGCCCCCAGGAGAAAGATCAAAATAACTTTCTGTGGGATGAAATGCTGACAATGACTTTGGATCCAATTACATTATCATAACCTGGAAACAACCCTTTCATTTGAGGCTTGCTAAAGTACTGAACTGTGAAACTGAAATCCCAATGTGAGAAATGAAAGAGATTTGAACTCAAGGCCTTTTGGACATTTCCCTCAATATCAAAGTAGATTTTTCAAATCTGCAAACAAGATAGGAAAGGGTCAAGTGATGCACTAACTGAGAAATGGTGGAAACAATACCTCATTGGAAATGAACCTTAAAAAGGAAAAGACAAATAGGTTCAGGTTAACGTCAGGCTTGTAGTTAATCACAGGATCTGAATTTTGTTTACATCATCACACAGTTTCAGAGTTACTCAGGTCCTCTGATGCAGCGTGTCTAAGTGAAATGGAAAATGAAGATTAATTAATTACTCAATGCTGGGCACATTGGCGATGGAAGTATGCAAGCTCACTCATAACTGAGGTATGAAAGGTAGAGACAGCTAGAGCGCCCACCCCCAACCAATTCCAGGGGGATGAAATAAGTCTGGAATAAGGCAAACTCTCCCTACATATTGAGGCTAGACTGGAGCCACACAAAGAAGGAACACTTGAGAAAGAAGGAAAGATGAGCAACATGTAGATTTTCCACATGTGCACATACATGTGTCTGTATGTTTCCAGGCAAACCCAGAAACTCCACATGTGGTTTGTTTGTGTACACATATTCATAGTTACATGCATATGTATGGATGAGCTTATAGAGCACACCCAAACAAATGCACACCACATGTGCTGATTTTGAGCTCTGTAAAAATTACTATTGAAAAAGAAATGAAACAGGGCGTTTAGAGACATTGGTCATTCTACCAGTTATCCTGTTTTTTGGAGGACATATTGTATGTTTTGCATATGTTTATATTGAGTAAGAGAAGACTCAGGGGCAACATGACAACTGCTTCAAAATTTGGGAGCAATATCATGTGAAAGAAGGATGTAACTTATTCCATATGGTTCCAGGGGGTAGAAATGAGGCTGAGGCGTAGCAGATTTCTATTCTAAGTGAGAAAGACTTTCTAACAATTAGTACCATACAAGAGAGACATGGATTCCTTCTAAAAGTAGATAATGATCTGCCTAGCTCTTGGAAATGACATGTGGCAGAGGCTGCATGGCCATCTGTCACAAAAGTTGTCGGGGGCATTCTTCCATTTGGTGGGCGTTGGGACTGTAGTCATTTGCTGGGCCATCTCCATTCTGAAATTCAATGCTTTTTGAACATACATAAACATATTTTGAGGCAAGTCAAGTCAGATAATGGTTTTGGCTTTACGACTATTTTTATCTTGTTGAGAAGCTCACTCCTATCTCAATAGATCCTACAGATAATGATAATTTTTCCTTCTATTTGGCTTCCTTGAAGTTTTATATTTCTGTTCTTTTTTTCTTTGTCTTTCCTTCATCCTGTCTATGCCCTCTAGATGTAAGGAATGGAGTAAAGGTAATGTTTGTTGAGAAAGTAAAATGAGGAAGAAAAATGTTTAACTCGATTATATTTTCACTTCAAATTCTGGCTGTGTATGAGTATGTGAATATGCATATGTGTATGTATATGTGTGTAAATCCTCAGTGAGCTGTGCTATTGCTGGGGAAATAAGGCTCATAGTGTTTTTAACCTAGACTATTTCTCTCCCAAGTGGTGTTTGGAAAAGCTGGTGCTTGAGAAGCACTTTTTTTTAAAATTTATTTTTTATTTATTTTCAGCATAACAGTATTCATTATTTTTGCACCACACCCAGTGCTCCATGCAATCTGTGCCCTCTATAATACCCACCACCTGTTACCCTGACCTCCCACCCCCCCCACCCCTTCAAAACCCTCAGAGTCCATAGTCTCTCATGGTTCACCTCCCCTTCCAATTTCCCCCCAACTCCCTTCTCCTCTCTATCTCCCCATGTCCTCCATGCTATTTGAGAACCACTTTTAATTGTCATAATGCCTGGGGACTTCGACTAGCATTTAATTGGGAGAAGGAGTGGAATGCTCAGTGTCCTAATATAAGTAGGGACAGTTTAATCTAATCAAGTATTCTACCTCCACAAATGACAATAGAGTCCCATTCATCCCGTAGGAGAAGGTTTTGGAGATAGACCATCAGTTTTCGTTTTGTGATCTTGGACAAGTACTTTAACTTTCCTGGGCTTTTGTTTTTGTCATCTGTGGACTGGAGGGTAATAAGGGCATCCACCTCACAAAGCTGTGGTGAATATGGAATGAATTAATGAGCCCAGTGCTCAAAAGAGCACAGACAAAGAAAACACACTCAATGAGGGTCAGCAATGATTTTAATTTTTCCAAAATGGCCAGAAATGGACTATTTGGGTTCATTTTACACACTGAGTATATGTGAGTTTCTACATGCTTTAATTAACCAGTTTTCAGGGAAATAGAACATAATGAACCTGTACTTACCAAAGTTTGGCCGATGGAGCCCTTCAAGTTGTGGAGTGGCTGGGACATCAACATGGACGCATATGGGCAGTAAGCATTGGCAAGGTAAAATTAGTCTTTCTTTTCCTTCTCATACATATGCAAAACATTCCTAAACATTTCCCTAACACACACATGCACACACACACACACACACACACACATCCCACACATAGTTGTAATTAATAAAATGTGAATTCATTTAAAGTCCTAGGAGTTTTGTCACTATGTATTTGTTCAGTAAGTGGATATAAGCATACATTTACAACATGTAGGGACAACAGAATCTTGAAAAAAAAAAAAACAACTTTTTTTTCTTTAATTCTTTATGCTGGAACAGTTTGTGATCCATACCATAGATCATTTTAAATTCTACACTGATAATGAAGATTATTTTCTTTTTAAAGAATGACTCAGAAGGCATTTCAAGATTTGCCGTATCTCAAGGTCAGAATCATGGACATTTATGATAATTCTATCATAAACCAGCTCTGGAAGGCACATTTAATTAAGGAGAATCTGTTAAAATGTAGTACTGATGTAGAAATTTCTCTTAGGGGAAAAAAGAAAACCTCCTGGCATTAGCTTGTTTACTTGTCATTTTTAATCTATTTTATGCAAACAGGGTCAAGATCCTTCAGAATAATGTGTATTTTGGTACAAAGAACAATATCTCCAATTGATTTTAATCCTATTTGTTTAAATAATTTCTCCCATTTTGAGTGGCCATTTGGGGAGAAACAAGTGTGTATGATAGTGTGTATTTTCTGAACTATATTATTCCCCTTTAAGATGACTATTGTATTTTTCTATAAATCTATATTGAAAAGTGTTCAAACTTTTCCTGCCATTCCTGCATGCACTTGCTGATCTACCTGAGGCACATGTAGCCTGCATGTGTGGATGCCTCATAGTCCATAGAAAGAATGGAGACATTTTATAGTTCTCTAAAATGTATATTTACCCACTTTTTGATATTTGTTATGAGGATTAAATGACTTCTTATGAGTCAAGGGTTAGAAAAACACAGACAAGTAAAGCATTCATCAAGTGTCAGCTACAATTTTTATATTACTGAAATGGCTGCAAATGAGCTATTTCGATTCATCTTACATGTTGATTATATGAGAATTTGTGTATGCCTTAACTGGTTTTCAGAGAGCTGGAACATGATGAACCAGCCCTCAAAAAATTCCATGGAGAGGATAGAAATAGTGTATAATTATTAAATTAGGAGTACTCTATGTATCACTCTGGTCCAAGATCTTAATAGTGGTGGCAGCAGTGAAAATCGGGGGATAGGAAGTTTATGGGAACTGTATGTACTTTCTGTCCAGTTGTGCTGTGGAAATAAACCTGCTCTAAACAATGAAGTCTATTGGGGTGCCTGGCTGGTTCAGTCAGTAGAGCATGGAACTATTTATCTTGGGGTAATTAGTTCAAGCCATCATGTTGGTTGGGCATAGAGTTTTCTTAAAAATAAACAAACAAACAAATAAATAAATAAAGTCAGTCTATTAAATGCTCAAACATACTACCAGAATTAAGACTGAGCTTGTAAAGTAACAATAATAATAATTGAATAACTCAGGGTTTATAAAATCAAAAAATTTATAAAATTTTATAAAATCAAAACTTTAAATGACTTCTTTCCTCTCCTGTGTACCTTCACCCATAAGTCCACTAAAAGTGTTACCAGAATTTGACTTAATAAGGCGTTTTATTTACTGGTGTTTGTCTGCCTCTGAGGAAGCCCAGCTTAGGAAAGAGAGCCAACAATGGTCTTCATGGCTATATGATTGGCTTGCTCAAGGTACTGTTGTTCTTCTGAAGTGTTCTAGGTTCACTGATTTACATGGCCAAGTTTTGGGTATAATTTGCTTTGTTTTCTTTCATCTTTACTGTTCTGTTCGTTAGTGCTTTTGTGCATTAAAGGTCTAGTTGCATAAAAATAAATGAGAATTTACCCTGTGTTTATTTTTTGTAAAAAACGAAAACATTGAATAGAGAACCATATGTGGAAAATTCCCTTGGTGGGGGGGCACCTGGGTGGCTCAGTGCATTAAAGCCTCTGCCCTCGGCTCAGGTCATGATCTTAGGGTTTGGGGATCGAGCCCCGCATCGGGCTCTCTGCTCAGCAGGGAGCCTGCTTCCCTTCCTCTCTCTCTCTACCTGACTCTCTGCCTATTTGTGATCTCTGTCAAATAAATAAAATCTTAAAAAAAAAAATTCTTGTAAGGGCACAGCCTGATATAGTAAAGTACAGAGTTTGAGGTCACTGATTCTTAAATTTATATCTCAGCTGTGTCGTTTTCTTGTGATGGAGCTTAGACACCCCAGAACTTTCATGTGCAAACTGTGGATTTTGATGCCTATTTGTTAAATTTGTTGTGAGAATTAGATATAAGTAGGGTAAAAACACCTAGCTCTGTGTGTGGCATATAGTAGATGCTTATTATATGCTAGGGTAACAATTAATGCCAGATGATTTTTTTAACGTTTTATTTAAATTCACTTAGTTAACATATAGTGTATCATTAATTTTAGATGTGCAGTTCAGTACTTCATCAGTTGCATATAACATCCAGTGCTCATTACATCAAGTGCCCTCCTTAATGCTCATCACCCCGTTACCTTCCCTCCAGCAACCCTCAGTTTTTTTTTATACTTGAGTCTCTTATGGTTAATCTCCCTCACTGATTTAATCTATTTTACTTTTCTCTCCTTTCCCCTATGATCCTTTGTTTTGCTTCTTAAATTCCACATTTGAGTGAAACTATATAATTGTACTCTTCTGATTGACTTATTTTGCTCAGCATTATACCCTCTAGTTCCATCCATGTCAATGTAAAGGGTAAGATTTTATCCGTTCGGATGGCATGCATCTATATCTATGTCTATGTCTATATCTATACCTATATCTATATCTATACCTATACCTATATATCTCACATCATTTTTATCCATCCATCTATCGATGGACATCTGGGCTCTTTCCATAGTTTGGCTATTGTGGACATTGCTGCTACAAACATTGGGGTACAGGTGCACCTTTGGATCACTACATTTATATCTTTGTGGTAAATACTTAGTCGTGCAATTACTGGGTTGTAAGGTAGTTCTACTTATATTTTGAGGAACCTCCATATTGTTTTCCAGAGTGGCCGTACCAACTTGCATTCCCACCAACAGTGTAAGAGATGTCCTTTTTCTCTATATCCTCATCAACATTTGCTGTTTCCTGACTGGTTAATTTTAGTCATTCTGAGTGGCCTGAGGTAGTTAGTATCTCATTATGGTTTTGATTTGTATTTCCCTGATACTGAATGATATTAAACATTTTTTCATGTGTCTGTTGACCATTTGTATGTCTACTTTGGAGAAATGTCTGTTCATATCTTCTGTCCTTTTCTTTTCTTTTTTTTTTAAAGATTTTATTTATTTATTTGACAGAGAGAAATCACAAGTAGGCAGAGAGGCAGGCAGAGAGAGAGAGGAGGAAGCAGGCTCCCTGCTGAGCAGAGAGCCCGATGCGGGACTCGATCCCAGGACCCTGAGATCATGACCTGAGCCGAAGGCAGCGGCTTAACCACTGAGCCACCCAGGCGCCCCTGTCCTTTTCTTGACTGGATTTTTTGTTCAGAACCTTTGGGATGCAGCAAAGGTGGTCTAAGAGAGAAGTATATAGCATATTTCTCAAGAAATAAGCAAAATCTCAAATACATAAGCTAAACTTACACCTAAATGAGCTGAAAAAGGAAGAGCAAATAAAGCCTAAATCCAGAAGGAGAGGAGAAATAATAAAATTAGAGAAGAAACTGATAAAATAGAAACCAAAAAATAAAACAAAACAAAAAAACCAAAAAACAAAAACCAGTAGAACAGATCAACAGAACTAAGAGTTGGTTTTTTGAAAGAATTAATAAGTTTGATAAACCCTAGCCAAACTTATTAAAAAGAAAAGACAAAGGATCCAAATAAATAAAATTATGAATGAAAGAGAAGATTACTATCAACACTGCAGAAATACAAACAATTATAGGAAGATATTATGAGCAACTATATGCCAACAAATTAGGCAGTCTGCAGGAAATGAATGCATTCCTAGGAACATATAAAGTACCAAAACTTAAACAGGAAGAAGCAGAAAATGGCAACAGAACCATAACTAGCAAGGAAATTGAAGCAGCAATGAAAAACCTCCCCCTGAAAAAGAGTCTGGGGCCAGATGGCTTCCCAGGGGAATTCTACCAAACATTTAAAGAAGAATTAATACCTATTCTTCTGAAGCTGTTTCAAAAAAAAAAAAAAAATAGAAATGGAAGGAAAACTTTCAAACTTGTTCTATTAGACCAGCATTACCTTGATCCCCAAACCAAAGACCCCACCAGAAAGGAGTGTTACAGACCAATATCCTTGATTAACATGCGTGCCAAAATCTCACCAAGATACTAGCTGATAGGATCCAATAGTACATTAAAAGGATTTTTCACCATGACCTAGTGGGATTTATTTCTGGGCTACAAGGGTGGTTCAACATTTGCAAATCAATCAACATGATACATCACATTAATAAAAGAAAGGAGAACCATATGATCATCTTAATTGATGCAGAAAAAGCATTTGACAAAATCCATCATCTTTTCATGATTAAAATTCTCCACAGTATAGGGATAGAGGGAACATACCCAAATATCATAAAAGCCATCTGTGAAAAGCCCACAGTGAATACAATTCTCAATGGGGAATAACTGAGAGTTTTTCCCCAAGGTCAGGAGCACAACAGGGATGTCCACTTTCACCATGACTGTTAAATGTAGTACTAGAAGTCCTTGCCTTAGCAATCAGACAACAAAAAGAAATAAAAGGCATCCAAATTAATAAGAAGGAAGTAAAACTCTTACTCTTCCCAGATGACATGATACTTGATACTTTATGTGGAAAACCCAAAAGATTCCACCCCAAAGTTTTTAGATCTCATACAGAAATTCAGCAACATGGTAGGATATAAAATCAATGCACAGAAATTAATTGCATTTCTATACACTAACAATGAGATAGAAGGAAGTGAAATTAAAGAATCCATCCCATTTTCAATTGCTCCCAAAACCATAAGATTCCTAGGCATAAACCTAACCAAAGAGGTAAAGGATCTGTATTCAGAAACTACAGAATACTTATGAAGAAATTGAAGAGGACATAAAGAAATGGAAAAACATTCCATGCTCATGGATTAGGACAAATATTGTTAAAACGTCTATACTGCTCAAAGCAATCTACACATTCAGTGCATCTCTATCAAAATACTATTGACCTCTTTCATAGATATGGAACAAATAATCCTAAAATTTGTACAAAACCAGAAATGCTGAATATCCAGAAGAACGTTTGAAAAGAAAACCAAAGTTGGTAGCATCACAATGACATACTTTGAGGTCTATTACAAAGCTGTGATCATCAAGACAGTATGGTACTGGCACATAAAACAGAAACATAGATCAATGGAACAGAATAAAGAACCCAGAAATGGACCTTCAACTCTATGGTCAACTAATCTTCCACAAAACAGGAAAGAATATTCAATGGAAAAAAGACAGTCTCTGCAACAAATGATGTTGGAAAAATTGGGCAGCCACATGCAGAAGAATGAAACTGGACTATTTTCTTACCCCATACACAAAGATAAACTCAAAACCAATGACAGAACTAAATGTGAGACAGCAATCCATCACAATCCTAGAAGAGAACACAGGTAGCAACCTCTGTGACCTCGGCTGCAGCAACTTCTTGTTACACATGTCTCCAAAGGCAAGGGAAACAAAAGCAAAAATGAACTATTGCAACTTCATCAAGATAAAAAGCTTTTTCACAGCAAAAGAAACATTTGACAAAACCAAATGACAACTGACAGAATGGGAGAAGATATTTGCAAATGTCTTTTCAGATAAAGGGCTAGTATCCAAAACCTACAAAGAATTTTCAAACTCAACACCCGAAAAACAAAAAATCCAGTCAAGAAATAGACAGAAGATATGAACAGACATTTCTTCAAAGAAGACAAGAGTGGCCATTCAAAGAATGACCAAGAAACACATGAAAAAAAAGGCAGTTGCTATTATTATCTTGATGTTAAAATTTTTGATAAATGAGTTTTGTTATTAAAGTATTATCACTTGTTTTCAATTATGACACTATGGAGTAGTGTCTGTAGCAATAATGACAACAACAAAAAGATTGGAGACTAAGCCCAATAATTTGCTATTTAGGCAGGAGGCAGAATCCCACAGTTCCCAGATAATAATGAATGGCCAAAGACTTCAGAGACAAGATACATGAATACTACCTTGTGTGACTGAGATGTGCATATGATGAACTTACATCTACACATCATAATCACTCAAATTCCATAGTTCACATTACAGTTCACTCTTAGTGTAGACATTCTGTGAGTTGGATAGATGTATAATGACATGTATCCATTACTGTGGTATCATACAGAATACTTATGAAGATCATATTTTCACTACCCTAACAACCTCTGTGCTCACCTATTCATCCTTCCTCACATCCACTCCCTGAAAATCAGTGATTTTTTTTAACTGTCTCCATAGTTTTGCCTTTTCTATAATGTCAAATAGTTGGAATAATACAGTGTGTAGCCTTTCCAGATTGGCTTCTTATACTTAGTAATGTGCATTTAAGCTTCCTCCATGTCTTTTTATGGCTTGATAGCTCAACTTTTTTAGTGCTGAATAATATTCCACTGTCTGGATGTATCTCAATTTATTATCTATTCACCTAGTAAAGGACATCTCGGTTACTTTCAAGTTTTGGCAATTATGAATAAGGCTGATATAAACTGCTATATGCAGGTTCTTGTGTAAATGTAAATCATTTTCAAATTTTCCTTTAAAAAACAAGACTGTATAAACAAGTAAAGAATGGGGAGAAAGAAATACCTTTACCACAAAAATTTTTTTAGTGTCAATACTGAAGATAGGCCTCCATGGATGGAATACCATCATAGTGGGCTGACTTGGGGGATATTCTGAGCAAAAGGGACTTTTGCCTTTTCTTAAAACACTTAACCCAAGGAGGTCACTGATATTGCTACATTGAGGAATTTCCTTGTTAAAATTCAGTGGTTTTCATTCTTTTCAATTTCAGAGTTTGCATTAATTATTCTATTAAAGAATAGCCAAAGTCAATAATGCCTACTGCAGTCTGACAATATTCTGATCTGTCTCAAACAGCAACTATAATTACTGAAACCAACTTTTTCACTGATCAAACCCCTTTTCCTAACAGATGCAACATTTAATATCTTGACCATGATTTCATATTTCCTCACTAGGCAAGTTCCTAGAGGAAATGCCATTGCATGGTTCTGGCAAACTCCACTACTTTATTCTTTGAAAATGGTGCCCTTGGAGTTGTGCAATACTTTCGTGTGCTGTGTAAGCACACAATATTTGTCTGCTTTCATCTTGACTTTTACTCCATTCTTCCTTAACCTGTGCTTTTCACTTTCTGTTCATATACCCCATTCAGCTCAATGTTCTATTTGGCAAACCACAATAACATTGTCCATATTAACTAAAATAAAATGAGATATTCTCATTTAGTTTAGTCTCAGCACTGAGTTCTAGGGGGTAGAGGGGAGTGGGTAAAAAGCGTCATGATTATTTATTCTTTGATAAATTTGCCCTGATTACATGCTTCCACTTGCAGCAAAAGTAAATTTTACAGGTGGTTAAGTTACCTATAGTACATTTTTATGTCTTTTGAACACAGTGGCCAGCCTTGCAGTCAATTTATACTTAGACATTTATATGGACGATGTATCAGCATAACCACCAAATGTCATAAGCCCCTCAAATGGACTTGGTTTCTGTTTTGTTGTTTCCTTCAAGTTATATAAAATATTGGTCATTTTTTTAAAAGATTTTATTTATTTATTTGTCAGAGAGAGAGCGAGCGAGAGTGAGCATAGGCAGACAGAGTGGAAGGCAGAGTCAGAGGGAGAAGCAGGCTCCCCGTGGAGCAAGGAGCCCGATGTGGGACTCGATCCCAGGACGCTGGAATCATGACCTGAGCCGAAGGCAGCTGCTTAACCAACTGAGCCACCCAGGTGTCCCAATATTGGTAATTTTTTAAATTCCCTTTTAATCATTAGCTGGAGAAACTTTCTAGTCACACAGAATATTTGTCTTGTTCTGCTATGAAAGATATCTCACTACTTAACTGAGAAACTCCACATCTTTGAATGCCAAAATACAGCTCTTCGTGATACTTTAAAATTGGAGTGGGACAGGCTTAACTAATCAATTTATACACACAAAGATTTCCTCCCTTTTCTCAAGGGAGGAAATGCTTTTCAAATAAACAGGAATATGTAATTTATTTGTAGATAAACTCAGTCTATAGTGCTTGCAGTGGGCATATTTGGCCAGACTAATAGAAATGTTTTTCAGAGTTCAGGCCAAGAGCACAAAGTTTTAAAGTATAGAGGGTTATCTTCAGGACTCTTTATGAGAAACTATGGATGATCAGGTATACAACTGAGCTGTGTCAAATAACAGACATCATTTTCTCCAAACACTCCCTCCACTTTCCTTCACCTCTTTCAAACATAATAATCTTTTTTAAAATGAAAAGACAGTGACATAATAACAAGTTGCTATTGGAAACTTAATTTAGAGAACTTTATAATTGGTAGAAATGTACATTTTTCTCTTTCATTTCCTTTCAAAGAGAGTTTCTTATTTCATTTTAATATAGAAATAGCTACTGTATTTAATGTCAGGATATTCCAGATACTTTATTGAACCCAGTTTGAAACCTCAAGTCTCTGTGCATTCCACCACTCAAGAAGGGAAGAATTTTATAGCAGGAGACCATTTTATGATCTGCAAGTATCTGGAGACCTTTCCTTTTTCTCTTTTTTCATTTATTCATCCACAGTATCCAAGACAGTTGGGAAGAATGCAATTATCATTTTATTTTATTTTATTTTAATATTTTATTTATTTATTTGACAGACAGAGATCACAAGTAGGCAGAGAGGCAGGAGAGGCAGGCAGAGAGAGAGAGAGAGAGAGAGAGAAAGAGTGGAGGAAGCAGGCTCCCTGAGGAGCAGAGAGCCAGATGCGGGACTCGATCCCAGGACCCTGAGATCATGACCTGAGCCGAAGGCAGAGGCTTAACTCACTGAGCCACCCAGGCACCCATCATTGTATTTTAGATAATATGATTGCATAAATAAAAAATTAGAGCCACCTATTGATAAATTATTATGATTTGTAAGTTAATTTAGCAAGATTGCTATGAAAGAGGTCAATTAAAAAAAATCAGTTGCATTTGTATATATGGCACACTGTAGGATCTGAAATAAACTTCAAAGATAAATCTTAGCTAACTCACCTAGCCGAATGCAAAATTTTAGACAGACTCAGAAGTGGAATTATTTTTAACCCAACTGAATTTGTGAAAAGATTCTATACCAGAAGACTGTATAATTCTCTGAAGTTTGTGCTATAGTCTTTTGCAGTAGAATCCTATAGGTATTATGAGTTATTTGGAGAACAACTTTAAATGAAAGAAGTTATTTGAAGAATGAGCCTATTTTTCTTTTATCTGGGCATATCAGTACCTATGCAACTTCTTTCAAGGGCAATGGACAGCCAAGTCTCATGCTGGAAAACCCATCACCAATAGTTAAAAGGTTTTGTTCTGCCACACTTCCTCCCTGCTTCTTCCCAGGTGTCAGCATCTCCTCGTGAGCCGGCTCTCTCTTTCCAAGCCCTCCCTGTGGTGATCCCAAATGTTGTTTATCAAATGGGTGTAATTCAACCCACTAAAATACATCCTTGCCAATGGGATTTGTGCTCTGAACTCCAACCCCCTCTGTCTAGTGACATATGCAGGTTGTTCTCAATCTGCGTCATGAAGATCTGTAGGCAGATGTAGGTGGTACCTAACACATGCAAAATTATTATTTTTTTTTGCATTTTTCTTATATCATTAGAACACAATGGTAGAAAAGTAATCATTCCTTAGTTATAAAGGATTCAGAGAAAGAGTTGGTACTGGGGCTCTCCTCCAACCCCCATCTGTGTGATGTATCTTGCTTGATCTTTGGAAAGGAAAGAATCCATATAAGCTTTACATTCTGCAGTTGATTTTTATCCCAGGCATGCCTATTGTGTTTCTTCAGCTGGGCCACTCTAACGTACCACACATTTCTAACTGGCAAACAGGGCAGGAAAGCAAGACATGCCTGAATGGGATCTGGACCTATAATCATAACATTTACTTTCCACTCTTATGTTAATGTAAAGATGTGGTTGTTACTATTTACCTCTAACATTGAAATATTTTTAAAGTGGCTTCTAGGACTCATAAAATGTAAACATGTTTTAATTACCTAGCAACTGTCTATAAGTTTAGTAGACAAATGAGAAATATGAGAGAAGAAAATGAGAATATGATTCTAATAAAAAAATTTTCTATTAAAAATATCTTTCTCTTACCAGGAAGAACAGGAAACTCCCTACATATAGGGTTTGGAAAGATCCTCTGTTCAGTTAAATCCTGAGTTGAACAAAAGCAAAAAAATCTCCAAGTCTGTGACCTATGTTATTCCCTCTTTTTTTTTTTTATAGAATGTTGAATCTAAGATGAATTTCAAAATGATTTGGATACTTTTTCAGACATTCCAAGTATTGTTTCAAAAGATCTTTCATAGTAGTTCAAATAAACATAAAAAATGAAAACAAGAAGATGAAGCTTGCTACATCTAAACAAGATCATTTTAGAAATCAAAATCGTGACATTTGAGGAGGATCTAGACTTGGCAGAATTGTGCCTAGAATAGAAACAGTAGATTTTGGAAGTACTGGAAGACACGCAGTTCATAATGGAAGATTTCACCACATGATCAAATTGTTCAAATTTAAAATTGTTCTCCTTCTTCTAAATGATGTACATTTTGATCTCTGTTTTCCTGTTTTCAGATTCGGAGCTTAATACCACTTCACTTTCAAAAGTATTGTGTTTAATTTTTCCCTAAACATGTCAGATTTGAAGGGTGCTGGGTGGCTCAGTCAATTAAGCATCTGCCTTTGGCTCAGGTTCTGATCACAGGGTCCTGGGATCGAGTTGTACATCAAGCTTCCTGCTCAGCTGGGAGCCTGTTTCTCCCTCTCCTTCCAGCTCCTACTCTCTGTCTCTATCTCTGCTCTCTCTCAAGTAAATAAACAAAATCTAAAAAAAAAAAGTCAGATTTGGATTGTCTTTTCATGTATTCAGTGGGTTTTTGTATTAAATCAGATGGCTATTTTTAGAAAGGGGAGAAAGGTTCACATTTAGTATTTTGATTGATCTTGACATAAATTCCAAAGCCTTTCACAGTCTGTTAATGGATGAGTGAGGATGGACACTTTGTCTGAGTCCTTGCCTTGAGTTGTGATAGTCTATCAATTTGAGAGTGTTGCCAAGATTTCCACATTGTTTTCTAGGAACCCTCCTCAATATCTGTTTTCAAATGTCTAAGTTATTACTTGAAATATCTCTATTTATTAATATTAAATTAAGGCTTTATTTTATTATGTGAAAAATGACTTACGGCTTTAATATTCACATTTCTTTCTTTCTGTTCACTATACAGCCTTCAGAGCCATATCAGGCATAGAATATTGATAGTATAAAATGTGCCAGAATGCTCCAACACATGATTTTTTGGTGTTATTTTAAGCATAAACCTGTTTCTGCAGCAGAGTCCATCATGGATTTTTAAGACTTACATTTAAAAATTTATTATGATTTATCATCTGAAATTTACACTAAATATACTAAATTTTTAAATCACTGGCAAACAGTCATCTGCCCCTTGTCCAGAACACATGATGATTTTGCTAGGTCGGGGTAATTTGGTATGACAGGCTCTCAGTTTGTTCTGACCCTGTCCCCATTCTCTGACACAGTGTTGACTCTGCCTGACCTCTTTTACTTCCTAACCCCAGCAGAACATACCAATTAGCCACTTCCAATGGGGTTCCTCAGCCCAGAATGTAGCCATCTTGGACAGAATCCCATAGACTTGCTTTGAACCTATCTCCTTTATTTAAGTAGTGATCATTTGGCCTAAGGAGACTTAGGCTTTCTAAGCACACCAACTGCTGAAAAGGACAGGTTGATCTCACAGCTGGACTGTCTCCTCTCACGAACCACCAAGATCCTTGCCTTCAAAATTTTCCAAGTAAGAACCAGATTCCAATCTCTTTGTTCACCAATGTTCCCAGTCTCCATGGCACACTTTACAAACTCTGCAATCACCTCATCATGTCACTCACTTCTGGTTCCCTAATATCTCCTTAGTTTAGCAAATATTTAGCTGTAAGGTTAAATGTCTGTCTGAATTTCAGACACTCCAGTCTTTTTTGCTCAAGGGTGGGAAGCAGTTCCTTTCTCTTTATATGTTGGGGAAAGGAAATGAATGACACAACACTCTTCATATTATGATCCATCTCAAATCCTCTTTCCAATTTATTTTCTACTCTGTAGAGGCAAAAAGTCAGTCATTTTGATCAATAAAATTGTTACATAATTTCTGCCATTTTAAATTTAGCATAGGTGTAATTCAAATTGTTTTTTTTTGGAAGGTGAATATGCTTCTTGCCTATGATTTTCATTATTGGGACTTCAGCAGAATTCCCACAACAATAGGAAAAGTTCCCTCGACCTCCTGTTGCATTCCCTTGCAGGTTGGCAATTTTCATGGTTTTGAAAAGAGTTAAATATTCTAATTAAGCAATTACTAACATTCTGTTCACATGTTTCCAACAAAATTTCTGCAAACTTACTCCTGTGAAATGATTGAAATACATGTTTAAAGAAATCATAGAGCCATAGCAAGGGATTTCTATCAGAGGTTACCCATGGAGTCAAAAGCCAGAACATCCTAACTCACTGGAAAAGCTGAAACTCAAATACCAGAAGCAGAAATAGGGTTAAGAGTAATAGATCAAGAAGACTGGGGCTTAGTACTGATTGGGAATAAGTAAGAGGAGGCTAAGGAGAAAAGCTGTAAACTTTTGTGGATATTTATGATTTGTGTTAATGGTTTGTGGTATGTGCATGTATTTGAGTTGGCCTGGATTAAAAAGCCAGAGCTAACCATGAGAGAAATGAATATGTTTTTCTTATTTAAGTGGATTTTTTGGTTGGAAACCCATGATGCCTATGAGAATGAAATTTCAAGGCTCTTCACATATCTATAAGGATAATAAGCTATATATTATCTCCTGGGAAGTTATTATCTCTTATTTATGGTAGCATAAGCCAATTTATTTTAAACATATGATGCTCTCTGGGAAAGCACCAATAACATATACAATACCACGAATCCCAATGGGTCCAGAAGGCAGACTTTAGTCCATAATCTGAAACCAAATTATGAACCAGGGAGTAAATGAAAAAAAAAAAAAAACACTCTAAATGATAAATGAGAGTCCAGAGTTTTTCCAGAAAAGAGGTTGGCACACTTTCAAAATCTTACCCAATCATATACAGAGAACAGATGAAAAGTGGTAATATAGTGACAACCATGAGAAATAACAGCTGGTTTCAAAGAAGGCTAGAGAACTCCTTGTGTAAAGGAGAACAATATTAGGTACAATTTACCCAGAACAAGGGACCTTACATGTCTCATGAATTCCTAGGCTCAATAATTCATAATCAAAATGATATCCTCTGAAGTTATCATTACATAATTTATCTTCTTTAAAAAAAAGTGGTTTTCAGTGAGTGATATTGTTAAAAGGATTTGCTTCAAAATCCATGCTAAATAGTTGATCTTCCTGATAATGCTAGGCATATTAGATTTTGTTACTTGTTTTCCAAATGATACATTTGAATCTTTGAAGGTTTGGTTGGAAAATGGTAGATTGCTGATGAGGAAAGTCATTAATTTGGAACTCCTATGTCTCACCAACTCAAAGAAATATGACTGTTGAGTGGCCATGTTTGGAACGGTGGTAAAGGGAAAGGGTAGGGTCTGAGGTTTTTACTCATTGCAAGCCTGCAGAGTTAGATCCAGATCTATGAATTCTTTAAAACCAAATTTCTCGTTGCCAATCAATGAGTGGTACTAGTTGAATTTTGTGGTGTGGTTCTCCATTTTTATCCACAGCCCAAGTTACTTAGGTCAAGATTAAGAGGTTAGTTTAGGAAAGTGGAACGGAACCAGAAAGAACTCAGGACTCCATTATGTCTAGGGGACCAGCTAATTTGAGGGCCCTCTGTTATGATTGCTGGTGCTGCTTGTATTCTGCTCCTCACCACAGGAGGCGCCATCATAAGACTGAATAATGAGAGCAGTCAAAAACAGTATTTTCATCTTCTTTTTTTGGCCTTGGCTGCAAGAGACCTCACAGCTTAAGTTGGTGTTGAAATATGGCAACCACCCTTTGTTACTTAAAAAAAAAAAAAATGCAATTATTTCAGGTTGTGCCAAATTGCTTATTTTTTTCCTATTATTGTCTTCTTAATGGATTGGTTCTTTGTCTTCCACTGTATGCCTTTTATAAAAAGTTTTTATGGAATATTAATATGAAGCACTCCATAGATTTCTTGCAATAGAAAGAAATTTTTAAAAAGGGAGAGAAGTTCCAAAAGTGAAAGGAAAGAAAAAAAAATCTAATATTTCAAACAATGGAGGGATTGTGATTGTAAACAACGTTAGAAAATGGTGAACAAAGCCTAAAAGCTCTTATATGTGTTGAATAACTATTGAGGACACTTGAGCTACATATTTTGAAACACAGATTGCTCTAGGTCATGATACTCAGTCTATGAGATGCATTGTGGCTTGTCTGTGGTGATACTTCCTTGAACTGGACACAGTTGAAGTCTTACTCACTCATCATTGACATGGTCCTTAGTGAAATGCAGATAGATTAAGTTTTGACTTTGGGTGTGATATTTGGGTAATATAGAACCATAAAATGCTTTCCTTCCTCCTACCCTTCCTTCCTTCCTTCCTTTCCTTCTTTTGACATAAGGGAGAGGATCTGTCTTTCGCTATGGTACATGCACAGCTTCTTTCATTGGGGCATGGTGTATAATTTTAGTTCTGTTTTTAAGTTATTGAAAAATTACATGATTGTGATTAGTAGGCCTTTCTTTCAGTATTGTAGGCACAACACTTCAGAGTGAATGTTTCTTAGGATGAAATGGGATATATAAAAGAATTTTTTTTAATTTTAAGAAGTAAAATAGGAATACAATTGATGAAGTAATTTACAGCTGAAGTAATTTCAATGAATTCTAAATTTGGATGGGGTTATTCTCCTATGAATTGAAAAGGGTAGTGCTTCTCAGTTCCACTGCTTCTTCAGTTTAGGGGATTTTCAACCTGATTATTTTAGTTAAATAAGCAAAATAAAACATATTTATATAATAAAAATGCTCAGGTTTAAAGGCCTTATATTATTATTTTGAGCTTAATATTTCTGGTATGGCTCCAATTCCTGTTCATCATTCTTCCAAGAATTTAGTGCCTATTTGAATTATTTATATTATTCTTCTCTGGGCTATTTCAATTCTCTCTATATACCATCAGTAAAGTAGCAGTAGTTTCCATAAGAATTGCTGCTAATAAAAAATAGGCAAAACACAGGAAAATCAAAACTGCTTAGCACACTATAGTCCTTCAACATTTATTCCAAACTTAACTATATCAATATGTACTTGATTATCTCTACAAATGATAATATAAAGCAAAATCTAAAAAGTAACTTTCCATGAGATATACGTATACGTGTTCTCAGTAGGTTAGTTTTAAGTTTGGGACAGGGAAGGACAAACATAATCTGCAAGTTAAGTGAAGAGCAGGGAAGGATTATGAACAGCTGATGAGCTGTGCACAGATAATACAAGTGAGGTCTCTAGTCAAGTACCTATCTAACTTGATGGTCATACTTTGACTTTTCTGATGTTAATCAAAAATTCTTTAAACTTCAGTCTTCTTCTGGGTTAAATAAGATAAAACATACATTCATGGAACTGAGTTAGAGATTACCTGACCTGTATATAGCTAGAGATAATCTCAGTGGTGGTAGAATGAGTTGCTTCTTAAAAGGATTTTATGTCCTTCTTGTAAACAAAATTTTGGTAAATCTACTTAATTGGTCCTTCAGTCATGTCCAGTTTTGATGTACCTGAATCATAGGGTAAACATAGGTTGGGAATAATTCTATAAATATAGCCATGTTATGCCTCATTAGGATTCCAAATTGTTTTTTTACTCTATTCATTTGGAAACTTTCTATTTATTTTTGCCATTATGATTTCAGATATATTTTCTTGTTCATATCATTCACTAGAAATTGATAAAAACATCCTGAAAATTCTTGGCTTTGGGCTACATTATCCAAACAACTTTCTGGAGGAGAAATGTGTATTATTATTTATATTTTGTGGCTTTGTAAAAATGTCTTGGATAGATTATGATAGCCAGGGTTTTCCCCTCTGTAACAGTATGTTAATTGTGGGTATGGAACTGATGGTAGTGGTCATCATCAAGAAGATTGGGGTTTTGAGTATGGGTGAGTACATGCATATGGGTGTATATGTCAATGAGAGTAGTGGCTAGAGAGGGCTACTTACTATTGATGAGGTGAACTTTTCAGAATTCACTATTTCATAAAAATGTATTAAAGACATGTTAATATATTTTTCTAGATTTTTTTCTGAATCACCATGAAAATAAACTGTAAATCTTTGGCAAACTCAAATAATGTTTTATTTTTTTTTTATTTGTACAAATGTTATTAGAGTCAACAAGCTATTATAAAAGATTAAATAAGTTTGATAGGGCTTATTTTATCAAAGCCATTAATCAGTTGTTTTTCAGTACACTGTTTTATTTAAGGTGTTTACAAATTAATCTCATTTTAAAAATAATCATGATATAAATGTACTCTTCTTTGAATACAGGACAAAACCTGGGTAACAGTATAGTTTGCCTCTTTATGCATTTCATAATAATTGAAAGTAATTCTTATGGAAAAAAAAAACACAGTGAACTTCAGAATGTAAATGAAAATAAAATCAAGGCTTAGTAATTTGTGCAGAGGTTGTGTTTCATTAAAATGTGTCTCATATAAGCAGCGAGCATGTAAAAATAGATGGCATATCTGACCAAGAGTTTAAAATTAAAAATTATACATAGAATGTGTGTTAAATTAATTGGGGAATTAATTGAGAAGCATGAATTAAGGAGAAAACTAGTTGATGTTGTATAACATTTGATAATCAGAGTCATTTTTCTACAATTGTTAAATGTAATTTATCTCCTAATGTTATCCTTTGGTAAATTGTTACAACATTGTATGATATATGTAGCTTATTAACAGTTTCATTAATTGCTATTAGAGGAATGAAGCTATGAAAGCTGGTGCACATAGGAACAAATGTTGAGGCAGATGGTTGAAATTAGTGAAATGTGATCAGTTGCTGAACTAGTTTACTTAATTAGCTTTCTACATCAGAATAGTTGAAATAAATTTGTAATATTGTCTTCAGAAAATTGAAATTCGGAAGGCAATCATCATATATCGTAGATTTACAAATAACAAGACAAACAGCAAAGAACTGTGGGCTCTGACCCATGACTATGAGTGTGTTCTGTACTGAGTCGGCTGAACAGTTTCGAATGAGTGGGAAATTTTCCCATTAGGGAATACCAATTGTACCGACATCTTTCCACTGCCTGTTAACAGGGAAAACAGAGGGAGAAGAGCAAGTGGAAGTTGGCCACTGCCCACAAAATTTCCTTGATGCTGTTACTTCTTAATGAATAATTCTTGAATAATTCTTAGAGAAGCTGAAAGAGATTTTTGAAATAAAAATTTTATGAAACAATTTAATCTTCAGTGGGATATCAGAAAATTCTAAGGCATTGAAATTGTAATGATTTTCATACTCAGGCCATTCTTGGCTATACTACTGGGGATGGGAGGAATCTTTTTTTTTTTTTTTTTTTTTTCAGGTACTTATCTTTGGTTAATTGTAGATTTGAATTTTGCACCACACCCATAACAGGAACAACAAACAGTTGAAGGTGGTGGAGATTTTGGTGGGAATACAGTTCATATACTGGAGAAAATATATGTTCTGAATTGTTTAATAGAATTCTCCAGGTATGAGGGGATTATTGCATGGTTTATACCTGCTAAGGTTTATGTAATTTTTTAATAATTTATTATCCCCTCCCACCGGAATGTTTTCCTGTATTTTCTTTAATTTATTCTTTTTTAAAAGATTTTATTTATTTATCTAACAGAGCGAGAGATCACAAGTAAGCAGAGAAGCAGGCAGACAGAGAGAGAGGGGAAAGCAGGCTCCCTGGCTCAGCAGAGAGCCTGATGCGGGGCTCGATCCCAGGACCCTGAGATCATGAACTGAGCTGAAGACAGAGGCCTAACCTACTGAGCCACCCAGGTGCCTCACCTGTATTTTCTTTTAAAGAAACACTTTCCTTTTTCATGTGTTTACTCATAGGAATTTGAATAATTATAAACATGTATGATCCATTATGATACAGCTCCCCTTTTCCCTATTAGTATTTAAAGTGTGCTTTTTTTCTGCTAGTTTTAGTTTATAAAGTTGTTGGTTGTTGATTTAGGAACTACAGAGCTGCTGCTACTAATCCTTTGGCCTTTGTCTTCTTCCCTGCTTTTATTACCACCCTTGAACTCGGGAAAGGACATAAGGGTAAGATTATTTTATTTATAATACATTTATAGGCATGTGCCAAGAACCTTTGAATTTCTTAAGGTTCCAGAGAATATTTGCATCTTGAACTTTTAAAAACATATTTTTATAATATGAAGCCCAAGTTGAAGCTAGTTAGTTTCTACTTATTTAAAACATGTAATGCAAAAAAATAATCAATTGCTATTTTACTAAACTCTTCAACAGTAAGATAAAAGTAGTATTTAATGTGGGAAGTGGGTTTATTTTTTATGTTAATTATGAGGAAACCTTTAATATAAAATGGAGCCATCTGACAAACTACCTTCTTATTTCCATGCTTTTATTCAACAAAAAAACAAGGTGCATATTTACCATGAGTTGAAGGCCATTACATTTTAGCCATTAATTCTAATACACTTCATAAAGGACAAGAAAATGTTAAGCATGATGTTAGCTTATTAAAATTTAGGAACAAAATTTAGAAAGCCTAGAATGATTATCTAAAAAATAAAGAAGCTTAATTTTATTCTTACAAATGATGACAAACATAAGATAAATCTATTACAAATATTTTACATGTGAAAAATCTAGAAACAAATGTATACCATAAATCATTTTAGTATTTTGGTATTGAGCAACATAGGACTGGCCCTATGCAAAATTTGAGTCAGCAAAGCTATTTTTGTGGATTAAATGTTCTGGCTTCTTAGCTTAAAGAATTATTATTTAATTATTCTTGCTGAACTATTAGAATTAGTGTTGCAAACCCATCATTTTCATGCATTAGATTTGTAAAGCCTTAAGAGTAGAGACATTGCATCATTATTTGTCTTTCCAGTAATTGTAAAACAAACAACCAAAACTGACAGGTGTTTAATAAACATGTCTTGGTTCAAAAACTTTTTAGTCTGAATGTTGGGAATACTGGGGAAAGCTGCCTCTACTTTGGATATAGATTACTCCTAATCTAACAACAAAAATATGAAGTCATCTATAAAGTTATAATTTATTTGTTCTCATCAGAGGACTGAAGTTGCAAAGAAACTAGGACCATTGAATTTCAAAGAATGATAAGCCTCTCTAAAGAGAGGAGGTCTACAAAAGATTTGCCTCTGTTAGAGCACAGCAAAATGAGGAGGAAGTCATACAATCTCGTAAGAAGAAAACAATTGTGCAATGGTTAATTTTATGTATCAATTTAACTGGGCCATGAGATGCTCAGATATTTGGTTAAACATTATGCATTATTATTGAGTTTTATTATTATTAAAATCATTATTGGATATGTCTGTGAGAATGGTTTCTGAATGAGATTAACATTTGAATCTGTAGACTGAGTAGAGCAAATTGACCTTACTTTTTTTCTTTTCTTTTCCAAAAACTTTTTTAAAGATTTTATTTATTTATTTGACAGAGACAGAGATCACAAGTAGGCAGAGAGGCAGGCAGAGAGAGGAAGGAGAGCAGGCTCCCGCTGAGCAGAGAGCCCGATGTAGGGCTTGATTCCAGGACCCTGCGATCATGACCCGAGCTGAAGGCAGAGGCTTTAACCCACTGAGCCACCCAGGCGCCCCTTTTCAAATTTTTATTTAAATTCTTATTAGCTAGCATACATACAATATTGGTTTCAGGAGTACAAATCAGTGATTCATCACTTACATATAATACCCAATGCTCATTATTACAAGTGCCCTCCTTAATGCCCATAACCCATCTAGCTTATCCCCCATCTACCTCATCCCTCATCTACCTCCCTCTATCAATCCTCAGTTTATTCTCTATCTTTAAGAGTCTCTTATGGTTTGTTTCCCTCTCTCTTTTTTCTTTATTTCCCCCCCTCCCATATGTTCATTTGTTTTCTTTCTTGAATTCCACATATGACTGAAATCATATGGTATTTGTCCTTCTCAGACTGACTTATTTTGCTTAGCATAATACAAAGCTCCATCTTCATCCATGTCATTGTACATGGCAAGATTCATTCTTTTTGAAGGCTGAGTAATTTCCCATTGTATACATATACTACATTATCTTTATCCATTCATCAATGGATGGACATTTGAGCTCTTTCCACAGTTTGGCTATTGTTGATAACGCTGCTATAAACATCAGGGTGAATAAACCCCTTAAAATCACCATCTTTGTATATTTTGGTTCTATACTTAATTGTGTAATTGCTGGGTTGTAGGGTAGTTTTATTTTTAACTTTTTAAAGGAAACTCCATAATTGGGGTGGATGCATCAGTTTTCTTTTTCACCAATAGTGCAAGAGGTTTCCCTTTTATCCACATCCTTGCCAACACCTATTGTTTCTTGTGTTGTTAATTTTACACATTCTGATACGTGTGAAGTAGTATCTCATTGCGACTTTGATTTGTATTTCCCTGATGATGAGTGATGTTGAACAAGACACATGAAAAAATGTTAAAACACTTTTTTTTCTGTTTTTAAAACACTTTAAAAAGATAATTGAGTGTATAAAACAAGAATAATAACACCATATATTGTGGTATTTATAACATAAGGGTAAAAAATATAAAATTAATAACAATGAATTAGTGGAAGAAGATAATATTCCATGGTTCTTAAAACATATTGAAGTTATATATTTTTGGAAAATGTGTGGTGAGACGTTGTAGATATAAAATGTAAAATCTAGAGAAAACATTAAAAAGGAAAACAAAAAGCTATAACTAATAGGTCAATGGTGGAGTAAAACTAAGTCAGAAAATATTCATTTAATCTAAAAGAAGGCAGGGAAAAAAAAAGAACAAAGAATATTTGGCACATTCAGAAAGTAAATAGTAAAAAGGTAGCTTTGGGGCACCTGGGTGGCACAGTCAGTTAAGTGTCAGACACTTAGTTTCAGTTTGTGATCTCAGGTCCTTGGATTGAGCCCTGCACTAGGCTTGGTGCTCAGCATGGAATCTTCTTGAGATTTTCTCTCCCTCTCTCTTAGCCCTTCCCCCACAATTTACTCTCTCTCTTTCTAAAATAAATAAATAAGTCTTTGAAAAGAAGAAAGAAAAGGAAAAAGGTAGATTTAAATACAAACCTATTGATCATTCTATTAAATGTAAATGGTGCAAACACACCATTTGAAAGCTAGATATTATTGAAGCACCTGGATGGCTCAGTCTGACTCTTGATTTCAGCTCAAGTCATGATCTCAGGGTCATGAGATCAAGTTCTGCATTGGGCTCCATGCTAAGTGTAGAGGTTGCTTAAGATTCCCTCCCTTTGCCCCTTACTCTCTCTCAAAAAAAAAAAAAAAAAAAAAAAGAAAAGAAAAGAAAAGAAAAAAGTAATAAATGAATGAATGAATGAATAAATAAACACTCAAAAGCAATCTAGATATTATTAAACTGGATTAACAAAAGCAAGATCCATCTATGGTCTGTCTACAAAAAACTCACTTTACATATAAAGATATAGACAGATTCAAAGTTAAATGATGGAAAAGATGTATCATATAAACACTAATCAAATAAAGGAGAAGCAGGTATATTAGCATTAGACAGAGTAGACTTCAGAATAAGAAACATTACAAGAGATATAAAGGGACATTAAATAATGCTAAAGGAATATATTTTATATCAACCTGAACCAGAATGGAAGAGATTATGCTGAGTGAAATAAGTCAAGCAGAAAGAGTCAATTATCATATGGTTTCACTTACTTGTGGAGCATAAGGAATAACACAGAGGACAATGGGAGGTGGAGAAGAGAAGTGAGTTGGGGGGAAATTGGAGGGGGAGACAAACCATGAGGGACTGTGGACTCTGAGAAACAAACTGAGAGTTTTGGAGGGGAGGGAGGTGGGAGGATGGGTAAGCCTGGTGGTGGGTATTTTGGAGGGCATGTATTGCATGGAGCACTGGGTGTTGTGCATAAACAATGAATTTTGGAACACTGAAAATAAATAAAATAAAATGAAATGAAAAAAAAAAAGAATATCTTAACTACAAAAAAACATATTATTTGTAGCATTTGACCAAAGTTACTGATTGACAAAAATGTTTGTAAATTGAACAGCAGAAAATAAAGCTTGCTTCAATTTTTGAACAACAACAACAAAATAAAGGAATTATTTAATCCAGGAATTTTAATAATTTTAAATATGCATTTTTCAAAACTCGACCTCCAAGATGTTTGAGAAAAAAAGAAAAAGAAACACCTGATAAGACTGAATGAATAAAGAGATATTCACAGTTGTAGTTGGAGATTTCAACATTTCTCTCCTCATAAAGACACAGACAAAAAAAAAAAAAATCAGTCGGAAGACGTGGGCAATGCTATTAACCATCTTTATCACACTGACATTTATAGACTATTTCAGCAAACAGTAATAAAATATACATCCTTTTTAAATGTATATGAAGCAGTAATTAAGAACATTTTTTTTCTGGGCCATTCAAAATGCCATTCAAAATGCCCAAAATGATAAAGAAATGAAACCATATAATTTATGACATTTAGACCAAAATAAATCAAATTAGAATTTAATATTGGAATGATACTTGAAAAATCCCTAAATATTTGGAAATTTAACAATGCACTTCCAAAAAATTCCATGGGTCAAATATAAAAATAGATATATTAGAAAATATCTTGAATTGAATGATAATAAAAATACAACATATTAAATTTGGGGGGATTCAACCAAAGAGCTGCTGAATTCCAAAGGTATAGAGTCAAGTGGTTTTATTACAAAAGAAAAAAAAAAGACAATTTTGGGGGGTGTATGACACCAAAAGCACAAGCAACAAAACCAAAAATTAACAATTGGGACTACTTCAAACTAAAAATCTTCTGCACAACAAAGGACACAATCAACAAAATGAAAAGTCAATGTACAGAATGAAAGAAATATTTGCAAACTATATTTTTGATAAGGGACTAATATCTAAAATATATAAAGAATCCATACAACTCAATAGCAGAAAACCCAAACAATCTGATTAAAAACAGAGCTAAGCAGACATTTTTTTCCAAAGGAGACATAAAAATGGCCAATTTATACATGAAAAATAGTTAACAATACTGTGTTATATATTTGAAAGTTGCTAAGAGTAGAGCTTTAATGTTCTCATAATAATAATAAAATAACAAAATGTTAATTATGTGAGGTTAAGGATGTGTTAATGAATCTTATTGTGGTATTTCATAATATATATGTATCAAACCATCACACAGTATGCCTTAAAGTTAAACAATGTCAATGTCAAATACATCTCAATAAAGCTGGATTTAAAAACCAAAAAGGAGAGAGAAAAGGAAAGAAGGGGCTAACTCCAATAATTTAATTTTCCACTTAAGACTCCATAAGAACAAAAGAAAATTTAAATATAAAGGAAAGAAGGAAGGAATAAAAAGATAAGAACAAAATCAATAAAATAGAAAAAAAACCCAAAGCTAATAATGGAAATGAAACCAAGAGTTGGTTCTTTGAAAAGATTAAAAAAATGAATAAGTATTTAGCCAAACTAAGGAAAAAGAAGAGGATATAGAAATTGCAGATATCAGGAATGAAAAAAGCTAACATTAATACAGACCTTAAAATGATATTTTAAAAAATAGTAAGGAAATATAATGAGCAATTTTATGGTTATAAATCTGACAACTTATAGGGAAAAAATTCTTAGGAAATAGAATCTGCCAAATGTCATGCAAGAAGGGATATGTAATCTGAATAGTCCTGTATTTATTTAAAACACTGAATTTGTAGTATTTGTAGTTAAAAATCTTTTAACAAAGAAGCTTCCAAGACTACTTGACTTCATTGGTAAATTCTTTAAACATTTAATGAAGAAACCATAGCAACATTTTACAAATTCTTCCAGAAATTAAGAGGATAGTCTTCTAAGCTCATTTTATGAAGTCAATATTACTCTTTTATCTTGATACAAAAATTTTAGAAAGATACAACAAGATAAGAAACTACAGACCAAAATATCTCATAATTATAGATGGAAAAATCATCAACAAAACATTAGTAAGTTCAGATCTAGAAATACGAAAAAATAATAGAACGTAATTACCAACTTGGACTTAAACCAGGACTGCAAGGTTGGTTGAATAATTTAAACAGCAATTGATGTCCTTTATTGTGTTAAAACTAGGAAGATTCTTTTCCTATAAAAGGAAATGGTCATAACATTATGTTAATGAATATGAAAAAGGATACAAAGTCAATATACAAGAATTAATTGTATTTTTATATACAAGCAACAAACAACTGGAAATTGAAGTTAAAAAATACTATTTATGTAGCATAAAATATATCAAATACTTAGGAATAAAATTTTTAAACATATATATGCAAGACCATTACAGTGAAAAACTATACATTATTGAAAGAAATTAATAAAGGCAAATAAATAGAAAGCAACACTGAGTTTATGGATCAGAAGACTCAATTTTGATAAAAATATCAATTCTCATCAGAAACCCAGCAGGCTTTTTCCCCCCAATTTTTAAAAATTTAAATTCAATTAAGCAAGGTATAGTACATCATTAGTTTTTGATATAATGTTCAGTGATTCATTAGATGACTATTACACCTAGTGCTCCTCATGTCTTGTACCCTTTTTAATCCCCATCACCCAGTTGACCCATCCCCCTATCCACCTCCTTTTCTGCAGCCTTCAGTTTGTTTCCTGGAGTCAAGAGTCTCATATGGTTTTCTCCCTCAAAGATTTCTTCCCATTCAGTTTTCCCTCCCTTTCCTGTTGTCCTCTGCACTATTCCTTATGTTCCACATATGAATGAAACCATCTGATTGACTTATTTTACTTAGCATAATACCTTCCAGTTCAACCCATGTCAATGTAAATGATAGATATGCATCCCTTCTGATGGCTGAGTAGTATCTATTGTATATATGAGCCACATCTTCTTTATCCATCATCTTTTGAAGGACATCTTGGCTATTGTGGACATTGCGGTCATGAATATTGGAGTGCAAGTGCCCCTTCTTTTTACTACATCTGTATCTTTGGAGTAAATATCCAACAGTGCAATTGCTGGGTCATTAGGAAGCTCTATTTTTAATGTCCTGAGGAATCTCCATACTGTTTTCCAGAATGGCTGTACCAGCCTGCATTCCCACCAACAGTGTAAGAGGGCTCCCCTTTCACTACATCCTCATCAACTTTTGTTGTTCCCTGTCTTGTTAATTTTAGCCATTCTGACTGGTATAAGGTCATATCTCATTGTGGCTTTGATTTTTTTTTTGTAGAAATTGACAAACTGATTTTAGAATTTATATAGAAATTAAAAAGACTTAGATTGCCCTGAACAATTTAAAATATTCCCAAATTTGGAGGATTCACACTACTTGATTTCAAAACTTACAATAAGTTACACTAAATGAAACTGCAATATTAATTTAAGGACAGACAAATTAAATAAGGGAACAAAATTGAATCTATAAGTAGGTCCACACATATATGTTCAACTGGATTTTGATAAAAGTGCCAAGGTAAGTTAATGAGAATGAATAAGTCCTTTTAACATGTGAAATTGCAAAACTTCAGATCTGAATGCAAAATAATGAAATTCAACACCAATCTCAGATCACATAAAAAAAATTGGTGCAGGGAGCCTGCGTGACTCAGTCAGTTAAGTATCGAACTCTTGATTTCAGCTCCAGTCATGACCCCATTGTTGTGAGATTGAGCCCCAAGTCAGGCTCCATGCTGGGTGTGGAGTCTGTTTGAAATTCTCTCTCTCCCTCTCTCCCCCTCCCCCATCCCCATTTCACAGTTTCTCTCTCTCTCCTCTCTCTCTCTTTCTCTCTCTCTCAAAAAAAAAAAAAAAAAAAAGAATGCATTATTGATCTAAAATATAAGATCTAAAGCTAAAATAATTTCCATAAGAAAACATAGAAAAATCTTTCTACCTCATGTTTGGCAGAGATTTCTCAAATGGAACACATACACACACACACACACACACACAACATGAATCATGAAAAGAATATAATCTGAGCATAATGACTATGTGACTTTGAAAAAGTTACTTGCTTAATCTGGGTCTCATTTTTCTTATCTACAGACAGATAACAATCCCATTTTCATTAGTGGTTGTGAAGATTATATAAAGCATATAGTAGCTGCTCAAATTAGTGGTGTGTATTTGTAATTACTATTTTTATTAACAGTAATATTAACAGTGATATCTAAATCAGGATGATTCTTTTCAAGAATTTTCTTGCTTAAAAGGCTTATCTTTTCAATAGGAAATGTTTGTAAATACCTAAACACTTCCTGCAAAGATCAGAAAGAAAATTTATGGTAGAACTTACATTTTTTTCTTCCTTCTTATGTAGAGTCATTTGGGGGGTGTGGTCACTAGAAAATGAATCAAAGTGCATTTTAAATCCATTTCTTTCAACTTCTTTTCTTCCTTCTCCCTAACTTTCTTAAATCTAATAAATCTATTAAATCTATTAGATTGCTTTGATGCCTCCTTATAGTTGGTCTATGAGGATGGATTTATATTATGTAAATACTACAAACTGAATTATGGGAAATGCTAATTTAAATGTGTGCTTTTTCCTACTAGAAATAATTTTCTTTTTTGATAAAGCCATGAACAACAGCTTATAAATTTATCTTTGACTTGAACATTAAAATGTATAATCACATAACATGATATTAGAAATTAACTTTTAGAAAAACATATTTTTGCTCTTTGTTATATGTCCCATTTTAAACAATTGGTGAACACTGTCAGATCAGTGACCCAATCTTTCTTTTACTCAGTGATAAAGAACCTAGTAGATTAACAGCACTTTTATTTTGGCTCCTTGTTGATTATGACTCTAGCAAGTGAACAGAAGGACTTATTTGTTAGAAATTCTGGTGAACAGCTTGCTGCAAGTTTAGTCAAAATAAGTTTTTTTTGACCAAGGTTGTCATTCCTGGTATACAAGGTGACAAAGGTAGAGGAATATGGGGTCTTGTAGGGGAGTTTAAACTAAAAGATGTGTTATTTTTTAGGGTTCCTAGAAGGTCCTTGCTTGAAGACTTTGCAGGTTTGCTGATGTCTTATGGGAAACTGATTGATTTTTTATAATCTTGAATCTAGCCCCTAAAAACATGTCAAAATATAGTATGTAAATTTTAGATTTTCTATTTAAAGTGATTATTTGAAATATTTTGCATTATAATCTTATTTTTAATGATTATATTCAATATTTAGAGAAAGAATTAGATCTGAACATATTTAGTGTACATAGTATTGTTACAACTCTAACAAATTGATAACAGTAGAAAAATGGGATATGTAAATGTGATTATAAAGGTTCAAATGAACTTAATACTTAGGCTTTCACTACTTACATTTTCAGATAATTGAAAACTAGGGGAAGTTTCAAAGGACCACAAAGATAGTAGGCAGTACCTTCAAATATGAGGGCATCTTTTTGAAAAGAAAATCAAGATAATTTCACCTTTTACCTTTTGAAAGTCACTATTACTTTATGGCAGGAGTGACTTTGCCCTACTCCCCCACCTCAGGATGTTTGGCAATGTCCAGAGGATATTTCTGTGTCATCACAACAGTGTAGAGAGGTTTGCTACTGTTATCTTGATTATCTACAAACTTATTTAGACAACTTCCTATTAGGTTGTTCCAAAAGTTGTTTTTCCAGAGGTAGGGAAAATGAAGTAGATTGTCCCATGAATTTTTATCATAAATGGAAGTCTTATGTTGTCAAGCACCAATATTTTAGATGCATTGTATTTGTCTTTATCATAATAAAGTACGTATTATTGTGCCACTTACATACGGAAGAGGTGAAGAGAGGTTAAGACACAATCTGAGGGTTATCTGACCAGGTAGTGTCACTAGTATTTTGAATGTAGGTGTTTTGACTCCTAACATATTCTATCTCACTGTACCCTTCTCTCAACTGCCTTGCATACATATAACAAATTGTTCTAAAACTATAATTGTAAAAAGACGATTATGAGTTTTAAAAAGTTTTATGTTCCTGGTTGCAAAGTAAGGACATGTGACTACATCTACTATCTATTCTTACTCCTGTTTTTTAAGTTAGTATTTAAAAATCAGTAAACCTTTGGAAAATGTGGGGGAATATCTCCTTATTCTAACTGGTAAATAATAGAAAAGAACACATGTTTGTTTATCTTGACTTCTTTTTTTTTTTTTTAGGTTAGATTATTCAATTAACCCTCACATAAATCATTAGTTTCAGATATACAGTTCACTAGTTCATCAGTTGTATATAAAACCCAGTGCCCATCACACCATGTTCCCTCTTTATGCTCCTCACCCAGATAGCTCCTCCCCTCACCCACTGCCTCTCCAGCAACCCTCAGTTTCTTTCCCATAGCTAATGGTTTGTCTACCACTCTGATTTCTTCCCATTCCATTTTCCCCTCCCTTCCTCTGTGATCTTTTTTTATTTCTCATATACATGAAATCATATATAATTATGTATCTCTGACTTATTTTGCTCAGCATAATATCCTCCAGTTCTACCCATGTTGATGTAAATGGTAAGATTTCATTCTTTCTGCTGGCAATAGTATTCTATTTGTGTGTGTGTGTGTGTGTGTGTGTGTGTGTGTGTGTATGTATATATACATATATATATGTATATGAAGATGTGATGTATATGTATATCACATCTTTATCCATTCATCTATTGATGGACTTCTCAGCTCTTTACATAATTTAGCTATTGTGAACATTGCTGCTAAAACTATTGGAGTGCAGGAGCCCCTTCAGATCACTACATTTTATCTTTGGGGTAAATCCCTGGTAGTGCAATTTCTGGGTCATCGGGTAGCTCTATTTGCAACTTCTTGAGGAACATCCATACTGTTATGCTGGGTGGCTGTATTAGCTTGCATTCCCATTGACAGTGTTAGAGGGTTCCCCTTCCTTTCTCCACATTCTCACCAACATTTGTTGTTTCCCATCTTGTTAATTTTAGCAATTCTGACTGGTGTGATGTAGTATCTCGTTGTGGTTTTGATTTGTATTTCCCTGATACCAAGTGATGTTGAACATTTTACATTTTTTTCATTTGTCTGTTGGCCATGTGTATGTATGTTTTCTCTGAAGAAATGTCTGTTCATTTCTTGTGCCATCTTGATATCTTGACTTTTTGTATGAATTCTGTCTCAGAGCAACTGAATAGTTAATGAAGGGAAGTTTTCTTTGCTTTTTCTTTTGTATGTACCGTTTTACAAATTAATAAACTTTGTTTTTTAAAGCAGTTTGAGGTTGACAGTAAAATTGAGCAGAAAGTATAGAGAGTTTTCATTACCACCCTCCACCCCCATCACCCTACAAATCTTCCCCCACTACCAGTATTCCCCATCATGGTAGTACATTTATTTCAACTGATGAACATACATTGATGTATCTTCACCTGAAGTTCACAGTTTACACGAAGGTTCACTCTTGGTATGGTACAGTCTATGGGTTTTGACAATATTATAATGATATATACCAAACATTGTTGTATCATACAGAATAGTTTTCACTGCTCTAAAAAATCCCATTTTCTGTTTAATCATTTCTCCCTCCTCCTTAACTCCTGGCAAACACTTGATTTTTATTTATGTATTTATTTATTTATTTATTTATTTATTTGCTGTCCCTAAAGTTTTGTCTTTTCCAGAATATCATATAGTTGGAATCATAGAATATCTGAAGATTGGCTTCTTTCATTTAATAATATGAGTGTAAGGTTCCTCCATGTCTTTTCATGGCTTAAGAGTTCATTTCCTTTTAGTAATGAATAAAATTCCATTGTCCGGATATACTATATTTATTTATTCATCTAATGAAGAATATCCTGGCTGCTTCCAAGTTTTTGCAATTATGAATAAAGCTGCTTATGAACATCTTTGTGCAGGTTTTTGTGTGCACACAAATTTTTAGCTATTTTGGATGTCAAGAACCATGATTGTGGGATCATATGGTAGGAGTATGTTTAGTTTTGTAAGAAACTACCAAACTGTCCCCCAAAGCGACTATAATTTTTGCATTCTGAGCAGCAATAAATGAGAGCTGGTGTTGAATATCCTCTCCAGCATCTGGTGTTGTTATGTTCTGGATTGTGGCCATTCTAATAAGTGTGTTGTTGTATCTCACTGTCATTTTAATTTTTATTTCCTAATGACATATGATGTTGAGTATATTTCCACATACTTACTTGGCATTGCTGGTGAGGTATTTGCTCATGTCTCTTCCCATTTTTAAATTGGGTTGTTCATTTCCTTATTGTTGAGTTTTAAAAGTTCTTTGTATATTTTGGATAACAGTTTCTTTTTAGATGTGTATTTTGAAAATATTTTCTCCCAGTCTGTGGGTTGTTTTCTCATTCTCTTGACATTGTCTTTTATAGAGCAGAAGTTCTTAATTAAGTCCAGGTTACCAATTATTTCTTTCATGGATTGTGCCTTTGGTGTTGGATTTGAAACCTCACTGCCATATCCAAGGCCATTTAAGTTTTTTCATACGTTATCTTCTGGCAGTTTTATAGTTTTGCATTTTACATTTAGAATTATGATCCATTTGGAGTTAATTATTGTTTAGGGTGTAAGGTTTGTATTTAGATTTTTTTTTTTTTTGGCATATAGATAGATGTCCAGTTGTTCTAGCACCATTTGTTGCAAAAATTATCTTTGCTTCATTGTATTGACTTTACTTCTTTGTCAAAGTAATGTTGACTATATTCATGTGTGTCTATTTCTGGGCTCTCCCTTTTGTTCTTTTGATCTGTGATTCATCTGTTGTTTCACCAGTATCATGCTGTCTTGGTTATTTATTTAGTTATCCTTTGAAAGCTTTCATCACAGTTTCGTAGTTTTCTTCATATAGATCTTCTTTCTATATATTTTTTGGAATGGCATAATAAGAACTGCTGATGTAAGTGGTAATGTGTTTTTAATTTCAAATTCCAATTGTTCATTACTGGTATGTGGGAAAGGGATTGAGTTTTGTATGTTAACCTTGTGTCCTGACATCTTGCTATTATTCCTTATTAGTTCTAGGACTTCTTTATCAAATTTTTGAGAGTTTCTACATGGACAATTATGTGATCTGTAAGCAAAAAGAGTTTGGTTTCTTTATTACCAATCTCTATTTTATTTTATTTTATTTTCTTGTCTTATTGCATTGACTAGGACTTCCAATATGATGTTGAAAGTAATTAGACAGTTTCAAAGTTTCAAGTTTCTCACCATTGATATGTTGTTAGCTGTAGTGTTTTTTTTTTTTTTTTAAATAAATGTTCTTTATCAAGTTGAGGAAGTTCTCTTTTATTCCTTGTTTGGTGAATTTTTATCATGAATGGATGTTGGATTTTTGTGAAATGCATTTTCTACTTCTCCTGATATGGCCATGTAGTTTTTCTTCTTTAGCCTATAGATGTGAATACATTAATTGATTTTAAAATGTTGAGCCAGCCTTGTATACCTAAAATAAATCTCATTTGGTTGTCGTATATAATTCTTTTTAGACATTATTGATTTGCCAATATTTTGTTGAGGACTATTGCTTATAGTCAGTGTTTATAAGAGATATTGGATGGTAGTTTTTTTTTTTTTTTTTTGGTAATATCTTTGTCTGAGTTTGGTATTAAGGTAATCCTGGCCTCCCTGGTGCTTTCTGTTTTAGAAGGCTATTAATTATTGATTCAATTTCTTTGGTAGATATAGATTGGCGGAAACCTATTTCTTCCTGTGTGAGCTTTGGCAGATTCTGTCTTTTAAGGAACTGCTCATTTTGACTATGTTACAAATTTCTGGGCATACAGATGTTCAGAGCATTCCTTTTATCCTTTTAGTGACCATATGGTTTATACTGATGTGCCCTCTTTCTTTCTTTCTGATGTTACTAATTTGTGTCATCTCTCTTTTTTTCTTAACCTGGTTAGAGGTATATCAATTTTATCAGTCTTTTGAAAGCACCAGATTTTTGCTTTGTGGATTTTTCTCTATTGATTTCTGCTTTTAACTTCATTAAGTCTCTCTAATTTTAATTCTTTCTTTCTTCCTTTCTCCCTTCCTCCCTTTCTTTCCTTCCTTCCTCTCTTTTCCTTCCTTCCTTCCTTCTTTTCTTTCTTCCTTCCTCCTGCTTACTTTGAACTTAATCTGCCCTTCTTTTTCTAGTTTCCTCAGGTAGAATCCTAGATTACTGATTTTAGATCTTTCTTCTTTTCCCATAAATGGATTCATTGCTAAAAAAATTCCCTCTAAGTAAGTACTCCTTTTTTTGCATCCTACAAATTTTGATAGGTTATATTTTCATTTTTACTTAATTCAAAATGTTTTAAAATTTATCTTGAGAGTTCTTTTAATTTTGTATTATTTAAATGTGTATTATTTAATCAGCAAATATTTGGGGACTTGCCAGCTGTTTTTCTGTTTATTAATTTCTAGTTTAATCCCATTGTGGTCAGAGAACAGACATATATTTTTATTTTTTAAATTTATTAAGGCATGTCTTATGGCCCAGAATGTGTCCTATCTTGGTAGATATTCTATGTGACCTTGAGAAGAACAATTTGTTATTACTGGATGAAGTAGCCTATATATGTCAATTATATTCAGTTGCTTGATGATATTGTTGGATTCAACTATGTCTTACTGAATTTCTACCTGCTGGATCTGTCCATTTCTGATAAAGTTGTTACAGTTTCTAAATATGATAATAGATACATCTATTTCTTCTTTTATCTATTATAAGTTTTTGTCTCACATATTTTAACGCTGTGTAGTTAGGTGCATGTGCATCAAGAATTGTCATCTTAGAGTACTGACCCCTTTGTCATTATATATTGTCCCTCTTTATCTCTGATAACTTTCCTTGCTCTGAAATCTGCTCTGTTTGGAATACATGTAGTTACTCCCATTTTCTTTTGATTAGGTTAATGGTATTTCTTTATCCCTTAATTTTTAATCTGTATTTGTTTATATTTAAAGTGAGTTTCTTTCTTTTTTTTTTTTTAAAGATTTTATTTATTTGACAGAGAGACATTACAAGTAGGCAGAGAGAGAGGGCAAAGCAGGCTCCTTGGGCAGGGAGCCTGATGCGGTGCTTGATCCCAGGACCCTGAGATCATGACCTGAGCCAAAAGCACAGGTTTAACCCACTGAGACACCCAGGCGCCCCTAAAGTGGGTTTCTTATAGACTACATAGAGTTGAATCTTGTTTTTTTAAAAAATATATTTATTTATTTATATTAGAGAGAATGGGGGAGGGGGTGAGGGAGATGGGGAGGTGGGAGATTCTTAAGAGAATCTTAAGCAGACTCTAAGCTGAGTGCGGAGTTCAACATGAGGCTTGATCTTACGAACTTGAGATCTTGAACCTGAGGTGAAACCAAGAGTCAGATGCTTAACTGACTCTGCCACCCAGGCACCTCAGTTGAATTTTGATTTTGGCCCATTCTGACAAACTGTTTTTTTAATTGATGTATTTATACCATTGATATTAAAGTGATTATTAATATAGTTAGATTAATATCTATTATAATTGTTAGTTTTCTACATTTTGCCCTTGTTCTTTGTTGCTATGTTTGCCTCTTACTTTTTTCCTGCCTTTTGTCGTTTTAACTGAGCATGTTATATGATTCCATTTTCTGTCCTTTCTTAAGCATGTAAGTAATACTCCTTTTCCTCCCACATTTTTTAGTGGTTAGACTATAGTTTACAAAATATATTTACAACTAATCCAAGTCCAGTTTCAAATAACATTGTACTGCTTCATGGGTAGTGAAATATTCCTAATTCCTCCCACTCATCTCTTACATCATTGCTGTCATTTATTTCTTTATACACAGTATACTTAAGCATATGTAAGTATATGTATAAAAGCAGATGCTTATATACATGTATATATATATGTGTGAGCATACACATTCAAATAGATTGTTGCTATTATTTTGAAATAACTTTTATCTGTTAGATTAATTAGCTGCCAAACAGTTCTTGATATTATATATTTTTTGTATTTATTTGTCTTTGTTTTCACTTTTTGTTTTTTTTAAAGAGTATTCTCTATTAATCACTATTATTAAAGATTCTATTTATTCATTTGTCAGAGAGAGAGAGCACAATTAGGCAGAGTGTCAGGCAGAGGAAGAAGCAGAATCACCACTGAGCAAGGAGCCTGATGCAGGACTCCATTCCAGGACCCCAGGATCATGACCAGAGCAAAAGGCAGACAGTCAACCCACTTAGCCACCCAAGCATCCCTGTTTTCACTTTTTGAAGTTTCTGTTGCCATACCCTGAAACTCAGAAATTCTTTCCTCATCTGTGTCCAGCTGATTAATGAGCCCATGAAAGTCATTCTTCATTTCTGTTACAGTGAGGTTTTTTCCTAGCATTTCTTTTTTATTCTTTCTTACAAATTCCATCTCTCTGTTTACATTATCCATTTGCTTTTGCATGTTGTCTATTTTTTTATTAAAGCCCGTAGCATACTAATGAGATTTTTAAAAAATTCCTGACCTTGTAATTTCAGCATTTTTCCATGTCTGACTCTGGTTCAGATGCTTTTGATGCAATCTCTTCTATTTTTTTTTTTTTTTTTTTTTTTTTAGTCTTAGCATTATTTGCTTGGTTTTTGCCTTTAAGTATGTCTTGTGATTTGTTGTTGTAGAAAGGTGTACATGATGTACTGGGTAAAAAACAATAACAATGACAACAACAAAACTGGTAAATAGTCCTAATGTAGTGGTTTGGGAACAGGGAAGTGTTTTGTAGACTTATAATTTATAAGTCTTGGTCTTTTAGTGAGGCTGTGCCCTTGGACTGTGAACATCACCAGTTCTTCTCCCCACTACCTCTTAGTAAAAAAGAATGCTGAGAGTGGCCTGGAGTTGTGTATTTCTATTCTCCCAGGTTGGTTAGGCTCTGGTAAAATCCCAGCAGTTTAACCTCTACTAAGACAGTGTCTTCTGAGGGCACGGTTTGTTAACAAAAATGGAATACTCTGATGTGTTTCAATATGGTTCTTTTCCTCTCCTCTTGCTAGAGCATGAGGGGATTTATTATTATTTTTTCCTCTGATTTTCACTGTGAGAATCTGCTAAAACTGCTGGAAGTAAGTGTGGTCCTCAGGCATCCCCTTGCCATGCATGACTTGGACCTTTTGGAGATTTTAACTCTCAGAGTTGTCCATGCCTAGCCTCCAGTAATTTGTCAATTACAGTTCAGATTTCCCTACCCTGACACTGGTTCCCACAGAGTTTTCTTCTTGAGGGTTTCTGCTTTCATAAGTAGCATTTCTCTGTATCCATCTGTCTGTCTCTCTAATTTTAAGGACAGAAGATAGCCCTGTGACCTCATGTCTTTACAATACAAGAGGAGTTGTTGATTTTCAGTCTGTTTAGTTTTTTTTTTTTTTTTTTTTTTACTTGTTGATAGTTTGGAGTGTTGACTTCTAAGCTCACTGCATGTTGGACCAGAAATGAAGTTGGGAGGTTTTTCTTTAAGAAAGTATTCAAATTAATAAGTGTGGGAAAATAGTGAAATCAGGATATCATCCTTTTACTATGCCTAGAAAAAAAAATATATGTGTGTGTGTGTGTGTGTGTGTGTGTGTGTATCTACAGAATGATCATCAGTAAGTGCTAAAACAGATGAAAAGGTGGTGGGAATTTTTAAATGGATGGTTCAAGATAACACCCTGATTAATCTTAACAGCCAAAACAGTATGCATAATAGAAGTCTACATTATCACTTGTGTGGTAATCTTGCCAAAATATTGAACACTATTTTTTATCAAACCTCAAGACCTTTTATCAGCTCATAGGAGAGGAGATAGAGAGACTTGCTGGATGACACCAAAGGGATCCCATCGGCAAAAACCAGAGTATGAAAAATTCCACTGAGAAAACTCTGCTTAAGCAAGTGCATTGGGGGAAAAAAGAAAGAAAATAAGGGGGTGGAGGGATACATAAATTCAGGAAAGACCAAATAGCTTTTGCACTCTGTGCAATAATCAACTAAAATCAATAAATTATGGAACAATAGGGGAAATTTGAATGTTAATTGGATATTAGACAGGATTGAGAGTTTATTGTGATAACTGCACTGCATTTATGTGTGGGGAAAAAAAAACTCTTTGTTTTTTAGAGACATATGTTGAATTTTATTTTATTTATTTAATTGTATTTTTTAAAGATTTTATTTATTTATTAGAGGAGAGAGAGAGCAAGGGGAGCAGCAGGCAGAGGGAGAAGCAAGCTCCCCACTGAGAAGGGACCCTGATGCAGGACTCAATTTCAAGATCCTGGAATCATGACCTAAACTAAAGGCAGATGCTTAATCAACAGAGCCACCCAGGTGTCCCTGTTGAAGTATTTATTATTGAAATGAAATGTTGCCTGAGATTTGTTGATCATAATCTGTAAAGGTAGGAGAGAAGAATAGGAAAGTATCATAGAGTTTATTTAGTAAAAAATCTTCATTTTGTTGATAAAGGGACAAATTCAGAGGACTAAGGACCTTATTCATTGAAATCAAGTTCAGGTAATAGCTAAACTAAAACAAAAATTAATTGTTGATTTTTATTCTAGTACTTGACCATAGAACATTTTAAATATCCATAATCTAAATTGCATTGATTTAACAAAACAAAATTTAGAAAAATACAAATCTCTAGCTGAATAATATTTTTAAGCAATTGAGTTATGAACTAATAGCATTTTACATAAATTGAAAGAAATGAAAACTATGAAAGAGCTAAACTTCTTTCTTTTCATTATCTGTTTTTTCTAAGGGAACAAAATTTCTACAAAAGGTATCACTTTAGTGTTGCCCCATTTATGTTTAGACCACATTATTTACGAGTCTCCCATATCCCCAACTGCAGTTTTTCATTAATGCTGGCAATTTTTCACAAATCTAACTTTACTCCAATTACTTCATAACTTGAGTTTTCTAAATAGTTTCTTGCAAGTGATTAGTTAATGTAATAAAGTCATTTGTGAGGTGTTAATGGCTGACAGCATTTCAGTGGATGTGGAAGTATCATTTCTTGAAATACCTACAAGAATAATATGCGAATTTATGCAACCATGGTAGACTGGTGATGACGAGGGATATTTTTAAGTGGTGGGTGGGAAACTTTCAGTGTTTCTCATATAATATTACATACAGCATGTATCTTCTAATATTTGGGGTCACCCTTAATCCCATTCTAATATTTAGCTATTGTTCAGTATTCCTTTTTTAAAATGTATTTATTTATTTTTATTTGAGTATAGTTGACACACAATGTGCATTAGTTTCAGGTGTACAACCTAGCAATTTGACAAGGACAAGTTTACACATTATGCTATGTTCCCCACAAGTATAGCTACCATCTGTCCCATTACATCATTATGGTATCATTGACTATGCTCCTTATGCTCTGCTTTTTATTCCCGTGACTTACTCATTACATAATTGGAAGACTGATATCTCCTTTTCCCCTTCACCCACTGTGTCCAACCCCTCATCTCTCTGGCAGCCATAAGTTTGTTCTTCATATTTATAGTTCTGATTATGCTCTTTGTTTATTCATTTTTTAAAGATTTCATTTATTTGAAAAAACAAAAAAACCCAAAAAGATCCTTTATAAGTGGACTTATATGGTATTTTTCTTTTTCAGTCTTATTTTACTGTAATTTAGTTCCTTTTGCTATCTATCAAACACTCTTAAGAATAACTCTTGGTTAGTTTCCTTCAAAATAGCTGTCAAAATACTTATTTTTTTAATTCAAATTTACAATATATTTACCAAGATAACTTTCCACAACCAGTTGAAAGTGCAAGTAAAATTTTACACTTACCATTAGCATTCAGAAAGTTTTTATTTTTCATTTCAAATAAGTGAGAAAAGAAGAAGCAAGTTTGTATAAGGCTTAAGTGATTTTTCACTGAAAATTTTATTTTTAAAATTTTAAGAACTTTAGAAAAATATGAATTAAATTTTCTTCAGTTGATAAAAAAACCCTGAATTCTCTTTTACATCACTTTTTTGTTTGTTTTCATTTTTCTTTCTCACCATTCACTTCCCTCTTTTATTGCTGGGATAAATTTTGTGATGACAGGTCATATTGTTTTCTTAAGTGACTTTTGTTCCAGATACATAATCTTGTGGCCCGTTTAGAAAAATAGTTAATATATAACTTCAAAAGAGAATTCTAGACTTAGAATGCATCTCAAAAGAAAATATTATTTCAGCAGGATTCCAAAAGTTAATTTTAATTTCTAAATGTTGGCTTGAAGTTAGACATCAGTTGTTTTTAAGTTAATTTCTTTTCGTCAGGTAATAAAATATTGAGAATTTACTTATGCTAAAAAACAAACAACCCAGATGTTAAAGGAGATTTTAGATGAAAAAAGACACAAAATTTAAATTACAAGAGTCAAACTTCACATATACATTTGCTTGGAAAATATTTAAAGCAATATATAAATAAGATATCATTATTATTGTACAGATGAGCAGGGTAGGCAGGTAATTAAGAGATTGAATAAGAGTACCAACTGAAACTGAAGAGATCTGGGTTTGGATTATGACCTGTAATTTATTTTAAGACAGAATAAATCAGCCATCTGGATTACTCAGTTGCCCTCCATTAATAATCAGAGGTGTGCTGAAGTCTACTTACAGTGCCTTGCAAAAACCAATTGTTAAATTTTTAGGAATTTAGAAATCTAATTATTACAATTGACATTATTAAAATAGTAAATTATATAAACTTTTAATTAAATAATATTAAGCCCAAAGGTAACATATATTCAAAACTCAAGGCCTCCTAATTATTGCATTACATTTTAGTATTACATATGTGTTTAAAATTATTTATGTCAATGATACTTGTAGGGTGAAAACAATACATAATAGTATATGCTGTACATAAATTGACAACCATGTAAATAAGATTTTATCATTTTTTGATTTTTAGAAATAAGAAATGATGGTGAATGCTAATATTGCGGATTAAATCTAAAAGAATATCATTGTTTGTACCTTCTACATTGCGAATAGTACAAAAAACTGAGGATATGTTCTTCTGTTATTTGAAAACAATTATCCAATTCAATAAAATAGTTACTTACTTACTGATGAATGAATGAAACCCAACATACACCTTTTTTCATTTTTATCTTACTAATTAACCTAAATAAAATATCAATTACATTCATGTCAGAACTACACTTGTTTCTCACTTGCAACCATAGGTTGGCTTCAGATAGAGATGGATAAAAATCAGTGAAAGCATTCTGTGAGAATCAGTTGGTTATAAGGAATTTATAGTACAAATTATTTTATATTTTACTTTTATATAAGCATAACAAAATACCTAGAACATCTTTCATGATAGCTGCTGCATAGATGATTGTTGTTGATGTTACCTTTAGTTAGTTACTTTTAATGTAGTGAAGGAGAAATTGAGAAGAGTAGTTGTGTTCATCAGGAGAAATTTTAGTGTAGACATGCTTTGGAGTAGACTTTGAAGCTGTGGAATTATGAATTAAGATAGTCTAAGACTGATAGCTAAAATGAAGAGAATTCACTGATGTTCAGTTTTGACTTTGTTTAATTATTGTGCCTGTTACTTTTCAGCTCAAATATGCTGATTTCTTTTACTGGAACCACAGGGAGTTGTTTAAACATAGATTCTTTGACTTCAGAGCCAATCTACAAATCAAAATCTCCAGGGTTTAGAAACACATCCTTGGTAATCCTGAGGCAGCCAGTCCAGCTACACCTGAGGACGGGGTTTGGAAGCTACTAAAAAATAAGGAAGGGGACCCCGAGTTCTGGATTCAGTTCTGCTTCTGATTTCTCTCAGTGCTGTGAACGTGGGCAAGTTACTTGACCTTCCCATACTTTGGTTACTTCAGCTCTAAAGTGGGAACGGTGAAAAAATAGTAATAAAGTTGCAATGTATAAGAAGACAGATAATATTCAGTATTGTTAAAAGAGAAAAATATTCTGTGGTTATGTTCCCATAGTCTATCAAATTCTGTCAGGATATTTACTGCTGTTTAAATCATTCTTATCGCAATCCTTCTCTTTTCCCTGTGAATGAAATTTGTCACATACAGATGCCAATATTTTTAAAAATTGATTTTATTTGTATTAATTCTGTGAGAAAAAAATTGCTACTTCCTATTGGACAAATTACTGTGACTGTATTTCTAATTTAAAATGATCAATAGGAAAAATTTTATTAATAAATTACAAAGACTAAGCTTTTATTTATTATAATTAAATTCTATTTTTGTTTCAAATTTGCCTATGGTATTTAAGTCTCATATGGTTATTAGGTACTGGGATTTGTAATCATGAATCTTATCTGTATACAAATGTATTAAAGGTATATTCAGTTCTAAATTGTATTAAGTCAGTTAGCCATCTGTTCCAGAGAAAGTTACCAAGTGCTTAAAATTAAACTTGACAAATATTTCATAAAAAATATGTGTGAAAAAAGTTATTTGTGACTCAGATTGGCTTGCATTGAAGTATTTTTTCTTTTCAGCCACAAGATGGTGCTTTTGCACTCTGTATCTCCATTGGGAAAGTAAAATCTCTTTAAAATGGTTGACAAAAGACTTTAATTTTATAAGAATCATTAGAGTTCAAAGCGCTTGCTATCATTTCCAAAAAACATTCCTCACTACACCCTTGGGTAAGGAATGTTAATATGAAGGTGAAAATGAAAAGCATTTTTTTAATCCTTTGGGACAATTCATTTTATCTCTTTTTAAGCAGGTTTGTGACTCTCAGAGTGTGTTTGTTATTTCTGTTCATAACTGAGGAAAGTCTCTCCCAGTATATTACTGTATAATCCCTGACATATCACAGACCCATTTATTAAGATGCCCAAACTGGAGCTTGTGAAATGCTGCTAGTCATGGTATGTAGTTTTGTCAATGTTGTTGAGTCTAAAAGCAAGAAGGTAAAAAGATAGTCCTCTAAAAATGGAGGTCATGTGCTTTGCATCCAATATGCCTTGCTTTCTTTTTGATATATGCCATCGTTTCATTCTCCTTTTGTGTTCTTATCCTAAAAGGACTTCTTGTCTCATACCATACTGAGTTTATTCCTTCCACAAGACAGTCATGGACTTAAGCTCCATAGTTAAAGAGCCTATAAATACCTTTCATTCAAACTCTTAGCCAGAGAAGACATTCTTTGTGTATCATCTCTTGATTACTCCAGACCTTGTGCCATCAACAAGAAACTTTTTGTGATAGCTTTTTTTCCCTTTTTGTCAAGTGCTCTGCTCATTTTTTTTTTTAAATCTGCTAACCCTGTGTCATAGTATGCTGCCTTAAGACAGTTTCCTGCAGATCAAATAGTTTCACAAGATATTGTTTTACTATATCTTGCCTTTTAAAATGTAAGCCACTAAAGCAAATTATGTTGGAAGAAAGAATCATCACTTACCTGCCTGGCAGAGTTGTTGGAGGTATTGCATCCCAAATGTTTTCATGAAGTTTAAAGGAAAAATTATAAAATACATTCAGAGTTTTCACCTAGGACTAAGCTTTCACCTTACTTCAAATTTCAATCTCACACTGATTAGATGTTTCTTTTTCTACCTGCTAGATTTTTGCCTGATCCCAATAGCAGTACACAAGAATAAATGCTGTCTCTGTGAAACATACTCTTTTATTTTTACCCAGTAACCACTATTTTATATTTTTAAAGATTTATTTATTTGCATCAGAGAAAGAGAGACAGAGAGAAGGAGGGGCAGGGGGAGAGAGAGAGATGAGCAGACTCTTCACCAAGTATGGAGCCCTATATGGGGCCTGATCGCAGGACCCTGAGACCATGACCAGAGCTGAAATCAGGATTCAGATGCTTAACCAACGGAACCACCTAGGAAACCCCATTATTTTATATTTTTAAATATAAATGTTCACTAAATTGATAAATTCCTGCATTTTTTTCTTTTAAGTCTTTGTGTGTGAATGGTTAATAGGTCGAAGGGGAGGGGAGCAGAAGGAAGGTGAAGAGGATGGGGCATTACCTAACTTACATGCAAGGAGCAAGGAGACACCTGCATAAGGGACTCACCTCTGTAAGTGATTCCCTGTCTTAAGCAGCTATTTAAAGCTCCCAAAGTCTCCAAAACAATTTCATTTGACCTTTTGTTAAAAACCGCTTCTCCTAAGCAACCGATTTTCCTGTTCCCAAGGGTGGAGAGTTGAGACAGGTTTTTCTGTTGCTTTGTATTAAAATTGTATCAAACCATGTGGTTCCTGTGTAGTACTAAAAAATTCCTTAGTCATCGGAGGAGAAGTCACATTTATAATTCCTGACTCAAGAATTATGTTACCACAATCGTGAGTGACATTATTTCTTAAATTCTTTACTCCTAAGAGAAGATTGAACAGGCAGAGCACTTCTGTTTGTGAAAAAGGGATGTTTTAAGACAGGGGGTGGGGTGGTGGTGGTTAGTAAAGGTAGCTTGAGTTGTGATCTGCACCCATCTTGGGTTAATAATGGGTACAGTGCATGGACTACTTAGGGCAACATGTCAATGAGTGGTATGCTTCCGTGTCTAGTTGCTTGAGGGGACAGAAGGACTATTTAGCACACATTGCTGAGGTAAAAATAATTCAGATGACTTTTCTTTTCCAGGTCTCCCATGCCCATTGTCCTGTTAAATTGAGAAGGGAATATATGCCACGTTGCAAAATATATTTTAATGATGTCTCATTATATTTCTATGGGAAAGTATCCTACACTCTTCTCCTCACGAGTATATAAGGTGTTCTGATATGAGGGTGAGAGAGTGATTCAGAGTATGGTAGTCAGTGTGCACACAGTCCGTATCTAATTATACTTGCCTTTTTCTTTTTACCCTCAAGTTTCTTCAAGTGGCCTGGTTCACAGTTTGCATAATTTAAGGATGTCTCCTGTCTGGGAAGACACTGAACTACATTTTTTATTCAACTTAGAGCATGAAAGAAGTAACATTTCCACCTAGTCCCTCCCATACATTTCTAACTTCAGTAGATTACACAATGATCAGTCATCTAGTTCTCAAGCATCATCCTCTGGCCAAAATTGATAATAATACCAAAGGAAGAGAACAAGCAACACCTGTAGAAGTCTCTTCTGCCAAGGGTGGGAATGGATAAGAAGCTGTCCTTGTATTTTGAAGCCACAGATAGGATTAAAATCATGCGGAACAACGTAGGTCTGTACCTTGAAATAATCCAACACTTCGGCACATAAGTGTGGTCCCTGGATTCAGGTCAAAGAAAAGGAAACGCTGGCTCAAGAGTTTTGGGGTGATAACAGGAAGGCAGAGGCAGAATAGCTGGGGAGGTCTGTAGACAGGAGAGTATAACATTGAAGTCTCACTATCTGACTGGGGCACCTTTCAAGTCCTATGTAAGAATGTAGCCCTGGGTACCTTTTATATAATGAATTGTGACCATTGACAGCAATTCAAACTGCAATTTCTTCTCACATCTGACTAAGTTTGTCAGAAGATAATTATTTACCATCCTGATGAGTCCAGGCGGTCCGCTAATTAATTCTTCAACGGGATGCTTGCCATCCTTGTTGTTCCTTCATACTGCAGACTGAGGGCTGTGCATAACTGGGATTGGCACAGGGCCTACCATAATGATTATACACGTTGAACGCTTGGTGCCAAGTGCTATTTAATTCAGTTTCCCTGAGGTCAGGGAGGGAGGGTTGCTGCTGTGCCATGTATTTACAATTTGTAGAAAAAGAGTGGGTCAAAATGTGGTTTCACAAAATTTCCTAGCCTGGTGAATTTTGGAAAATAATTAGGATTGGTGCAAATGTATTATAAATCTTCAAATTGAGGTTAAATGCATCGATTGGAGGGAGAATTCGGTCACATATTAACATTTTTACCAGTAAACATAATCACAAGACTTAAGAAGTGCAAGGTTATAGAAACTGGTTAGTATTGAAAATAAATGAGAAATCAAGTTAACATATTTTAAACAAGTCTGTCTTAAAAGATGGGCCTGGAAATGATACGAGTCAGATTTGCCTACTAGCATGAATTAATTAATTAAAATATGTTTAATTGATAAGGATTGTTGATTAGTTATGTTTTTTTGAACTTTCTGCTAGAAAACTCAAGCCTGGAGTTCTATTTTTTCAGTTTCATTTTCTATATCCCGGCTTTTTAAAAATTCCAACTTATATTATTTTATGTGAAACTGCATTGGGAGATGCAAGCTATGAGCAATATTTCACTTAGGACAGACACCCAATTAAGTTGACCTTGTCATTAAGAGAATCATGTGTTTCATTGCTGAATTTAAAGCTTTGATAATCATTTTAATGGTGCTTCAAAATGACCAGAAATCTCTAGCAATAGGGATTACAAATTCTCACATTTCCCCAGGCAAATAAAGAACAAGACAGGCCACCTAGTCATGTTCCAAAAGGCTTTTTCCCTTCTTTATCAGATAAGTATTTATGGCAGACAGACTACCTCTAGGCTTTATCGATGATGATGATAAACTGAGAAGGAATGACAGCTGAAGGAGAGAGAGAAAAACACGAGGGTGAACCATCTACGGGGGCATCAGTGTGCCTCAGGGAGTGTCCCAAAGCGTCTTCAGGAATGTGGGGGCGGGGAGGTGAGGACGGGTGTGTGGACTGACTCTCCAAGGACCACTGAGTTTAAAAGTTCCAGCAACTTCAAGAAACTTAAAGTACTCTTGATTTCCACACTTATTTTCTAAAATCTGAGCCATATTTATATTTTAGGTAGTCTTGGACATTAGTGTTCCTATCCCTTTTTGGAATGCCATCATTTCTGAATATTACTACAGTAACAGGAACATGGGTCGTGTACGAAGTACTAGGATTCAAGCAGTGCCTATTCGCCACAGAACACCAAGTGCTTTGCAGATCCTTTGTTCCTTTTTTGTGTTCTGTTAGAGTCTAGGGTGACTGTAAAAGTATTAGTCGTTGGGCTCTTTCCTCAGATGGGAACAATATGGTTTACCTTCCGCAACTAAAACTTGTCTGACCCAGCCTCACCTCCTCCTCCTTTAAGGCAGAACCTGGAGTTTTCATTCTATTTCAACTCAAGAATAAGTGAATTTCATATAGCAGTTTAATCAGCATGTAAAAAAATTCACTGCTCTGATTTATTTTCTGAAAAACCCTGAAATGGGCACAAGGTACAATGCCTCTCCCTTCTCACATTTCATGCTCAGGGTCATGGAGATCTCACTGGTGTGCCAAAGTGAGTTTTGTGTTGCTCCTCCTTCCTAGGAACTATGTTTTATACATATTTAATATGTATAATCTCTTTATCCCAGGCCCAATCAGAATCTGGTTTACCTTGTTCAGTGGAAATTGTAGCTCTTAATTACAGATTGTCCAAGAAAAGTAGGCCAGCAAGCCACTTAAGAGAGGGGCATGTACCTCTGTTATTTCTCCTTTCTCAACTGGAGACCTCCGAGTGTTCCTTGCTCTTTTTAAAGAAATATATATTCACCCATATGCTAACCAGCATATAATCCTTTCTTTAACAACCCTACAATATGTTATGTTAAAATCCCACTTCATAGATATCAATAGTAATTGCAGCAAACATTATTCTTACCCCGTGTGCTTCTCTATCTTAAGAGTTTTATCTGTGTTTTGAGTGAATCCTTAATCATCACATTACAGCACAAGACTATATATTTCATATTATATTAATAATTTATTAATAACATAGTAATATTTTTCATATGGTATATTTAAAATTAATATATTTATATAGACTAGTGTAAACTAGTATCTAGTATATTATAAAACAGTATAGTTTGCATTATATTGTAACATATATAAAACATATAGGAAACAAAGAGTATGATATAAGAAAGTAAATATAAATATAAACACAGGACTGATTGTTTTCCTTTCAAACTTACTTGACCTTCTTGTACAATACCCTGAGGTTCGCACATTGCCTTTGCTGAATGCTGCCTATTCTAGTAAAGAACATTAATGGAATTGTTACTACAACAAAAACATAATTTAAAATTATTTTATATCTGTTTATAGGACATATTTTATGTGACTTACTGATTGATTCTTTGACTTCACTTAGCAGTTCTTAAGATAATAGTGTAAGTAATTTGCATCTCCTGATGGGGTTCTTATGAGGTATTGAATGGGATATCTTGAGTAGTAATGGAAAATGGCTTGAGATTAAAAATTTGCTTTGAATAGATTTAAAAATAAGTAATTTACAAGTGGCTGGTTGTGACTGTATGGGGAAAAATATGGAGATAGAAGGACTAAGTCATTTTCCCAAGATTCGTGGAGTGAGCCTCAGGCAACAGTTGGAATAGAAAGTAGACACACAAGCCCAGGGTTCTGAAACAATTACATTGGTGTTTTTAATATATATATTTCTACAATTAAAGGATACACTTACATCCCTATTCATGTATGCAAACATTTTTAAAATACTATGATAAGCATTCATCAATGCTATTAGTTGAAGTGTCTCATGTAGATGTCCTATACCCAAGATCCTTTTCTTTTATTTAAACTTTTATAAAGAAATATATAGTTAAGAATGGGAATGTGTATTTGTTTCTTCGGCTGGCATTTTAAGATATTTTAACTGACACAGATCATTGACCAACATGTATGTTAATGTTGATCGGTGGTCTCTTTCCTGTATGAATCAGGAACTAGAAAAAGCCTGTGAAATGGAGGTTTTGCCCCACCATACTGAAGTCTTGTCTAGAGGTGGGTCTGTTTGGGAAGAAAAACTAAGATTTCCCTACTTAGTCTTCCCAAGCCTAATAGATTTCTAGTATGTCATACCAGCTGTGACAAAGATGGTAGCATTTACAAAGGCAATACAGAATTTAGGTTTCATTGAGTTGATAAATAGAGAATCCTTGGGAATTTCATCACTTTAAAAATTCAGCGACAATTCAGAATTCCTTGAGTCTTTATTGAGTCTAAGATTCCTTATCCTTTGCCTTGCTTTGTATTATTTTTCCCATTATTTATCATAATGCAACATCAATGATATACTTCTTATTTTTTATTGAAGTATAGTTAACATACAATATTATATTAGTTTCAATTATACAACACAGTGGTTTGGCAATTATATACATTGTGAAATGCTCACCACAATAAGTATAGTTACTGTCTGATCTTTTTTGTTGTTTATGTTCATTTCCTGTCTCCTCTCAGTAAATATAACCTCCATAAGGGGAAGAGTGTGTTTCTTGTTCACTGATATGTCTTAAGTGTCTGGAAAAATGTATATAAGAGGCACTGATAAATATTTATTGAATGACTAAATGAAACACTGATGAATAGTTAATAAATGAATCAACAAATGGTGGAAAAATAAGTAACTTCATTTATCCTTCCAACAGACATCTATGCAGTACTTTCTATGTGTGGGTCACTATAGTGGTTACATGGGGTGTGATAGTGAAAAATAACATGGTCTCTGCTCTGAAGGAGCTTATAGTATATCCCGGAAGACAGACCCAAAAGTAAATAAATACTGCATACTGATATAAATGCAATAAAATATTGAGAGATTGCAGAAAAAGGAGCTGTTGATTCTTCCTGGAAAAATCAGGGATTGTTGAAAAGGTGACCTCTGAATGACTAGGAATTCCACTTGGGAGAGAATTGCTAGAAGGGGAGAAGTTTTATTGAGTGTGCATGGATAGGTGAGGATAGTCAAAGCGGCTGCTGTTGGGGTAGTATTCTCAGGCATGTGAATGAAATGGGATGAAAGAATGACCCTCAGTTCTTTCACACTTAGTACCTCTGAAGATCACGTTGGGCTAGCAGCATGGACTGCTGGGTACAATATTTCTATCTTGTGGCCTTCTTTGCTTCCTAGCCAGTATTATGCTTTTGCTCAAAAGAGCCACCTCATTCTCTGATTGTTTTATGCCAAGTTGGTGTGTTGCCTGTGATTGTTTCCCAGCATTCCACAGCTTGAAGTTTGCTTTAGTGTATCCTTATGGTGTTTCTTATGCCTGCCCTGCTTGCAGGCTACATATGTTGTACCATTTTACACTTGGAGACCTTCCAAAATGTGTGAGAGAGAATGAGACCAAAGTGGTTGCCTTTAACCAGAAGCGGGTAGACAGGCAAAGAATCCTGGATTCTCAGAATCAGTGAGTTGAAATAGACTTGAAAAGTCAACTAGTCAATTTTCTGAACTCTTGGCACAATTGCAGAAAACCCAGTCCAGGAATACTGCTAACATTTTGTTCACATATGACTAAATGAACTTTTAGATTAATTCTAAGTAACAAATGACTATTAAAAGTTAAAACCTGAGTGCACAAACTTGAGTCCTCAGGATAATACAAGTTTCCATTTGGGGCAGTGTATCTGTTCATACAAATGACAGGTATAATGAAGTTAAAAAAGATGAAATAAATTAAATAATGGCCTTCCATTTCCTGTATAAGTAACCAAACTATTAAGAAATTAAAAAAAAAAAACTTTTGCTCTTTTGTGAAACATGATGTTTGGGGGGGATTCATCTTTGAGAGGTCTACTATTGAAATGGAATTATTTTACCTTCACAGTGATTCTGACCTTCCAGAGTGATACAAATAGTTGGTACTAGTTAGAAAGTAACCTTTTGTAAAGTAATCACACCCAACTCTGTAACTGAGGCTTTATATAGTCTATACATTTTTAAAAAATATTTAATTTATTTATTTGGCAGAGATCACAAGTAGGCACAGAGGCAGGCAGAGAGAGAAGAAAGGAAGCAGGCTCCCTGCTGAGCAGAGGGCCCGATGTGTGGCTCGATCCCAAGAGCCTGGGATCATGACCTGAGCCGAAGGCAGAGGCTTTAACCCACTGAGCCACCCAGGCGCCCCTATATAGTCTATACTCTTAAGAAGAGTCACTCACAAGGAATACGGATTGTAGTGATGGTCAAAAAAATAATTATTGGAGACCGATCAAGACAGGTATCATTCAACAACTAGGGCAGGTAAATGTTATTATTATAATATACCAGGAAAATATAAGACATTATCCATGTCCTCAAAGAGTTCTTATATTAACTGGGGAGATTACAGATACACACCAAAAGACAGTACATAGCAGGTTATAAATATTCTGAGCAAGCCTTGTGGTTACAATGTGGCTGAGCCCTATGAACAAGTGGTATATTGAGAACTACTCCAGCTATTTAGTGGTTAGAGAAATTGCTATGGGTTGAACTAGATGGAGGAGATACTCAGGGTAGAATTGGAACTTGAGATGGGTTTGGATAGGGAGAAATAGCAAGGACATCTTGGATCAAGAAACACAATTAAAACACACAGGTAAAATGTATAAAATGGTCAAATTGGAAGATTCAGGTTGAAGGTTTTGATAGAAGCCAAGATATATTGGGAGTCTATTGAACATCAAGATGAAAATCTGGGTTTTATTCTTTTGGAAATGCAGAGCAGTAGGAAACTGTGATCTGAGGAGAAGCAAAATGAAATCAGTGCTTTAAAGAAAGGAAACATGAGTCTTAGTCCTTGAGGTATTAGCAAGGCGTAATACTAAGGGATTCACCAGAATATATGTTAAGTTCACCTAATAGAGTCAGAGCAGTGGTCAAGAATGATAGTTCTGGGGGCACCTGGGTGGCTCAGTGGGTTAAAGCCTCTGCCTTCAGCTCAGGTCATGATCTCAGGGTCCTGGGATCGAGCCCCGCATCGGGCTCTCTGCTCAGTGGGGAGCCTGCTACCTCCTCTCTCTCTGCCTGCCTCTCTGTCTGCTTGTGATCTCTCTCTCTCTGTCAAATAAATGGATAAAATCTTAAAAAAAAAAAAAAAAGAATGATAGTTCTGTAGTAATACTAGCTGGGTTTCAATTCTAAGGTCACCACTTACAATCTGTAACCTTAGATAAACCAGTTAACTTTTTAGTATTCCCTTTTCCTTAGCAATAAATCATGGATATTGACAAAGATTACCTAGTGACTTTGTAGATGAACTAATATGCGAAGCTGTTTAGAACAGTACACTATAAGAGTTTCGTTACTGTTAACTACTTTTATCATTAGGGAGCCGTGGCAAATAGTGCCATGCAGAGATTATTGGGCAATTATCTATACATCCCTAAAATGTAAATAATGATGGCTCCTACATTGCACAGATATAGTCATGATGAAATGAAGTATATCTTTTTTTTTTTTTAAAGATTTTATTTATTTGACAGATCACAAGTAGTCAGAGAGGCAGGTAGAGAGAGAGGAGGAAGCAGGCTCCCTGCTGAGCAGAGTCCAATGTGGGGCTCAATCCCAGGACCCCGGGATCATGACCTGAGCCGAAGACAGAGGCCTCTACCTACTGAGCCACCTAGGCACCCTGAAATGAAGTAATTTCTATAAAGGTGTCTGGTTCAGAGCAGGTTTTAGTCATTATTAACGGGCTAACCCATAGTCCACAATTCCAGGCTGCAATTTAAATCTGGTATCTTTAAGTTTATGGACTCGTTTGGTGAAGTTGTTTGGCAAAAGTCTGTGTGCTCTCTGGACTCAGAAGTCAGATTCAGATCAGATACCTTATTTGGGTTTCCCATAGAATGACAAAGTCACAAAGAGATGAAGTGAAAGCCTTTGTTTGGGGAAACTTGATACTTTCTGTTATTGCCAAAACAAACTCATTCGGACAAATAAAAATTGATTTGGAAATTTTAAAATAAAAATTGCAAACCAAACAGGATGCAGCCTGGTTAGGGAGGAAATGATTCACTGGATTAACGTAATGAGATAGCTCTATTTGTGCAAGACTTAAACAATCGCTAAGTTCTTTCTGCAATTCTTAGCACTGCTGTTGCTGCCCTGCTTTGGTCTATTCTAGGTGGAAAATGAGAAGCAGGGGGAGGAAAATACAAACATTTCCCGTGTGTGTGTGTGTGAGCGCATGAGAGCAAGTGTGTATATGTATGTATGTGTGTGCTTACATGCGTGCACACACATATACTTTGTGCCTTTGCTGGCTATCAAATTTTCTTACAACTTTGTGCTTCCAAATGATTTTTAAATTTTAGTGTGTTTTTGGCAGAGGATAGATTTCCTCACTTTGAGTAAAAGGTAGTGAGATCAAAGGCAGTAAGTAGAAACTGTCTGAGAGTAAAAGGTATACTGTTAAAGATCTCTCTCCTTTTCCTTTTTAGAAGAGAGGTTAGAGCGTGGCATGTGGCTAGAGGGGTTGCAGCCACATGATGGAGGATGGGAAGAGTGTCACCTGCTTTGCTACACAGGGTGCCCAGCTTAACCCATCTTTCTTTGGCAACTGTGCCCCAGTGAGAAAAGCTAGCAGTCCATATGTTGAGTAGGCACCATGCCATTTTGACAGGCGTGAGTGTCGGCAAGAAAGGGACCATGTATGAGCATCAAATGTGTTTGTTGTGGGAAGGATTCTAGGCCAGGAATATTAAAATAACTGTCTGTCCTTAGCTCTAGCACATATGGTTAAGGAGATATGCTATGATGACTCACATTAACGTTGGAAAAAATATATATAGAATACACAACCATGCTAAGTAAGTTTCTGGTGTTGATAAATCGAGTCTGGAATCTTCACAAAGGAAGGTTGTAGAGAGACATACATAGTGATAATAGACTCATTTCTATGTATCGAATAGAACTGACTAAGGACTAAACTTACATACAATTACAGTTTCACTGAATTGATGAACAGAGCAAAGGATTCTGTTAGATTCTGCTCAGAGGTCCTCAGGTATTTTCTAACACTATTTGAAAAGTAAATGGGATAGAGTGGGGCTCATTTAATATTTCAATTCCAAAGAAATTAAATTAATTTTAGCAATGTTAGTTCAACTATTTTCCTGCTACAGGGACCATTTGTTTTAAAATCATTAAAGGCTTTTAAATGACATTGTCCTGACATTTGGTGTGATTAAATTAAGGGAATTAGTATAAAGTCATTTTATCTCTCCTTAGCTTTCTAAATGAATTGCACATCTTCCTATATGAGAAAAGGAATGATTGAGCTATTTTTATCCTACATCGATTTGTATATGTGTGTTTGATAACTTCATAAATGTTTAGGCATGTAACTGGCTCAATTCACAATGGTCTCTTCAAAGATTCCACGAGTCTTGCTTAACTGCTTGGAAAGGCAGCTTTGTATGGTGCAAACAATACAGGAGTTAGAGTCTCAAGAGACGTAGGTAAGATTTGATAGCTGTCTACAAGGTGTTTAAACTTATACCTATATGTGTTACACACACATGTCCCCCTCCAAACTCACGCAAGCTTAGCATTTTTTCATTTTGATGCCTAGGGGGGCACATCTAGTTTGCTTTTAGCTTTATTAACTTGGCTTCCTAGGAGAATGCCCTAGTAAGAGTCTAAATGTGTATTAGGGCAGTGTCTGAGTAAGGAATGTATTGCTTCCTAAGATCATGGTTTCTCAGAGATGAGAAACACTTTTTAAAACACCATATAACTATTTGATACCTTATGTTTATTGTTTATGGCATGCTTTCCTTGACTGTATATAAAAATATGATCCATAAGAAAGGACTTTGACCAGTTATTATTACTATTACTACTGTGTCCAAGAACCTACCTAGAACGATGCCTGACACACACTGGTAATACAATATGGTGATGAGTGAATGAAGCAAAAACAAGGATTTTCTCTGGTGATGGCTGAAAAAACTGGTGGCTGGGCTTCATTCAGAATTAGTGTCTAGAGTTGTAGTGTCTAGAGTTGATCTCCACTGGCTCCTTCCATTCTCATATAAAAAATATTACTTTTAATATGGCCAATTTAATCATTCTTACATAAAGTGTGAATAAAAGTGTATTTAGGAAACTTTAATATCGATATTGCTCTGTAACATACACACCAAGTTAAAAAGAGTGTGCTTGCTTTGCAAACATAGCCTGATGGCAAAGCTCCCAGCTTCCTCTTCCAACCAGATGGCCTCCCCTAAGCCCTACCCTTCACAGAATTCTGGAGATAGAGCTGGCCCTACCCCAGATCCAAATCAGGATATCTGGGGTGTCCAGGAATCAGCATTTTTCATAAGCTTCCCAGGTGGATTATGTGGCACTAAGATCTGGGAGCATACAACTCCGGAGCTTCCTATTCTTACATAGATTCTTTACTCTTGTTCTTATCCATAGCTCCTGTAACACTCACTGACTTTGCAGTGGTAGCTGCAAATCTCAGTTTTATGGCTGCCCGGAGTTGGGTAAAGCCTGATTTCATTATGCCTAACATGAAATGCAATGAATGAAGAAGCAGTAACATCATAAGCTTGGACTGGGCAATAAATAAGGAATAGATGTGATTTTGATTGCAGACTTCCAGTTCTGCACAAACTATAGTCTAACTGTCTCTGGTAAACAAAACAGAATATAACTTAGCCTTGTAAGCTCTAGCTTGCTCTTTTTTTTCTCTCTCTCTTTCTCTTCTTTCTTCCTTCCTTCCTTCCTTCCCTCCTTCTTCTCTCTCTCTCTCTCTCTTTCTTTCTTTCTCCCCTTTCTGGAATACATATAGGCAGGGACACTAGCACCATATACAGTGTCTTCATGCAATTCAGGAAAAGGTGTTTTCCCTTTATGGACAGATTCTGAAAATATATCCTTCTTTGGACATATGAATTACAAAAAGATATCCTCATCTTAAGTTGACTCAAGGCTGGCTGAGAGGAGCCTGGGCTAGGTTTCCCATGGCCCTGGTACCCTCTTGGCTGATGCCTTATGTGAAGTGCAAAGGCGAAACTATATATTTGTATGGTAAGGATTTCCTAACAATAGGTAAGGAGTTCCTGACAATAGGGGTGGAATGCTGATCTTTGGTGGCAATGAGGCAACAGGGACAGAAAAAAGTGAATGCTTGCGGTGGGGGAAATCACAAAATGTCTCCTGGATCCAGAGATGAGCCTCACCTTTGCTCTATAGGGAGTGTTCCTGTTGTAAGGGAGGTTCTTTGAGAAAAATAGTAAACATGCCTCTGTTTGAATGACAGGGAGTTGTGGTTATTACTCCCACTTTTGAGAAAACCACAAGGAGGAAAGTTTACTTACGTGGTTCTCAGGAGAGGGACAAGCTGTCATAGTGGGAACAGAATGAATCTTTTGACAGCTAGACAAGAAATGAGAGAGAAAATACTTACTTTTGAATAGAGTAGCCATCAGGAAGTGGGTGAACATGCGGATCTCCACCTCTGCTACACACTGGCTCCATGATGTGAGACAAGTCACGTCACCAATCTAAAACTAACATTTACTTCTGGGTGTTGTGCAATGATTTATATAGTGCTTTATAAATCGAAAACTATGTGATTATTATAATGTTAGTGATTATTTTGAAAGAGTTTATTTTACTATGGTAGGGTCTTTGATAAGTTTTTTTTTTTAATTTTTTATTTTTTATAAACATGTATTTTTATCCCCAGGGGTACAGGTCTGTGAATCACCAGGTTTACACACTTCACAGCACTCACCAAAGCACATACCCTCCCCAATGTCCATAATCCCACCCCCTTCTCCCAAACCCCCTCCCCCCAGCAACCCTCAGTTTGTTTTGTGAGATTAAGAGTCACTTATGGTTTGTCTCCCTCCCAATCCCATCTTGTTTCATGTATTCTTCTCCTACCCACTTAAGCCCCCATGTTGCATCACCACTTCCTCATATCAGGGAGATCATATGATAGTTGTCTTTCTCTGCTTGACTTATTTCGCTAAGCATGATATGCTCTAGTTCCATCCATGTTGTCGCAAATGGCAAGATTTCATTTCTTTTGATGGCTGCATAGTATTCCATTGTGTATATATACCACATCTTCTTGATCCATTTATCTGTTGATGGGCATCTAGGTTCTTTCCATAGTTTGGCTATTGTGGACATTGCTGCTATAAACATTCGGGTGCACGTGCCCCTTTGGATCACTACGTTTGTATCTTTAGGGTAAATACCCAATAGTGCAATTGCTGGGTCATAGGGCAGTTCTATTTTCAATATTTTGAGGAACCTCCATGCTGTTTTCCAGAGTGGCTGCACCAACTTGCATTCCCACCAACAGTGTAGGAGGGTTCCCCTTTCTCCGCATTCTCGCCAGCATCTGTCATTTCCTGACTTGTTGATTTTAGCCATTCTGACTGGTGTGAGGTGATATCGCATTGTGGTTTTGATTTGTATTTCCCTGATGCCGAGTGATATGGAGCACTTTTTCATGTGTCTGTTGGCCATCTGGATGTCTTCTTTGCAGAAATGTCTGTTCATGCCCTCTGCCCATTTCTTGATTGGATTATTTGTTCTTTGAGTGTTGAGTTTGCTAAGTTCTTTATAGATTCTGGACACTAGTCCTTTATCTGATATGTCGTTTGCAAATATCTTCTCCCATTCCGTCAGTTGTCTTTAAGTTTTTAATGCTTTTGAGAGCCGGCGTGTGTATTATACATTTCAAAGAAACAAATGTCAACCTTGTGATCTGAATATTTGTGTGTCTTCTATTTCTGAAGTGGCTGTTTCTTGAGTAACCAATCCAAAAATATTTGTGTAGTGTATGCTCACAGTGTAATGTGGTTAAATGGAGAGGGTGTCACAAAAATGCAGGTTATTGGAACCCCTGCAAAGCTAGGGAAGATTGAAGATTTTCTTCTTCTTCTTTTTTTTCCCATTCTTTTCTTTCTTCTTCTTCTCTCTCTGTCTTTTTTTTTTTTAAACTAATCAAATTTAAGAGTCTCAGTGGGCCAAAAATGAGTATGTAAAAAAGATGAAAGATTTCAAGAGTTTTTGAATAGGGATTCGTGATTCTCAAAGTTTAAAGTTTATCAATTTACGGTAGAATCAATCACCTGTGGTCTCATTGGAAATGTCATTCTTGGGCTCCAGTCCCAGAGATTCTGATTCAGTAGATCAGAAAAGATGGCCCCAAGCTGCATTTTCATGAACACCTGATACAAGTGGGCTGAAGACCATGCTTTGAGAAATACTGAACGAGATGATTTCAAAGGCCAATCGGCACTTCAGCTTCTTTGGGTCATTTATTTACATTGAAAGCATTTTCCTGAATTTTTGTCAGGAATATGAGCAAATTAAAAAAAAAAAGTATTTCTTTTAATAATTCACATAGTTAAAAAATTAAATTAAAAAACTCAAAAAATTTAAAAATAGAACTATCATATGATCATGTAATTCCACTACTGGGTATCTACCCAAAGAATACAAAAATGTATTTTTTGTATCTTCATGAAATATCTTCATGAGATCTCTGAATTTCTTCTGTGTTTTCAAAATTGAAAAAAAAGCTTTGATGTTCAATTAACCATTCAGTATCTCAGATGTTATAACTGATTGTTTGAATATGACCCAGTAATACCAAGAACTACTTAAGTTTTTTGAAAAATACTTATAAAGATTAGAAATGTGTTATCTGTACACAGCAACTCTGCTGAAGGTCCATCTGAAGAAGAAAGAGTAATACAGCTTTGAGATTTCTACTGTAGTAATTAAACTGCTGTGTTATAGCCTAGGCTGCCATCAAAATCACCTGGGCACTTCAATCCACTACTAATCTCTAAGTCCCATCTCAGACCAATGGAAAATAAATTTTGTGAATGGGGAGAAGGCAGACATATTTTTTAAAAAGTTCCACAGATAATTCTGTTGTTCTTATTAAAGGTAAGAACCACTGATTAAACTTAAAGAATTATTGATACAATTTCTCTTTGGATATCTCTTTCCTCTATTTTGTACAAGACTAAGAAAATTTTTCTGGTTTCTGATCTCAGTTGAATGGAAGTGAGAAAACATTAATTGCACTTGACAAATATTTACAAATGTGATTTCTGACTTCAAGGAGCTTACTAAGTAACAGAAATAAATATTTTGGCCTCCAAGAAAAAGATGTTATTAGTTACAGTTCTGGACATATCAGTTTGAACGAAGAGAAACCTCATGTCACTGTCCCTGGCTAAGGTTGAAGGTTAGTAGCCTAACTTGGTAGAGACTATTTAGTCTGTCTTTAGATATTCTGACCACATCTGACCACAAGAAAGATGGTGGTAACAGGGCTATAGCCAGAAGATCTGAGTTCTTTGGTTTCCCACAGGCAGAGTTAATAGAATGAACAAATATACTGAATGATTTAAAATTCTACAAATATTTATTAATGATAACCCCCTGATAATAAGATGACTTATTATCACACAAAACTAAAAAACAAGATCGTCTGTGGATTCTAATCCAATAATTTTGTGAAAACTCTTACTTCTTTCTGACCTTCTACTCTGCTGTCTTAAGTGTTGACGTCATTCTGAAGCCGGTCCTTCTTGTAGTTGGAAGAGGAAGTTGGTTTGTTATGTCAATTGACCCTACAGGCCTTATTCCCAGCAGCAAGAGCCAGAGAGACAAATTTTTTTATGTCAAGCCCTGAAGGCAAGTCTTTCCCATTAGTATGATTGGGCCAACTCAGGTCAAGGGCCTGCCTCTAAATCAGTTGAAAACACCAGGGAAAAGCCATTTGTGGACAAACCAAGATCTATCTCTGGAGCTAGGAATGAACTCACCTTTCCTTTCATGATAGGAAAAGGTGGGATTGAGTTTCCGATAGCAAAAAGAGAGGAACTAGGAGCTGGCTAGTCCACCCCAAATTTTTAAAGTGTTAAGTGATGAAAATTTATGTAAAAAAGACACTTTTTTCTGCCTTCAACAAATGTATAATCAGGCTCTGGTATTTTTTCTAAACAAAACTAATTATACATAAATACTATCAAAGAATTCCTATTAACTAATTACAAATTACTCATATAAAGAATGATTCAATTTATACCAAGGCAAAGAGATTTGAAGTCATAGAAACACATATATAGAGAGAGATTTGTGTAATTTCCAGAGGTTACCATGCACTGTTTAAAATAAATCTGGATTTTTTAGTTTAAAAAAAAAAATCTACATTGAATTGCTTGGGGTGGTCTTTTGCAGTCAGAAAAGAATGCATCTCCTCCTCCTTGAAATGCCTTTCCCAATTCCAAGACCTTTATAGCTTGGAACTGTTAAAAAAAACAAAATTCAACTGAGTAAATTTGAAAGATCTTATTGGCTTTATTCAAGAATTTATGAATTGGATAACATCCCATCTACAGGAAGAAAGGAGCTCCGAAGAGCTGTACAAAATGAAAATTTTTATAGGCAGAAGCGGGTGGGACTTGGTAGTTACTAGCAGAGTTGATTGTGGCAAGATCACCTTTCTTTAGGAGACACAAGGGGGTCTGTTAAGCTAATAGCCTTACTAGCATTGACCAGGTAACTCCAGATTGACTGGTTTAACATTCCAATCCTGAAGGAGGCTGAAGCTGTAATTAAGTTATGTATTAAATTCCAGTTTGGTGACATGGAGCTTAGCACAAATGACTCCATTTTGGACCTGTTGTCTGTTTGTGTGTGTGTGTGTGTGTGTGTGTGTTTGAACAGAACAATTTCAAAGATTAATTTGAATATAGCATGCTTTTTAATTTAGTGTAATAGTTAAGACTTTAGGGGCAGGAGACAGTCACCTTTGTGGAGTCCTGCTCTGCCTCAGCCTATCCCTTTATTATTTGTGTGATCTTGAGTATGTCAATCAGGCATACTCGCCTGTTTCCTTATGTGTAATGTGGAGTTGAAAATAGAACCTACTTCAGAGGATTGCTGTAAGGATTAAAAGTATTAGAATTCGAACTGTGCCCATTATTTGGTTTGGTAATATTCACAAACACAATTAGTTTCCTAAATAACCTATATAGACTAAGTATATAAGTGATCATCAAAACTATACTGATATCAATAGCTCTTACTATGTGCTAGGAACTGTGTAATTATGAAATTCACATAAAGAGCACACTATCTTCTTCTAGCAACTGCATGAAGTGAATATTTTTATCACCATTTCACAAAATGAAGTTTAGAGAATTTAGGTAACATCCTCTCATTCCCACAGCTAGGAGATGTTTGAGCCAAGGTTTTAACTCAAAACCAACTATCACTGAAGACCGATACTCTTGCCCTGTTCCACAAAGTGAAATTATTTTCTTGCCACTTTATGGTATCGTGACAGAGCGTTACTGATATCTTAACGAATCTGAGCTCCATTTTATTTTTTGGCCACAATTCTTGAACCCTTTTAAATAACGTAATGGGAAGTATAGCTACAGGTCAAAGCCTGCAAACATGTCAGAATAGGCCAAGTCTAGCATATCAGTGTGTATGTTTGGCTCACCCAGTGTTTACATTTGTCTGAATTAATTGCCAATGTTTAAAGTCAGGGGATTTTACATAAGACTGAAGATTCTAGTTTCTATTCAAGTTCTGGAAGTTCTAGCAACTCTGATTCTGTGTGCTCACTTAAAAACCCTTGACCTGCATCTCCGTAGGGGCAGCCTCCTTTCCCACCGGACAGCACTCTAGTTTTACCATTTCCCCCTTGTCCACTAGCTGATCTTAGTTAGTATCTTCTCCCTGGAGGCATTTTAATTTGTGATCTTGCTGTCGGTGGTGAAAGTAACTTTTCAGTATGGCTTATTTTTCTTGGAGGAAAATAATTGAATTAACTTTCCACTTACTTTTTCCAGTGTAAACTTAAATATATTGTTGTCAGCAAGAGTCCGTTCCCCAACTTTGATATCAGAGCTGACGGGCTCATCAGAAATGCTTCAGAAAAGATCTCAAGAAGAGGGCACTGTCAAACCCTCTCCTTGCCTAATAAAGAGCTCTCTGATTGGATTGTACAAGGATAAATAACCAGCCTTGGGAGCATGTCACTAAAACAGCACATTTCTTTGACGTCAGACCAGGTTTTTAAGCCATTAAGTTTCTTGCTTCAGCTAGTATTTAAGATCTTAACACATGAATCATTCATAGAGTGAAGGAAAGAGCCTGTGGAATGTCTTCCTCTGGGGCAGGCATATGGATGAGATGTGGTATTGGAAGGTGTCCAAAATTCAGATTTCCAGAGAGCTTGGCAAGAAGATGGAGAGAGGGATTAAAAAATAGGAGGTCCTTTTAAAGCTTAAAGCATCTGTGCCAGTGGGACAAAAACACCTTTACTTTTACATTTTATGCCCCTAAACTAAGGAAGTTCTATGGTTGTTCATTCTAGAAATATAGGTGTGCCTCCTTTTAGGGAATTCAAAATGCAAAAATCTACATTTACGAAAGAAGATTGGGGATTTATATCACAGAATACTATCCTTTACTGAATGGTTTTCCATGGACCTTTATTTCTTAGGTAAGTAAACTTTGGGACATTTATGTCATAACAATATTTATAAAAATGATAAGCAGGTGAGGAAGCTAGGGCTTAGAGCAATCTTTGTGAGACCCAGGTTAAACTGATCTTAGCTTCCTGCATTCAGTGGGTCTGAGAATGCAAACTAAAGATTAGGTGAGTTTCCTTCTGAACTTCAACTGTCATTCCTCTAACTGTCAGTGCATCATATTTTCACAAAATAGGTTCACCAAAACCAAGGCTTTGAAGGTAGGAATCTGAATACAGGTTCTCATGGAACTAAGTACCTCTCTATGTACTAAAGATGTTTTATCTAAAAACAGAAGAAGCTGCTTGAGAATTATCAGGAGCAACATTTTGGCACCTTTAGTCATTGAATTGTCGGGAAGTCATTCAAATGAATTGCATATGTGGAAAGTAAAATAACAATAAGCTTCTGTAAATGGAAAAATCCACAGTATATTTCAAACATTTTCCAGAAGACTGAACTTTTGTACACTCTTCATTGTTTTAAAATGTGCTCATTTGTTTGGATACTTACTTGTAATGAGACAAGTGATATTCATGCCAATATATGAGTATCCTTTTGAATTCAGGAAAGTAAAACAAAAGGGAAATTTCACATGAAATAGTCTTTTGGTTTCTATCTACTACAGTAGCTAGCTTCTTCTCTGAAGAGCCTCTTTGAAGAGGGAAATAAAAGACCTTTAATATTGCCTACTTTTTGTAACATAACCTATTCAGTTATTTCAGAAGTGTGAGAAGGCACAACTTGGATTGTTTATTCTATAATTTTTTGAAAAAATATCTTTAAAAACTTATTTGGTAAAGGGGTAAGGGCTTTTGACTACTAATTTTTCCATATATGACCACATAATGGTGATCTCTTACTCCTGAGAAGGAGATAAAGTATGGAAAGCAAAAGTTGATGACAAATAATTCTCTGTATTCAGTCAGCAATAATTATTTCCATAAACATCTTTAAATTGCTGCATTATGTTTGCCAAAGGTCCAACCATGGGCTATGGACAATTTGGTATGTTTAAATTTTGCTTATTGACTTAAACAGTTAATACCCCAAGTCAAGGGCAGAAGCTCTCCAGCAAAACCAACAGCACACCAGGAAGGGATTTGTGATTTTATTTATTCATTGGGCTGAAAGTAAAAAGGCTCTTACAGTCAAGAAATCAAGTAGAGTAAATGTAAATAACTAAGTTCACCAGCAAATTATTAATATGGACTATTTAAAGTTACAGTCAAGGAAAATATGGTAAATAGATGGCATCTGTTTTTAATTTTTTACTCAGTAGAAACATGTGGATCAGCACAGATAAAGGGATTTATCTAATTACTAGATAGCTTACCAATTTATACAATTACTAGATAGGCTACTATGCCACATGTGTAATGACATAAATTTTACACGTAGGGATATTTTCTTTGTTCATTTTCTGTGCCATCGATGGCCCCCATTTTTCTAGTCATGCTGTCTCCACAACCACTAGTTGTACCCTCCATACTGCTTCTGTGATGGGCCATGTGACCTTTTTGGGCCAATGGATTGGTAGCAAACTTGAAGCAAAGGACTTCTTGAAAAGGCACTTGCAAATTTTTATTTGCTTTGTTTCTTCTCTGCTTTTGCCCTTCAAATATGCTCAAGCTACCTTGCTGGATGATAGAAGACAAATGACCTAGTCATGGCTGTGTCTATAGCTAGCTAACCATCACATACATGAGTCCAACTGAGCCCAACCCAGACAAGTTTAGCCTGATGTGCTTGTAAGCTGAGTACATGCTTATTAGTTTAAGCCACTGAGTTTCAAGGATGATTTTATCACTCAATGTTAGATGCAGCAGATAGAAATACTTTATTTGTATATATGCCTTGGCCCAAAGAAGAAAGATATTTATAATAAAGGAATTGAGAAAATAGATTTACGTATGTTCATTGTAATTGATACATGAGGAAATTTTTGTTTCAATCATGGACAAATACAGCAATTTAATGGCATCTGGATTTTAGTTTCTTTTAACAAAAAAGAAAATATAAATGAAATATTTATTCCTTTATCAGCTGGATTTTTACACATGTAAGACTGCATCTCTTGGGTATATAGGCATGTTTTCTCTGATTGCCTTATAAATGTGGCATGAGTATGTTTTATATGGTTAATGCTGTTCTTTTCATGTGTCTTTCTTCATTTTATGCTAGAGTTCTCTGCAATTGGATTGATGTCAAAATTGGAACATTTTCAAAATACTTGGGATAAAATCAAGGAGAAAGCGAGGTGAAGAAAATCTATAGATGTAAAACAAGATTTAGGTTTTATATAAAAATATGTCTATCAGCAAGTGGTTGTGATATGGATTTACCCAGATGGGCAAGTATCAATCCTATTGAAATAGCAGCCTTCTTGATAAATTCCACCCAAAATACATGCTACAAATCGTCAGAGCCTATTTTGAGAAGAACATGATATAAAATAAGCCATATCTTAGTCTTGAAAATGTAAATTGCCAACTGTGAGGAGCTTTGGAAATGGGTGGATGGCCCTGAATTTTATTCGATTAAATAAGTATCTTTAAACTGAGGAAATTTTAGGCCTTCCTTAATTTAGAGATACTGTGATCTCATTCTGCTACTTTTACTGGTTTGGTTGCAGAGAGGGTAAACCATGGATTTTTTTTTTTTTAACACTTCAATCTTTTAGAGCAGTTTTAGGTTCACAGCAAAACTGAGGAAGGTCCAGAGACTTTTTATATATGTTCTAATCCCACATATACATAGCTTCTCTCATTAACAGCATCCCCCACCAGAGTGGTACATTTGTCACAATTGATGAACCTACATTGGGACATTGTCATTGAAAGGCCACAGTTTATATTAGGACTCACTAAGTGTTATATGTTCTATAGGTTTGGACAAATGTATAATGGTAGGTACTCACCATTATCATATGGAATATTGTTACTACCTTAAAAATCTTATGTGCCCCCCCCCCCAGACATCCCGCCCCACCTAGTCATCCTTCCCCACCCCAACTCTTGGGAACTATGGATCTTTCACTGTGTCCACAGTTTTGTCTTTTCCAGAATGTCAGATAGATGGAATCTATACAGTATGGATAGATACTGGCTACAATATATAGCCTTTGCAGATTGGCTTCTTTCATTTAGTAATTTGTATTTAAGCTTCCTCCATGTTTTCCATGGCTAGATAGCTCTTTTTTTAAAGTGTTGAATAATATTTCATTGTCTAGGTGTACCACAGTTCATTTATGTATTCATCTACTCAAAGACCTCTTCACTGGTTCCAAGTTTTGCCAATTATGAAAAAAGCTACTATAAACACCCATGTGTAAGTATTTGTATGGATGTAAGTTTTCGACTCTTTTGGGTAGATATAAAGAAGTGCACTTGCTGGATTGTATGGTAAGATTATGTTTAGTTTTGTAAGAAACCACCAAATTGTCTTCCAAAGTAGCCATGCCATTTCCCATTTTTTACCAGAAATAAATGAGAATTCCTAGCGCTCCACTTCTTCATTTGGTGTTGTAGCATTTAATATTGTCGGTAGTTTGGATTTGGGCAATTCTAATGGGTGTGTAATATTATTTTATTATTGCTTTAATTTGCATTTCTCTGATGACCCATGATGTGGAGCATCTTTTGATATGCTTATTTTCAATGTGTATATTTTTTTGGTGAGGTGTCTGTTTAGGTCTTTGGCCCATTTTTAAATCGGGTAGTTCATTTCCTATTGTTAATTTTTGAAAGTTCTTTGTATATTTTTGATAGAGTGCTTTATTGGGTGTGTCTTTTTTTTTTTTTTTAAAGATTTTATTTATTTATTTCACAGGCAGAGATTACAAGTAGGCAGAGAGGCAGGCAGAGAGAGAGAGGAGGAAGCAGGCTCCCCACTGAGCAGAGAGCCCGACATGGGGCTCGATCCCAGGACCCTGGGATCATGACCCGAGCTGAAGGTAGAGGCTTTAACCCACTGAACCACCCAGGTGCCCCGGATGTGTCTTTTGCAAATATTTTCTTCCAGTCTGTGTCTTATCTTCTCATTCTCTTCACTTTGCCTTTCCCAGAGCAGAAGTTTTTAATTTCAATGAAGTGCAGCTTATCAATTGTTTCTTTTATGGATCATGCATTTGGTATTGTATGCTGTGTACGTTCTAATTTAGAAAAGATTTTATATATCATCCAGCACAGTCTCATGCACGTGTAAGACTCTCTTGAAAATAGCCCCACAGCCTACACTTGGCCATTTTCAGTAACTGATGATGAAGCAGTCCATCCATTTTTGTTTGTTTATTTAGAAGGCTCCTTTTTTGGTGTTCATTCATAATCTTTATTTCTCACCACAGAACAATGTAAACTATATTTGTTTCTTTTTCAGTGTGACCACACCTTCAATAGTTGAAATGATTCTTGTATCTACACTCCAAGACTTTTATTTTGCTTTGTGTAGTGAGGTCTACATCCCTCATTAACAGAGTCACCCTACTCTGGACACTCTGCTTCAATATATTCATCTTAAAATGAGCTAAACCAAAGAATCTAGGTGTGGTTGGATTGCACAGAATACTAGGACTGCTATTTCTCTTAGTCTAGCCTCTCTAATCCCATAAATCCATCATTATTCTTCAGACTGTTTTTGTATTTTTGTTAGTTAAAGTGTGAAGAAAAAATCAGAAACTGCCCTACATATTTTAAACAGAAATATACAAGTAATTGGTTGTACAAGTAATGCACTAAAAAAAAAACAAACAAACAAAAAAAAAAAAAACAGAAACAAAAACAAAAACGAGAGGCATCCAAGATGTTAGCTACAGCAAGAAGCTTCTGTGTCTGTTGGTCTGGGAAACCAAGAGAGGAGATAGTGTCACAGAGTCCCAAAACTGAGTCTACCTTGGAGAAGATAGGGACAATATGGGAGGGGCTATCCAAAAGGCACTGGAATCATGGTCTTAGAGCCATGGAAGAAAAGTGTCTACTGTTGGGGATGGCATCAATGGCAGAGAAGAGTGAGAGGAGGGAGACAGAATGAAGACAAGATGAAGATCAAGACAAAGACAAAGAAGAAAAAGAATCAATGGCCCGACTTATCCTCTTGTCCCCCAATCTTCTACCAGTTCCTCCCATGAATTGAACTGACTAGAAACCAGTTGTCAAGAAAGCCTGAAATAGAATACCCTATGATATGAGGATGGGCAGGGAAAGGATGAGAAATGGATCTGGTAGCAAACTGGCAACAAATGTGACACTTTCTTTACTCAAATTTTACATGCATTATGAAAACAGAAAAATGAGTTCGTATTTCTACTTCTAATCACTATTAAAATTTCCCTTTCCCATTTGTAAAATAAGTATTCTGTATTACTTGAATATGTTACATCATTTGTGGGATTAACATAATCCAACAATTTTTATTTGATATACTCTAATTTTCTAGGTGCAAGGATTTAGATGAGATCACTATCTTTAAGCCACTTGAAATTTACCAGGGAAGAGAAGCAATCACAATATTGAAAGAGGATACTTAGTTGCCTCTGTTACACTTCAATAAGGAATAGACATGTCCTTTTTATGATTCACAAAGAAGAGGCATTGCAGAGAAGACCTCTCTTTATTCCCATCAATGGAGAAATCACTTATGGGGATGATAAAATCATTAGGGAACCCCCAACAACCAAGGGTAGGATGAATGCATTGCAGCAAGGACAACATGGTTTTGTCTTGCAATATTGGAATCTACTCAACCATCTTTGCATAGCAAAACGGGCTCATCTTGCATCCTCAGTCACCGTTGGATAACAACAACAACAAAAACTAGTCAGGATTTGTTAATTTAATTTCAGTTTCTCCACATGTGAATGGCTCAGTAATAAGAATCTCATAGGTTTCAGGTTCTAGCTCTTTTGATGTAAATTCAGAGCCTTATATCCAACTCTGTAATAAAAATCTCCACTTTCAAGTCCCTCATGCCTAATAATGAGCTTTATGATATTGAATGTTAAGCAAGCCTGTTTCTTTAACACTCTATAGTTCATTGAATGATGACAATATCCTTTTTGTTGTTGAATGCATTCATTTTCCATCGTTCTCATATATTTTCTTTGCATCCTTCCCCTTCCATGGCTATCTGCCAATCTCTGTTGATTCTACCCCCCAAACATCTTCAAATTTTTCATTTCACTCAATAGCCATAGCCACACCTGTCTGTTCTTCACACTGACACCAGAGGTTCTCTCTAAAATGTAAATTAGATAATATTACTCTCACACAAAAATGATTCAGTGAATTCCCATGAATTCGATGAATTGCCCTTGTAAGAAGCTGCTTTTTTTCTTTTTTTTTTTTTAAAGAAAGAGGGAGCATGCCAGCAGAGATGGGGAGCAGAGGGAGAGGGAGAATCTTTTCTTTTCTCTTTCTTTCCATCTTTCTTTTTTTAGAGAGAGAGAGAGAGATCATTAGTAGGGGGGAAGGGCAAGAGAAATAATCTTAAGTATTCTATAGTATTCTATATTGATAGTCCTTAAATTTCACCCTTAGCCCTCTATCCTTCTCATTATACAGAATTCCTTGAGCTTATACATCTGGGTCTTCAATTTCAATTCATATAATAATAATACCCGAGCACATAGTTCTAGCCCACATTTTCCTTACCTATAAAACTATCTATTAGATATCTATCTTCCTTGGGATATTCCAAAGGCTCTTCAAATTTAGGATGTCTAAAAGAAAACTCACCGTTTTCCCCTGTGATTCCACTTCTCCCATTCTCTGCATCTGTATGGGAAGATGTGCAATGTGTCAAGACTGGAGGCTGAAAGGAAAGCACCAACCAGTTAATAAAAGATCTATTACATTAGATCGAACCATATGAAATTGCTGAATTCAATTATTTTTTTGATCTGTAAAAATGGCATCTTCAGGGTGCCTGGGTCGCTCAGCAGGTTAAGCCTCTGACTCTTGATTTTTACCTCTGGTCATGATTTCAAGGTATTGGGCTCTGTGCTGGGTCTAGAGTATACTTAATGCTCACTGATAATACCATCAGTGAAGCTATGGAGAGGAAGCTAGAGTACAAACTGTTGAACAGTGAAAAGAAGAAGTGGGATGTTAGCACAGACAACTCTTAAAAGAAGCTTGGCTGAGATGACAAAGAGAAAAATATGTCTAATAGCTATTAATTAATATGTAATAATAAACTGGTTGTAATAGTGAACTCTTCTAAGTTCTTGATGAGAAGTTACCAGTCTTACTTATTAAAAATACTTGAACATAAACACTTTTTTAAAAACATAGTAATTTGCTTATCACTTAGCAAATTATAAATAATTGGCAGTATCTGTTGAGCCCTTAACTATATGCCAGGCATTGTGATTTGACGTTTATGAATGCACTTAATTCTCACCAAAGGTCGATTCTTCTAGACAGCTCTGAGTTTCTGTTGAATTTGATCACCACTTAAAGAAAAAGTTATTTCAACTATACATCCCTTCCCAATGACTTATCCTGATATCAACTCTCATTATTTTCAGTCTCAAACAGGAAATAGTGGAGAGACGTTAGTACTGCTCTCTTTGTTCCTACAGTAACCAATCTCATATATTTCTTAGTATTTCCAGTTATTTGCCTTCATGGCAAATAAAATGTCTTTACTTTTTGTTCTCTTATTGAGTTATTAGTCAGTCATATGACTGCTTATGGCCAATGGAATATAAGGAGAAGGAGCACGTGTTACTTCTTGGGGGAAAGAAATTCACTGTAGGTATAAGTTCATCCAAAAATAATGTATCCTCTGCAACATCAGAGAAAAATATTCTAGAGATTGGTGGATCCATGAGCCCACTCATGGGAAATGAATCCTTAGGCAACTCATAATCAACATACAATGGGAAGGAGAAATAAACTTTTGTGGGTTTCCTGAGATTTGGGACTTATGATCTCAGCATAATCAAACTAATATTGTTTCCAAATTGTTCCTTTTTGTCTCTTGGAATCCTCATTCCAAAACAGATCATCTTCTTTTTATTATTCTTTGCTTGGAAATCAGCATAGAAAACAGGTTTAATGTGTACACTTTGGACTTCAACTGCTCAGTTTAAAATGTTGGTTCCACAACTTAAGCACTTTAGGGTCTTTATGTAATCTCTCTGTGTTTTACTAATGTCATCTGCAAAATGGGTATAATACTGGTATTTATTTCAGAGAGGTTTTCAAAGGATAAAATTAAGTTATTGTGTGAAGTGCCTAGTGTAAACTTGAATCATAGTGATCACTCAATAAAAGCTTGCTCTTTTAAAAATATTTTGTTATTATTATTATCTCTTTTAGTTTTACTTTCTTATTTAAATTCCAACTAGTTAACGTATAGTGTAATATTAGTTTCAGGTGTAGAATTTAGTGATTCATCTCTTACATAGAATGCCCAGTGTTCATCACAAGTGCCTGCTTTAATATCACCACCTAGAATTCTTTCAGTTTCATACCTTAAATGAAGTTTGCTTGTTCATGTATACATATAATAAATATTCATCTGTAGCTCATTTTTTAACATCCTTAGATTTAGGAGTTGAGACTGGAGTCCTTGTGCTTCCCAGTTGCACTTTCCAAAATTTCTGCTTTTTGGACTTACATTATTTGGATATATCACATCTGGTTCATTCCCAAGTTCTTTCATCTGCCATCTCTTTGGAGTATACTCCTTACTATACTGGAAAATGTGGAACCAGGCTCAGTGTTCCCTCAACTCTTAAGTGTTTTTTTTATTCTGGAGGATTTCATTTATGTTAACAAGCCATCCAAAACAAAACAAAACCCTAAAACCTAAGTTTCTCTGTCTTCAACTACCTCATTCCTTCTACTTCATTTGAGGTCTTAAAAATCCATTTTAAAGGTTTATTTATTTGAGAGAGAGCGCACACACATGCATGGGGGGAAGGGGAAACAAAGAGAATCTTCAGGCAGACTCTGCACTGAGATTGGAGCCTACTGTGGGGGCTTGATCTCATGACCCATGAGATCATGAACTGAGCTAAGACCAAGAATCGGTCGCATCACCAGCAGAGCCACCCAGATGCCCCTATCTTAAATCCACTTTAATAAATACCACCAGATGATATTCACAACTGCTTCACCTTGGAAAGTTTTAAATTTAAATATCTGTTTCTCTTATTACTTCCTATGTTTCCATGCTTCCAGGGTCCTAACACAGTTACTTCTTCTTCAGTCTTTACTGACCCTTCTAGGTTTTCCAGTCTCTTAACCCAAACTGTCAGTCTCCTCATGCCCCACTTCCTTCTCTCCCAGATTAGATCCATCTGGTACATTACTTTAATTAATCCTTTCCCCATTCCTTCATTAATGGCCCTCTGGCAATTTGGCCAACCAAATCAATTGTCAAATTCCAACCATGAGCTAATACAATAATTCACCTTCTTCATTACTACAAACTTCCCTGGAAAATATCACACAGTTATGCCTTCCAATACCAATTTGTGGCCTTGTATCATTGAGAGATTAATCTTATATTTCTTCACTCAGTTTTGACTCTTACTCTGTTTTGGTTCACACTCAGTGGAATATTTTATTCTTCTGAATCACTGAGAATGTGTCTAACTTTCTGTGCTCCCATTACAAATTTAGTTGAATCTAAATCCATATTTGGATCTAAATCCTTGTTGGTTTCTTCTAGAATGGAAATAATGTCTCTTTCAGTCTAAACTCAATCTGTCCACCAGTGCTCTGGATGTACCTCTGTTTGCCAGTTATCCTCCATTTCTCCTCATTTTCAAACTTTCCTTTCTAAATGCTCTTCCTCATTCCATCAAAACATTGTGAAATGACAGAAAATACACATATTGCTCTCTGACCCCAGTTCCTGGTATAGGGCTCCTAAAACCCTTGGGGTTTCCCAAGTGACAGGAGTCTTTAATTCTAATGAGGTGACTCTTGGTAGGTTCCAGGATAGCTTTAGGATGGAGGTTGGCTCTCAGAAAAACCAAACTGTAAGTAGAAGTTCAACCTTTTCACCACACCCCCCTATCCTCCATGAAGGGGAAGGGACTAGAGAATGAGTTAATGATGAAGCCTCCATTAAAATCTCTGAAATGTAAAGTTCAGAGAGATTCTGGGCTAGTGAACATATGTGCTCAGAGTATGGCCCACCCCAACTCCACGGGGAAAGAAACTTCCTCACTTGGAACCATTACAGACTTTGCTCTATGTGTCTCTTCCTTTGGTCATTCATCTGTATCCTTTGTCATAGCATCTGCTATATAATAAACTGGTAAACATTTTTCTCAGAGTTCTGTAAGTTGTTCAAGCAGAGGAATGAATCCAAAGATGGGGTGGGGTGGGGGCTGAGACTTTAACCTTTGGGCTCTATACTAACTCCAAGTTGTTAGTGTCAGAATTGCTTGATGTGGAAAATGTGTGCATTTGATGTCAGAAGAACTGTGAGTATGAGAGTAAGGGATGAAAAAAAATTTTTTTTTCTATGCAACTATATGTATATAATTTCTTCCATTAAGCAAACCTACTATAAGCCCACATTTCTTGCAATAGCTTTTTATCTTTTTCCCTTTTCTTCTTGGATTTTGGGGAGATTTCCTATATTTTTGTTGCCTTTAGTTCAATTCTAACTTTACCCTGTGTTACCTGGATCTCATCACCTGTCTTCTCAGTAGTGTTGGGTCTCCCAATAATGGGTCCGTGATTAAAGGAGCAAGACTGATAAAAAGCGAAGATCAAGCAAAGCTTTATTTCACGCCAAGCATCAAGAATCAAACCGACCGTCAAACTGACCAGTTGGGGACACCCCTTACAGAGAGGGCGACCCCTCTCTGGTTCACAGACTAACTTTTATAGAGCAAAGGCCATGTGGTTGGGCCTGGCCACACACAGGTGGCCAATGAAATTGTAACACACAGAGAAAGCTGCACAGTCATGCTAGGTGACCAATTGAATTACAATTTACCCTAGTAGACATTTGAATCAGCCTATCACCTTGGTCAGAATTGGCACCCAGAAGGTGCCCAAAGGGCAGGGCCCGTATTCTTTGGTCGCTAGGAGACAGTATGCACCCCCACTGATTGAATACCTCCACCAGGCCTGACCCACCCTTGTATTTGGACTTTGTTACCTGGGACTGGTTTTTGGGACTTGTTTTTAAGTAAGTTCCCCTGGGGTGGGGGGGGGGGGGCAGAGTCAATTTAAGTTTTACAACAAAATAGCAGCTCAACCAGGGTGGGGCCACTCTGGCTAAATAGGCCCTTACAGTAGGACATAACTTCCTTTTCCTTTTCTTGTTTTACGGCTGGATACATTTAATAAGTCTGAACACTTCCTAGTTTCCACTGCCACTGTCTTCCTATTACTGCTCTGTCTGTTTTTTCTGATCTCTCGCTACTCAATTTATTTTAAAAACTTCTTACCTCTGCCCACGCCTTAATGTTTTCATCCCTTACTATTACGCCCCTCACCCCAGATGCCCAGAATCGTTTTGTCCTCTGTAGGGCCTCTTTTACATCACAATGACTCCCCTCTGCCATCTGTATCAATTCTGATGCTTTGTCATGGGCAAGGGGCTCCAGTAGCCCAGGGCCACTTGTCCCCTCCAGTCTCACATTTGCTTTTCCTCAACACTTTAACTGCTTGTAAGTATTTATTGCATGACTGTTGAAAGCATTATTTGTGACCATTAAGTACAATGGTGATTGACTAAGATCACTGGGGTAGTTAAGTGTCGAAGTAAGGTCTCAAACCAAAATCTCTATTCAAAGCAGAGTTTATTTTATACCACAAAATAGCAATGTTTAAAAATTAGTAAGGTTCTGTAAGATAGTAGCTTTTTTAGAGCAAGACCTCAAGTTTTATCCTCATTATATTCTGCTAGATGTCTAGCAGAGTTTTTAAAAATTATTTTGTATCCAATAAGCTCAGTTTTAAAAGTATTAAATGTAAAGAAAAAGGAAGACCATCGGGCACCTGGCTGGTGCAGTCAGTTGAGCATCTGATTCAGTTTCAGCTCAGGTCTGGGTCATGATTTCAGGGTTGTGAGACTGAACCCTGCATGGGGCTCTGTCCTCAATAGTGAGTTCTGGTTGAGATTCTCTCTCTCCCTCTGCCCCTCCTTCCCTTCAAATAAATAAATAAGTAAATAAACAAACAAATAATCTTTACCAAAAAAGAAGAAGAAGAAAGAAAATCCCTTGAAACTTTAAAAAGAATTTACTATTCATGTCTTCAGTGGCCAGGCAGATAAATGTAGTGATTGAAGCAATTCAGTGATCAAAGCTAAGTGATTAGGGAATGGTGATCACTACAATGAAATAGAAAGCATATGTTCTTTCTAAATATATTTACATCCAAGTTTTTTAAAACAATATTTATTCCAAGCAAATTATGGTCAATATTAATTCTCATTGTTTTCAACCCTTACTGCAATAATAGCCTGAATTAGAAGCAGGTTTGTCTACAGATACCCAAAACTGTAACAGGATTTTTACCTTATAGCAAATTTTATACTTCTTGGTTCAAGCTGAACGTTAGTTAGTTGTGCATTCCACAGATACTCGATGGCAGAAAAAACAGGCTATTTGACCAGAACACCACAGGAAGAGGAAAAAAAAAAATGAGAACATGATGTCAGGGTGTTCTTTTAGAACCATGCAGGAGAAAATGTACAGAGAGAGGGAGAGAAGAGAATTTTTATGCCCCACAGTCTTCATGAATCCTTATTTGTTCAGTATAAAATCAAGACTTTTATGGAGGACTTTCAACATCATCCATAAAGGAAAGCAGATAATCTTATTGCTGAGGTCCAAAACTAATGACTTCTCATGATGCTCTAATCTTGTCAAGAGAAACAAGTTCATTAAAGGGATGTCAGATACATGTATGGCCACTACCTCAGTCTACCCAACCTTCTATATCATGGCAGATATTGGTAGTTGACTAAAGCACTCTTATTAAATTGAGCTCTTTCTAGGTCTCAAAATAATTTTCAATATTGGGATTACTACTATTTGATTGAGTTTTTACATGACTTAGATCAAAGTTAACCTGAAGGGTATCTAACTATACCTATATATATATATCTATCTATATCTTCTATATCTATATATCTTTATCTATATCATCTATATCTATAATCATCCACCTAGAAAGACATAGCAATACAGATAATACAGAGTCTAGTAAGCACTGACATAGCTAAAGAGTTAAATGACTGAAACCTGATTTAGTGACAGAAGCAGCCCACTATGGATATGGGCCTTTTAGATTTATGACTATGTGCTTAATTTTTATGTATTTTCTCTTAAATCAAGCCCTTATATATTAATTGCAACATTCTCCTATTTTCCATCCCTGAATCAATACCCTTGTTTCCTATCTACCCCACACATTTACTAGATTAATCTACCATAAACTCCACTTTCAGCATGTCACTCCCTTATTCAAACAAATTTTTATCTTCCACTATATCCAATAGTTCTTTGTTCATTTTATTTATTAAAATAAAAAGTGTGATTCAGTAAATTTGGGATACACTGAGTTTTCCTACTGTATTTCTTAGAGAAGTCCCTATTCATATGTCATGGAACAGTAATATTTTACACAAAAATCAGAGTGGAAAATCTTACCATAATGCAAGGAGAGACAAACACTCACTTTAGGGAGCATTTCCTGATCACAGACAGCCTGATAAGAAATAGAATTGTATTGATTGATAACAAAAATATAAACTAGAATAAATACTCTAGAATGATGCTGTGCATTGGAGTCCATATTTTTGTTTGCAGTCTTACCAATCTTAATTCATGACTTGTCTATTGTAATTATCTAAGCAGATTTAGTCTTGGTTTTCTTTATTATATCCTGTTTTTCTCTGATGCTTTAAGAATGGCTTTCAAAGCCTTATTTATATTTCTAAATTAATGGTTTGTGTAGTGAAATAGGACCTAGCAGTGAAAGAAGAAGGTAAGCACTCAAAAATGAGTCCATAAATGAATTTCAGAGTAATGTTTGCTGACAAAATTGTGTTGTGATTTTCTTTTCTCCTAGTTTTCCATCCGTAGATAACAATGCCATATGTTTGTTTTTATGGTCTTTACTTTGTCTTTTATAGGTCTGATAAGCAATTTGAAGTCTGAAAATAAAGATCAACTTTTTGCATTTCCAGGGTGATATTAGGACTTCGTGGTTGTTTGCACAGTTCCACTTAAAGATCACAATCTCAAACATATTGATGAATAAAAATGTCTTCTTCATGCCTAAGGAACCAAAGTAAATCTGCAAATGCTAAACTGTAGAGTGTCCCAGGAAAGGACATCATGTAGTTCTGGCCTTTAAGTAAAATTTTATATGAACATAAATGCATTTCTCGATTAAAGGGAAAATTACATGGAGATGTGATGATGGTAGCAGTCTGATTATTGCAGATGTAGAGAATCACCCTTCGTGCCAAGCATCCTTGGTAACCCAGTATGATAGGCAGAATCATGCCTCCCCTGATCCCCTGCAAAATGTCTTTGTTTTAATCCCTAAAACCTGTGAATCTGTTACCTTCCATGGAAAAAGGGAGGACTTTCCAATTGTGATTAAAGTTAAGGACCTTAAAATGGATTGATTATCCTGGATTAATAAATGAATATGGTCTGATCACAAGTTCTTAATGGCGGAAGAGGAAGGCAGAAGAATTGGTCAGAGACATGTGACCTGAGAATGACTCAATTACCATTCCTGGCTTTGAAGACAGAGGAAAATGGCCATGATCCAAGTAATGTGGTGGCTTCTAGAACTTGGAAATGACCCTCAGTTTACAGGCAGCAAGAAAGCATGGACCTTGGTCCTACAATGACAAGGAATGGATTCTACCAATGGTACCCATAAATAGGAAACAAATCCTTCCCTGGAGTCTCCAGAGAGGAATGCTACCTGCTGTTACCTGGTGAGATCTGTACTGGGCTCTGAACCTACAGCTCTGTAAGATAATAAATTTGTGTTGTTTTAAGCTATTGTTCATGGTAATTTCCTGCTGTGGTGACAGAAAAGTAATGCACCAAGTAACAAATAACATCAGGAAATCACATTAGTAGGATATAACCTGGAAAAATATATAGCATGGATTTATATAATTAGAGACTGACTTTTTGAAACCTTAGACAGTTTCATTTTACTCTTTGTAATAGAGTGGCAGTTATAGATTAGTTATAGATTAATAGTAAATATTTTAAGTTGTTAAAAAAGTGAAACTTGTTCCCAGAACTGATTTCTCCTATAATAATAGAAATACAAAACAAAATTATTAATAAGTAATAAAGTGGAGACCATTTCCTTGTACTCTCTTTTTTGAATTCTTATTCCATTGCTGGTTCAACTCTTTTGTGATTATGCTGTTTTATCTTATATCTGCTTAGAATAGTCTCAAAGCCAGTTGTGTGAGTTCTAGGCATTAATGGTATTACAGTAAATGGTATTACAGTAAATATTTACACATCTATTATTAGACATTTAACCTATCCTTTCACACCTTGAAATGAAAATTTAGCTTTATTTGACACTTTAATTATAACCAAAAGATGCAATCAATTAATTTCAATATATCCATTTAACTTTTATTGAGTACTTACTACATGTTATGTACTGCTACAAGTATATGAAAGACAAAGTTCAACCCTGGGAGACGTTGATTGAGTTCATTGAGGAGTCCTGGTTGTCCACAAGTATGAGGAGGTTTCTTTATGATCCAGAGGACTAGTTAGGGTAAACAATGCCAGTGGGTTAGACAATACTTTCCCACTGTATAGTGATATCCTTTGATTTATATGGCACTAGAAACTTTTTGAGAAAATTCTTGAATTCTGATGTCACAACAGGTGGCCTGTCACCTTAGTTGAATTGGGAAGAAAAGCTGAATTGTGGAGGTCTGATTGAAAATCCCTAGTTTAAAAATCCCTTCACAGGGAAATGTTGACAAACCTGAAATTCCAGAGTTACCAAGAGGGCCTGGGAGGTAGAGGGGAAGAACATGTGGCCCTTAGGAGACCCATGGTATCCCAAGCTCCCACTGGGTAGTGTAGTGTTTGGGACGGTAAGAGTCAGAACCGGACTACCTGGCTTCAAATCCCAGCTCTGCCACTTAATAGCCTGGTATTCTTGGGTAAGTTACTTTTGTGTATTTTACTTTCATCAGTTGCAAAGTGAAGATAATTATATCTATATTAGAGAGCTTTTGTAAAAATGAAATGCATCAATATGTATTCAAATGTAGAGCACTTTGAAAAGTTTCAGACACGTATTTAAGACAATCACTGTAGCTCTCATTTATGCCCTGGGATGAAGGACTGTGGGGCTTTCCTAAAGGAGAAGAACCCAAAGAAAGAGAAGCCACTCTTCTATTTGCAGGTAAGAGAGAAGCTCTGGAGGTAAAGTGAGTCATAGAGGATTCATTCAGTGGCTTGGAGAAAAGAAGTAGAAGGGAGAGTAGGACTCAGTCTGGAATGCAGTGATGGTGCAGACACTAGCCTAGAGAAAGGGAGCAGCAGCTGAGAAAAGAGGTTATGGGGAAACAGTAAGTCAAATCACTCACCAGTGGCTCAGGGCATAGGGGTGGAACTGGCAGCACATTGGAGGACCCTGAGGTTGTGACAGGCAGTGGTCCAAGCAGAGCAGACAGAGCATGGCCTGGGGCACAGTGACCCAAGACTGCTACCAGAAAGGAGTCTAGTACAGGACTGTCTGGGCAGGTTTACGGCTCATATATGGTGATTCTGCCTCTTTTGGGACCACCTGCAGCAAATTCTAGACAGAGGAGAAGATCTATAAAGGGGACAGGACAGAGGTTCTGTGTTAGGAAGATAAGAAAGGGCTTTCAAACCAATAGGTTTTCTGTCTTTTAAAATGACCTTAAGTGATCAAATTCTTACAATTTGGTGAGAATTAGGCAACCTTCAGGTTGCACAAATTGCATATTACGTGATGTGATAGATCTTCTAACAGAAGGATCAAGTGTAAGCCCAGAGGAGGGAGCAGATTTGGCCTGAACATACTGGAAAGGTTGAAGTACTGAAATGGAAAAATGATTTAAAGAAGTTAAAATAAAATGCACTAAGGCTATGGATAAGAAGGAAATTTAGTTAATCTTCTTCTTCTTCTTCTTCTTTTTCTTCTTTTTGCATTCTTTTTATGTTAGTGCTTCAGCTCATAATTGTATATACCTCCATTTTGAGTGCTGTATAAAGGAATAATATTGTATTGGCTTTTGACCTCTCATTTCTTTTTTTCTGAACAGATTCTGCAGATAGCTTCTGTGAATCATCTACATTTACTGTGCATAATTTGTAAACCTTACCCTTTAATGAGCAATGAGGAGATGGTATGCTCATTGAAAACCCATCTATTCCTTCTTCAGAGAGCAACTTTCTAAATGGTGGTGGCACCGATGAAGAAAATGTCACAAAACTCCTATGAAGGTTATGCAAATATATGTGCAGGGACTGTAATGCAGCAAACTGTGAACATAATAGTCAAAGGGAACGTGTGGAAATGCATGCTTGTGTGTGTGTGTGTGTGTTGCTTTACAGTTGGCCTCTACTTGCAGTCTTAATACTTTTCATATTTAGTGTCTCCTTATAAAAGCTACATTTCAGAATTCAGTAGTTAATAGTAGAGACATAAAATACAATATTGAAGTCAGATTCAATAAAATTCACTTCACATTTTGCTACAATCATCGATCATAGCCTCTGAATTGGAAAGAACTCAATGTCAGATACTTCAATGTTTCTCCCATGGCACAAAAGCTTTCTATATCCTCCCTGAGAGATTGCATCTGGAATCTGTTTGCCATTCCAATCTCATTGACGCTCCTTTAGTATTCTTCCCTAGTTTCTGGTTTTCTTCCAGGCTCCAAAATAATGTATACCAGGCATTACCTGCTTTCTCATTTCTTCTCACTCCTTCCCCCTTTCTTCATTACCCTCCTTTACTCTAGTCCTCTCGAAAAATTGTAAGTAGGACTTTCAATACACAAGTCTGTTCTTGAATGTCTAGCCGTTCGATCTAACTACAGTTAGATATTATACTAAAACCATGCCTGGCCATGACTTAGCTCCTGGGTCCTCTGTTACGGTGTATGGCACTACCCTCTGCTGGGTTGGAACCCCGGGTTTTTCTACCTCTTTCCTTTCCCTCTCTATACCAAGTTAGGCGAGAGGAAGACATGAATGGGGAACGTGAAGAATTTGGTCTTGGTTTTAGCCTCGCTAATTAGCAATTCCTGTAACCGTCGGACAATTCATGGGATTGCTTTAAGCTTCGATTTATCTAACAAATGAGACGATTGGAATCAGTGATTTCTGAAGTCTTTCCCCTCTTTGACATTCTGTTTCTGTGTATGATTTCATCTACGATCAAGCCTATTGCAATCGATTATTTGTTGTTTCTCTCCTATTCTCTTTCTCCCTTCGTCTCTATGGATTCCATCCCCATTTTCTAGACTTTCATGTCTTCAATGGATTTTCCTCGGTTAGCCATTTCTTCAATGTATCTTTCCAAAACATTGTCTGAGTAATTGCCAAAGTCATTTTCCTCAAATATAATGACAATGATATCCTTTCTTGTTCCTGCAATGACTCACTATGTCCTAAAGTTAAAACACTAACCACAAAGTCTGACTAGAAACTACAGTTTCATTTCCCTCTGTTTCTCTTACCCACATTCATCTGCAGTTCTAGAGGTCACTTGAACTACTAGCTTTTCCCAAACGTTTCTTTTATTTCCTAGGCCGTGCTCCTCAGCTCAGTCTGTTTCCTCTGCTTGGAATTTTTCTTTCCCTTTCTGTATGTCCATATCCTGCCCATTGCTTAAATTCAAAGAAAAGACTTCCACGAAGACTTCTACATAATTGAGCAAGAATGCTAACTACTGGGTGCCTGGGTGGCTCAATGGATTAAAGCCTCTGCCTTCAGCTCAGGTCATGGTCCCAGGGTCCTGGGATCAATCCCCACATCGGGCTCTCTGCTCAGTGGGGAGCCTGCTTCCCCTGCCCCCAGACCCCCGCCTGCCTCTCTGCCTACTTATGATCTCTGTCAAATAAATAAATAAAATATTGAAAAAAAAGAATGCTAAATACTATAACTTCAAATCTTATTAGCTTAATGTTAACACCAGTATTCCGTTGGCCAGAAGTTAAATGACAAAAAGGCTAAGAACTGCAGGCTCAGTGTGTGTCCAGAAGGGAAAGAGAGAGTTTTTTTGAACACATAGGTCTTTGAATTTTCTTTGTTCCCTTCCCCGAAAAAGCTAGAAATAATTTCTCCTTTTAGAAAACACTCAAATCTATTCATGCAACAAAATTTCTATAATTTTATTTTACCCTTATCACTGATACTCAATATTTCCAGATACTTATACAATTTGACTGTATTTTCAAATGAATTCTCATGGACTTGAATGTAATACTTTTATATATTTTAAAATTTCCTACATATCTGGTTTTACACTTCTCTTTTCATTGTGAAATTTGTTAATGCTCTTCATCTTATTTTCTTTACTATTTTTGTCAGGTGTTTATTTTATGTTTATCTTTTCCAAAGACTAACATCTTTGACTTGTTTTTATATTTTGTCTCTCATTTTTCTGTGCCACTGCTCTTACCCTCTATTCCATTTATTCCTTATTATTGAAAGTTCTTTTTTCTCTGTATTTCCAACTTACTATTATTTATTTAATTTAAATACAATAATTTCAGTTTAATGATTGCTTCTGACTTGAGTGTTGGTCCATCCACTACCATTCTACAATGAGATCTTCACTCTGCCACTTGTTACATATTTTACTTTGGTAAAATGAGTTACTATTCCAAGCTTCAGTTTCTGCAAATGCAAACTCAAACACAATATGACTTTTCTAAGAGGCTTGGGGTGAGAATCAAATGAGCTAATGCATGGGATGCACTTAGCTGAGTTCATATCACATTTAAATACATAATAAATATTAGCTTTTTTGGTTTTACAGTTTTTGGTGTTTTCCCTTCTACAGTGCTAATTTGGGCTTCATCTTTGACTCAATGTTTATTTAGGAGTGAGTTTTAAACTTTTTATATTGTTGGAGCTCTTTGTTTCAACTTTGTTTAATAATTAACAATATTTTCATTGTGTTTTGAAAGTGTATTTTAAGCAATTTAAGCTTTGGAGAATTGATTTCTATTCTCTTCATGTCCTAGGCTATTGTCACTTTTTATATGAGCCTCTGTTTATTTTCTGTCTTGAAGATGTGAATTTTAATATATATCAAATTCTTTATGTCCTTACTCATCTTTATTGAATTAGTTTGGCAGGAATTGATGTGAGGTATTGAGGTTTCCTGCTATAATTATGGTTTTGCTAAAAATTATTTGTATGGGTTTTTGTCCTTTACATTTTGATTCTTTGTCAGTTGGTACAAATGTTGGATAATGAGTACAACTACATTTAAATCAATTATTTTATAAGACAATATAATTCTCTTTGCATTTTTAATAGTTCTTACCTTGAATTCTACTTTGGCCAATATGAATATTGCCACTTCTGTTGTCTTTTTGTTTGCATTTTACAGATATATCTTAGCCTATCCTTTATTTATAACCTTTCCAAGTCATTTTGTTTTAAGTTTGTCTCTTGTAAACAGCATATTGTTGAATGTTGTTTTCTACTCCAATCTGAGAGTCTTTGCCTTTTAATTGGGGAGTTCAACACGTTTACGTACATTGTCATAACTGATACGTTTGGTCTTACTTCTGTCATCTTGTTTTATGGGTTCTATTTGCTGTGCTTCCTTGCCAGTTTCTATGTTTCCTCCCTTGATATTTGGACCATATTTTGTTTGCTTTTGTCTTTTGGAGAGATTTAAAAGAGAGAACTTCTGTTTCAAATTCTACCAATTATATCTTTAAGTTTATCTTATATACATTTAAACCAATATTTCCCTAATTCTGATACTGACAAAATAACGCCTTTGGTCCCATCTCCACATACCAAGTTTTTGCTTTTTTTACCTCCCTATGCCAGCTCCTAGTTTATGACATAAACTCTTCTCTGTTGTTTCCAGTAAAACTTTTTAATGGGAAGTTGAAAAAGGGTCTATCAACTTCTTAGCATGTCATTATCCTTTTATTTTTTCTGAGCATCACTTTGCAACAACAGAGGAAATTAAGACAGATGATGGGTCAAAGCTATGCTTAGTCAAGCTAAGAGTCAATTAGGTGAAATCTGTCACCAAACTCCAGCTCTGCCACTCTGGTTTCAGTTCCTAGGCACATAAACCCTTTCCCCACCATTGTTTCTTTGACCAAACATGGCTTTCTCTGCTCTTTCAAGTTTCCCTTAAATATCATCTCCTCAGAAAGTTGCTGTTTAACAACAACAAAAAAGTATATCTCAACACTATCATTTTCTTTCGTAGCCCTCTATTTTCCTTCATTGTATCTATCATCATGCAATCCCATATTAACTTTTTATTTGCTTGTTTTATCTGTGAACTTGATTAGACCATAAATTCCATAAAGACAAAAATCAAGTCAATTTTATTTACTATAGTATATCTTAATCCTAGCAGAGTGCCTAGTAATATAGTTGGAGTATAGGAGATATTTATTGAGTAAATGAATGAGTTGAGGGCCAAGTCTGCCAGTGTGAGGCATACCCTATTATATTTTCCACAACAAAGTCTCTGCATGAGTCAAGTAACACAAGCTCTTGCTCCCACCTAATACATTCTTTAAACACCATGAACTATGCAATTCTTCCCTCCAAGTATTTCTTGGAAACCAAGTAGTTCACAAACACATGTCGAAATGGGGCTTAACAACTTTTCTGCTATGTATGCCATCGATTCTTGCCAGGTATATACTGCATCTCTTTTACTCCATGGCTGCCGTGGATCTGCCATCTCCTGGAGATATCCCTAGGGTACCAACACATTCATTAAACACTGGGGTCTCTTTCACTACTGTGCTAGATGTTAACCTTGTAATGCCAGAGTCCTCATTTTGCACAACTCTATATGTTCTTCACTGCAGTGAGAAGAATGTGCAGGTCTTGTACTCCATGGCAAACTTTGTCATGGGCCCACTAGTAACACCGTAGTATCTCCAAATGCCTCAGGTCCTTTATGAAAAATTTCCTGTCTTTGCTTAGAAGATTAGCTCGGGTGCCCTTCAGTGAGGATGAGTGTGGAATAGATGCAATTTTGATTTTTCCACTTATCATTTCTACTTATCTATGGACTAAGTGTAGCAAAATATTCTCCTTTGGTTATAGGAAGATACTTTAGAATCAGTCTTCCTAACTTGCTTATCGATTTTGCTTAGGGATGAAGGTAAGACTTATGATCTTTATTATAGACATAAGAAATAAGGATCAGCGAATTATCACAGTTAGATATTTATGCAAGTTATCCTAGATTTTCTTTGAAAAGATTCTTCTATCCTCACTTTAGAAATTACTTCATTCTTAGATTTATCTAAAAGAAAAACAAAAACTTTGTGATATGTGACAGTGGATGAGTATCTAATGAAGAAAGTTAACTAATGGGCAACAAACTGAAGCCACCAAATCTTTTCATATAGACCACTTTGTGAAATTGAGTCTTTGGCCTCTTAGGAGTCTACCTCGAAACCTACAATGTACCAGCTAGAGGTAGGTTTCTAACCCTCACTAGTCCAGAGGCTCAGAAAACTATAGCCAAACTTGGATGATGGTAAAAAGAACTAAAGATGTCTACTGAATTGATTCCATTCTCTGTTTCCACACTTCCTCAGCAAGGACACTTCTCTTCCCTTACACTAGACAATTTATGATGGAAATTTGCACTTCTGTGGTAGAATCTGTGGAAAGGAGGTCCTAGACTTACTTATTTATTTATTTATTTATTTATAAAATTTTTTCTTTTCTTTTTTTTTTTTTTTTAATTTTCAGCATAACAGTATTCATTATTTTTGCACCACATCCAGTGCTCCATGCAATCCATGTCCTCTATAATACCCACCACCTGGTATCCTGACCTCCCACCCCCCTCCCCTTCAAAACTTATTTCTACCTTTACTCCAGCAACCAGGCAAGTGGCAGTTCTCCTATCTGTGCTAAATAATCACAGATGTAGCTCCCACTTACACATAGGGTAATCCTTTCTTAAAGGCAAAACAATCTCCTCCAGCAAAGTGCTAGCAAATGTATCGCAGAAGCCAGGATTTCCCTTCAGAGCATGGAGGGTTTTGTAGGAATAAAGGGCAATTTTAGCATCTTTCTCTCAAAAAAGAAATTCCTTTTCTGTTTTTCGTGCATAATGATAACTAGTAATTATAAAGTGCTTTACTTGCTTTACTGAAGAATAAGGCAAATGAGGTAATCAGTAGTAGAGATAGGAGATGAGAAAAAGACATTTAGGTAGCTTTTCTGGAAGAATGGACCAGTTGAAGTACAAATAGGCTATGTCATTGTAAGTAGCTAGATACTAGCTATAATAAAGAGAATTACAGAGAACTAATTAGGAAAATCTCCCTGAAATAAGATAATGTAGACCTGGAATAGTAGAAAACATCTAGTCAAACTTCTTTCATGTTTCAGAAGAAAGAACAGAGTTTCAGAAAGTAGAACTGTATGTAATTGTATGTTATATAATTAGCTATTAGCAGAACCAATACCAGAATGAAGGTACCATGACTCTTCGTGGAGTCTTTTTCTTCCTGAAACCCAGGAAAACCAGTATCATTCATTAACTATATGTCTGTCCAAGCAATTATGATATTATATTTAAGTTGTTTACTATTGAGCTTCCACCTTTCCAATTAAGCTGTTTGTTCCTAGATGGAGAGACTTAAAAAATATCTTTGTTATCTCTTGGGTATAGCACAATGTCTGATATGTATGGATCACTCAATAAATGTTTATTATATGTGGCAGTGAATAAGTGAGCAAAGTTAATTCTATGCATTTGAACTTATTTTTTTTCCTTCCAAGTTTCAAAATTTTCTGACCTGCAGTTTTGTTCCTCTTGAAATGGAAAATAAGTAAAAAGTAATAATAAATGCAGCCAAGCCTGGATGGTACATAGGTAGGTTTATGTGATGTTTCTTTATGTCATTGGATCCCCTCATATCTCCTCAGGTATTTGGGACTCATCCACTCAATCAGGACAGGGAGATCTCACTGATATATAGCTAAGCTTGTCATTTAAAAAAAAATTAAAAGATTTTATATATTTATTTGACAGATCACAAGTATGCAGAGAGGCAGGCAGAGAGAGAGAGAGAGAGAGAAGGAAGCAGGTTCCTGCTGAGCAGAGATCCCGATGTGAGGCTTAGTCCCAGGACCCTGGGATCATGATCTGAGCTGAAGACAGGAGCTTTAATCCACTGAGCCACCCAGGTGCCCCAAAGCTTGCCATTTAGTAACCTCACACAATTGCTTTCATCTCATTTTGAAGGTAATGATGGTTCATTTAACAGCCTAAAAGTATGGGATCTAAGTTCTAGGATAACCCCAAGGAAACGCAGTTGTTAATTCCCTTCAGAAAGCTGCTAATTCAAATCACCATCCTTTATTTTTCCCAAATTAACGAGATTCAAACTACGGTAAAGCGTAAATGTTCTTTTCCATTTGGAGCGAGATAAAATCCAAGACCTTCTGAAGGGGGACTATGTAGCCCAATAGCCTGGAATATGCCATGGGAAGACATATCATTATTTGGAATGAGTGGTGCCTAATATGGGTTGAGGTTTAGTAAAGAATATTTTGTGGCTTTCAGAAGACCTTGACGTTTAGTGGATTTGGCGTCTCTCCTTTCATTATAATCTACCACGGCTTGCATGAATTTGGTAAGAGAAGCTTTATATTATGACATGTGTTTTTACTTCAGTGTCTGTCCTTTCCTATCTTCTGGGGTGTGCAAATAAGAGCTACTAATACAAGCTGTTTGTCCTTAGAAACTTTTATAATTGTTCACAAAGATGAAAAGATTGAATTCAGATATTGACCAACGCTGTATGTGTGTGTGTGTATGTGTACACACACATGCATATATATATATATATATATGCATATATATAGATATGTATATCTTTCTATCTCTATCTATATACACTATGTGGCATCTATAAGATATTGAACAGACAAAGATGATTTTAACCCAAGCTATTCTTGGGTAGGAAAATATTTCCTCTGTTCTTCAAGGACTTTCTAGTTGGTCTAAGAACTAAATTTATATGAGACAGATTAACCAAAGAAAATCAAATTTAATTTTGTATATAAGGGAAATCTACACAGACAGAAGATTCCAAAGACAGCTGGGAAACATGAAATTTATGAGTCATATTGAACCATGGAGAAGAAGTAATGGTTTGGAACTTCAAAGGGAAGTTGGGAATGCAATTCATAGAATGATAAAAAAGAGTAAATGTTTGGTAAACAAATGTCTGCTAGGCCATACAGAAGTAATGGGACATAGAAGGGAATTTGGTCAAACAGGCCTTGCTAGGTTCCTCCCTGTCTACCATACCTAGTTCATATTATTAAGCAGTTATCTACAATGATAGCTCTCTTTCTGGAGCAGCTCTTCTATCTAAATTCTTTTAGGCAATCGTGGGGTGAAGGATGTCAAGATTTCTTCCTGAGTCTTTTGGACCTCAGTTATTTTCGGCTCTAAATAATCTGCATTCCAAAGAGGCACAGTTTGGGGCAGCTTGCCCTTGGCCACTGTACTATAAAGTTTTGTGCCTTCGTTAGCATCTTTATCATTTTAGAGAAATAGTAAGATTTCATCTTTGCAATGTTAACTTCATTGGGGTTAGATAGGAAAATTTTTCTTTCCATAGGGACCTACTATAAATAAGGCACTTCCTTAAGAAAAAAATTTTTTGCATTGTCCATAAAAAAATAATAAAGTCCTATGATCCTGTAGGAAGCCAACTTGAGCCCATATTTTTCATAGTATGTACATTATGTAGTTAAGTTATTCCTGTAATATTCTATGCCACATTGCTTTAAGGGTAAAAGAAGGTGCAAGTATCGTGGGGTCATAAACTTGGGCAATTTGCATACCTCTTTAAGAATAATGGTGCAAGTTTAAAGATACGAAATGCCTGTGGCTACTCTAATGCCCTGCTCACAATTAATGTAACATATGGCAAGAGAGAATTCAAAACTGAAGAAGGCAGCAGTCTTAGTGAATTGGAATTAGAAATATTTCACAAACACAAAAGATACATCCTCCTAGAAACCTTCTCAAGGACTTGCAGGGAGCCCACGAAAGTGAAGGATCCTCAAGCTACATTAGCTTAAGACACGGAAAGCACTTCTAACTCACAATCTTTCTCTCCCTCACAAATTATTCGTGAGGCCGTATTATGTACAAAGGGAGAAACAAATGCAAATATAAAATCCTTTTCTGCCTTGACAGAGCTTGAATGGTTACAAAAACTATAAGTCCTGTAAGTCCCTTGAGGATTTGGGTTTCTTTCATCTTCTATAGTCTATAGGACTAGGTTTGGGTACCTAACATCTGTTTGATGATTACAAGGCAGAGTATAATAATAAATGTCAGAGAAGTTTTGTATATACATATATTTCACATATTTGTAAAATTTATAAAAGTCTTTATCTTCTTACCATATATATGTGTGTATATATATATGTACAGAATATATATATGTCAGAATATATATATATATCTTCTATATGCTATGTATAGCATAAATTATAATCCATATACATAGTAAGAAGTTATATAATGAGTAAGATCTGCTTACTATACATGCATACATTATGTATATCTTCAAGACACTATATATAAGTAATACAGACTATGTACAGACTATATGCTTATAGGTAGTAGGATGATAAAGACTTTTATATTTTACTTTTAAAATTTTATTTTATAAATTTTTAAAATTTTATTTTACAAATGTTACAAATATGTAAAAATAAAAAATTTTATTTTATAAATATTACAAATATGTAAAAATAAAAATCTTTATCCTTTCCTATATGTATATACATATGTGTATATATATATATGTGTATATTTATACAAGAAGAAAATGCAGAGTGTAAAGAAGATAAAGACTGCAAGGTGGGGGGGCCTTGGTGGCTCAGTTGTTTGAGTTGTCCCACTCTTGATTTTGGCTCGGGTCACAATCTCATGGGTCCTGGGATCCAGCCCCACATCAGCTGCATTCTCAGGGTACTGTCTGCCTCGTTTCTCTCCCTCTGCACCCCTCCCCCAATGTGTGTGCGCTCTCTCTCTCTCAAATAAATAAGTGAACCTTAAAAGAAATAGACTGTGCAAGGCATGATGGCAGCACCCTGTCCTCTCTACAAGGAACTTTTCTCAGGTCCCCACTGAGCGTTGGCTTGCCTGTGCCTTTGTTGGCCAACCAACTCAGATGCCAATTTCTCAGGTGGACAATACCTGCTTCAGACTATTAAGGAACAATCACCAGGGAGATCAGAATGAAACCCTTCTCATTAAGATCAAAACCTGTTCAAAACATTTGAAACTGAACAAAAATGTGGGAACTAAGACTTGTAGAAGAAACAATAAAAGACGTGTAGATTGCAGATACCTCTATTTGTATTCAGGATAGTATTTTGCAAAATAGTGTACTACTCAGGGGTGTCTGGGTGGCTCAGTCAGGTAGGCGTCTGCCTTGGACTCAGGTTATTATCCTAGAGTCCCAGGATTGATTCCCTACTTAGTGGGGAGTCTCTTCTCCCTCTGCTCCTCCACCCGCTTTTGCTTTCTCTTCAAGAAGTAAATAAAATCTTTAGAAAAAATAGTGTACTACTCAAACTAACACATTAAAAAAATTCAACTCTTAAAAAAAAAAAAGAAACAGCGAATCATATGGCTTTGATGTCTCCAAATAACTCCAAATGGTGGCCTAGGACCTCTCTTTTTCACAGAGGGATGATGTGTGTCTATTTTTAAGAAGTGGATAATTCTGCTCTGTTTCAGCAATCATGACCTGATTTTTGCTAAATTATCTACATCAATATGTGTGTAACAGTAGAAAAGAAGATAAGAAACTAGTAAAATTCTGGTTACTTTTGAGCATCTAAGTTGGAAAAGAGAAAATTTATGTTGACAGGATAAGATATTTGACTTGAGTATGAAACATATGTAAGTTAATAATAAAGAAGGGAAAAAATAACATTGTTTTTCTGACCCTTGGACTGTATCTTTTTCTCTGTGACTAGCAATTTTTACTCCATGTGAATCGTAAAAAGAGCTTGGAGTTTCTGGTCAGCTCCACTTCAGGGCATGGACGCCAGTGACAAAGTGCTGCCGGAAGGGTGATGAGTTATTTAAAGATTATTTATATCTTGTGATTGCTATATCATCAATAATAGAATAAGCTGACATTAAATGACAAAATAAAACAGTTAAACATGCATTGTACATAGGCACTGACACCATGCCCTATGTTTCTGATTATACATAATTTATAAAAAGAAAATTTAGGCACTATATAAAAATGTGTTGTTTTCAAAAACCATGACAGTTAATACTTTTGTTCAGAATA
>NC_081559.1:53813896-53826396 GCF_022355385.1 Mustela nigripes | reverse complement strand
ACTACTATTTTATGCATGGATTTCATTAATTTATTCAAGAAACATTTGCTGAGCACCTGCTGTATGCTCACCATTGAGCTAGGCTTTAGAGATACAAGTAAAAATAAACAAAAGTCATGGTTCCTGCTTTTCAGTTCAATCTAGACGTCATGCAGAATGACAATAGAGGGCTCTATGGAAGCCCAGGTGAGAGACATCGCAGTTGTTCTACGTGGGCATAACTGGCCTCTCAGAGCTAGTGACTTTGAGTCAAACCTGGAAGGAGAAATAGAATTAATGAGGCAATTCCAGGCAGGAATTCCTTGTGCAAGGAACTCACGAGTAGGGGTGAGCTTGGTATGGGTGGAACCAAGAGTGAAAGAGGAAAAGCAGCAAGGGAGCAAGTCAGAGGAATAGGCTATGGTAGTGGTGGTCCTGAGCATGTTTTAGAGGTAAAATGTTTTTAGAGCAGAATTCTAGAAACCATTGCATGATATCCATTCTTGTTGCACTGAGAGAATAACAGCCTATAACAATATTTTTTTGGCCTACCTATTAGATTTCAAGTTATGTATAAGAATTTTTTTAATGTATATAAATGATACAAGGACTTTGCAGAATAGATATTATTATCCCTATTCGAATTTGGGAAAACAGATTTCAGGAGGCCACATACGTTATTAAGTTTGTGAAGGTATTATGTAAAAAAACTCAGTTCTAGGACTCAAACACTAGTGGTAGATTTAAAAATCTGCTTTCCTAGAAGGGGTGTGGGGTTATGGACATTGGGGAGGGTATGTGCTTTGGTGAGTGCTGTGAAGTGTGTAAACCTGGCGATTCATAGACCTGTACCCCTGGGGATAAAAATATATGTTTATAAAAAATAAAAAATAAAAAATAAAAAATAAAAAAATAAATAAATAAAAATCTGCTTTCCTGGGTGGCCTGGGTGGCTCAGTTGTTTAAGCACTTGTCTTCGGTTCAAGTCATAATCCCAGGGTCCTGAGATGGAGTCCTGCCAGTTTCTTCGTCTCCCTGCTGCTGCCTCTGCTTGTACTCTCTCACTCTCTCTCTCTCTGATAAATAAATAAATATATATATAAATATTTTTAAAAATCCACTTTATTACTGTTTGCAGTCTGTCAGCATCTGCAGGTTGCTTCTTCACAACCTTTCACTAGGGCCTATACCTGGTGAGCCCAGGTTACAACCACTGGAAGTAATAAAGGAGAATTTGTCTTGTGTGTTTTGAATTTGAATTATCTTGACATTTAAATTGCTAGTATTTTATTAAAAAGATGTTATTTATTTGTCAGAGAGAGAGAGAGAGCACAAGCAGGGGGAGTGGGAGCAGCAGGCAGAAGGAGAAGCAGACTCCCAGCTGAGCTTGATGTGGGTTTTTTTTTTTTTTAAGATTTTATTTATTTTTTTGACAGAGAGAAATCACAAGTAGATGGAGAGGAAGGCAGAGAGAGAGGAAGGGAAGCAGGCTCCCTGCTGAGCAGAGAGCCCGATGCGGGACTCGATCCCAAGACCCTGAGATCATGATCTGAGCCGAAGGCAGCGGCTTAACCCACTGAGCCACCCAGGTGCCCCTTGATGTGGGGTTTGATCCCAGGACCCCAGCATCATGACCTGAGCTGAAGGCAGATGCTTAAGTGATGAGCCACCCAGGTCTCTCTGGATTATTAGCTTTAAAAAGCTTACATTTTATGAAAGTATGACCTGGCTGTTCTTCTTTAGCAGAATGACTCAGTAGGTAATAGAAGATACTCAGAGTATCATAGAAAATGAAAAAAAAAAAAAAAAAAAACACAACTTGAAATTTGACTTAACTGATATTTTCCCTTTTGTTAGTGCCTTCCCAGTAATATTACTACTTTACTTCTCAGAATAGATCTTGGTTTTTTTGTTGTTTGTTTGATTTTAGCATGTCCAACATTTCATTTCTGGGGGCATAACTGCTATTTTTTCCTGGTAAATAAAAAAATGATTATTGGAAGAACATTTTGTGGAAATATTTCAATGTATAAATCCGTTTGCTCCAAGTTCAACATTACCGGAAAGAAAAGAAAAGAGAAGAAAAGAAAAGAAAAGGGGAAAGGCAGACCAAAGAAACAATAATATGTCAGAATGGAGAAGGCGCTGTTCCAGCATAGAAACGATGAGTGCTGAAAACCCCAGCTTAGGCAGATCTGGAGATTTTGTGCTTAAAGATAAAATATGTGGGGTCCTAATTAATCCCCTACTTAAATATCTCTAGGTAAATTTCACTAATGGGAAAATATAGCAAAACTTGGTCTGGAGTTTTGAAGATTTTAACTTTTAAAACTCAATCCAAAGCTTCCTTCATCAGGAAAATTCTAAAATGTTCATGAATTCTCTATCATATCAATTTATGTACTAAAGATGAGGGGTAAATATAAAAGATAACTTTAAGATGAATTAATTTCTGCCAGAACCAGCAAAATATATGAAAACTAAAATTGGCTTTTCTTTTTTAATGCATTTCAATGTTCTAAGTGGTCAAAACCATGGCATTTCAAATGAGAGGGAAAAGTGAATTTCTAATGGTTCTGGCCATCTTTCAGTTAAATGCAGAAGTTGGGAAGCTCAAGCCAAAGTCTGGACTATAGGTAGAAATTTGCGTGTTACCACTGTGTAGAATGCAGCCTGTATATGATGGTTGAAACCACAGGTGTAGGTGAGATTGCTGACAGAGCATTTATAAAATAATAAGGAAACCAAATGAGAACCTGAGGAATACTAACCTGTACTGGAAGGAGGAAGGGCAAGGAGCGTGAGCCCTAAAAGATGATGGAAGAGATAAATAGCCAGAGACATGGATGAAGACTCTGGAAGGAACTGTCATGAGAGCCCCAAAATGGAAACCATCAGAAAGTGTGGATCAGAACACATTGCTATGGATTATAAGCTAATTGCAAGAGGCAATGGGCAAGTCATTGGTGACCTTTGGAGATGCTGGCAGGTCTGTCAGAGAGAGAGTTTGCCCTTACTTTAACTAACTTTTTATTCACTGCCCTAGGGGTCTTTACAAGCATCAGGTGTTATGATAAATATTTAATGTTTGAGTAGAAAACAATTTCCGATTACCTTAATAGGAATTATAAAGAATTATAAAGTCTCTATAAATTAAAGACATATCTCAAATGACTGTATATCAATTCACCATGTAGATTGTCCAGTTAAATATTTTTACCTTTGGCTAATTTCTCCTAATTATTTATTGGATACTAATTCCCCACCAGAAATAATTTTAATATTATTTAAGTTACTGACTTCCAGATTCGCTAGCACTTAGTAACAAATGTTTAATTCATACCAAAGGTCAGCTTCACATCTGTTGCTGTTTCCTTAGGCTCCATATTCCTTCATCCAACTGCCTGATGCAAGGACTCCAAACCTTTTTGTAGGATGCACAAACGTGACTCTAAAATGTTTTTTCCCTTAGTTTTTAACTGGGTTCATTTTCTTTCCTACCTTTTCCACCCTTTTCCTTCCCTACTGAACTCACATCATTTAGCCTTTTTATTTTCTTCTTCACCCTAAATTTCTGGCTCTATCATTATTTCTCTGCCTATATCCTTTCCCTTTCAACATGTTTGTTCTTATCTGTTTTTGTTCTCTGTTATATATATCCCTGCCCCTGCCAATTACCCCGGTAGTAATTGCTAGATATAAAAGATACAAAAAAGAAATGAAAATATCTAAGTTTTGAATTTCTCAATCACCAAAGTGGGTAATACCAATTCTAAAACCCTCCGGGACACAGAAATCTCTCTTTAAGAACCTCCATTGGGACGCCTGGGTGGCTCAGTTGGTTGGACGACTGCCTTCGGCTCAGGTCATGATCCCGGAGTCCTGGGATCGAATCCCGCATCAGGCTTCCAGCTGCACGGGGAGTCTGCTTCTCCCTCTGACCTTCTCCTTGCTCATGCTCTCTCTCACTGTCTCTCTCTCAAACAAATAAATAAAATCTTAAAAAAAAAAAAAAATCTCCATTGGCTTAAACGCCTACTATTTTTTTTTTATTAGAGCTGGTCTTAAATGATAATATTAAAGATAAATTAAACTCACTCATTTTTATTATTTTGTTATTTTAATTACTGCTGTTACAATAATATTTCCAATGGATTTTATAACAAATGTATAATATTTCAGCTACATTTTGGGCTAAAGAGTTGGGCTGAAATTTCTTTAGAAATAAGTGATTCCATTTATAACATCATTTCTAAGGGAAAACGTGTGCTGAGTTCCTAACAACTGATTAGCAAATTAAATTTTGGAATACACCTGTTTGCTAGCAAGGAACTGCCTGTAATTAGGGAGGTAAATCTGTTGGGAAAAAATCAAATAGTTGAGCCAAAACGCAGAAGCTTGTGTTGTGATAAGAAAGCTAGTGTGTATTTGTGTATTGCATTACTCTTTTGAAGTGCGTTCATACACATGCACCCATCTGAGTGTCACAACAGTCTCATAAGCTACGCAGGGCAGCACATTTTTATTTTCCAAAATCTGCAGATAAGAAAAGTGACTCAAAAAGGTCAAATAATTTTCCCAAGTTCAGGCAATACTAGGCTAGAAGGGACCAGATCTTCTATTTCATAGTCTTACCCAGAATGGCTGCCATTTTTTTCCCCCTAATTGGGCTCTCTTTAAGATTTTAACTGGAAACCAAAAGGTTCTGCTGCTGCTGAAGAAAATGTTCAAAAGCCACTGCACTCAATGAAAATATCCAGCGTGAATTTCCAGAATGGGGGGGTGGTGAGAGGTCAGGCTGAGGTATTAATCTCCAGCATTTGGGCCATTGAAGGACAACCTCTTTCCCTGATGCATTCATAGTTCTGAAATGCAAGTGTGAACAAGTAAACACTGAATTCTGACAATGAGCTGAGAACTTTGCTAAACTTCATTTCACATAATCCTTCTGAAAACCTCATGAAGTAGTTGTGCTTTGCTCATTTTACTGGGAGGAAAAAGGGGCTCAGGCATGTTACGTATCTTGTCCATGGCCACCTATCTTGTGAAGAGATGCAGTGACATGCGTAACACCAAAGCTTGTGTTCATTAATCCTCACACTGGCTAAACTGCTTTCGCCATCTCTGTTGGATCATTATTACACTCTAAAAAGTAAAACAAAATACATGCATAGGTTTCTTTTCAACCCACCTGGATGGACAGAGGCTGCTCTATTGTACAGCTTTCCTGGGATAGGGTGAGGGCTCACCCACATCAAGTCTATGTGAATTGTATATCAATTTGTATGGTTTTGACATGTTTAGTTGACTAGATTAGTGTGCATTAATTTTGATTTAGTGCATAAGAATGAAAATCAGTTCCAGTTACAAAATACACACAAAAAAAGCCAATTCTTAGAAGACAAGGAAATATTCATTTATTCATTTTAGAACATTTAGTTTTCCCCATGTAGTATCATTTGGAAATATGATAATCATAACAGTATTTCTTTCTAGATGCTATTTTCCCCCTTATGAAAATCAAGAGAGAATTCTAACATGGGAACTTCACCATTTTCTCATTTGACTTATCACTTCTAAATCAAAGCTTTATAGGAGTATCCTTATTAACATTGTGAACAGTCAATCCCCAAATATTTATGGCTCAATTCCAGCTTTGGGGCAGTATGCTGGACAAACCATGACTCAGTGGGGATAAGAAGGTCTTCTTTTCCACTCTGATCTAGATTCCCATTATTTCATACTCCATAATACATGGTAATCTCTAAATGAATACCACTGTATGTGTTCAGAGTGGGGAGGGAGTTACCATCAGCTATGACAAGAGGTTTGTGGGATGAGATCCAAAATTGTCCATAAAGAATGAAACAAATTTGAATAAATGGAAAGCAAGAGATATTGGGGGCAGAGCATGATCATATTATAGCCTCAAAGGAAGGGATTTGCAAGACGTGTTCATAAAACTGTGAGAAACTTCTCTCTGTTGTGAACAGGTGTTTTATGTGAGTTAAAAGTGGAAAGTTAAATTTGGGTCAAATTTCAGACTGTCTCACATATTTTGTTACTGAAAGTAATAGCAACAAGTAAAATCTAATGAATGCTCACTACGTGCTGGAAACTGCTAAATATTCCACATGTTTGAAAGCATTTGAACAGCTTTGCGCAGTGGCAGTATCATAGCCAATGAGGTTTATCCGAGGTGCGATTATTGCTAATTGAAAGCATTTGAACTTCATGAAAAATGTATGCATAGATGTGATTATTATCCCCATTTTACAGGTTAGGCAATCAAATCTCAACAAGGTTAATTAGCTGGTTAGTAAGTAACAAAGTCAGGACTCAATATTGTGGGGCCATGGAGAGATTTGGAAGAGTGTGACACAGTTGAAACAGGGCTATTGGAATGTTCATCTGGTAGAGAGTATCAGAATGAATCGGATGAATGGAAAGGCAGAGAGGCTGCCATGGAGACAATCGCTGGAGCTAGGCATTAAGTATAAACAGCCTTAATGAGAGACAAAGCTCTATTTAAATGTAAGGGTGATAAAGAAAGACAGAGCAGACATGAATCCAAGACTTCAACTGGGAGAATTGTAGAACTAATTTTTTTTTTTTTAAAGGGCTGGGTAGGGAGAATCTTTGAAGGCAGGTGTACTAGTAATAGTGGTAATCAAGTTGGTATTCAATATGAAAATATTAGTGAATGGAAGAAATCATATGAGGATTTCCAATTAACAGTAAACACTGTAGTACTTAGACACAGCTCTTGATATATAGCTTTAAGATGATTGGACCCTTTTAGGGACCAAATTGGAATATTACTATGGTGAGTAATTGTGAATAATTGGCTGAAAAGGCCACAGGAATTTTCTTTCCGGGCTCCTGGGTGGCTCAGTGGGTTTAAGCCTCTGCCTTCAGCTCAGGTCATGATCTCAGGGTCCTGGAATCCATTTCCACATCCCAGGGAGCCTGCTCCATCCTTCCCTCGCCTGCCTCTCTGCCTACTTGTGATCTGTCTGTCAAACAAATAAATTAAATCTTCAAAAAAAAAAAAAAAGTGGTTCAGAGTTGGAAAAAAAAGAATTTTCTTTCATTTCTTTCACAACAAGGTGTGTGTTTTTGCGTGCGTCTTCATAACTCTGCCTCAAAATCTTTTTTTTTTTTTTTCCTACAGGTTGCTTCTTTGCAGAACTATGGCTCTGACGCCGGTGCTCATAGCCCACTGTATACACGCTGTTATGACAACCTTTGTCAGGTTTTGTTGTAATAGTTTTCAACATGCCTGTGTGCCCCCTAAACTCTATGGTCCTCAAGAACAGGAATTGTGTCGCAATCATCTATCTGAAGCAAGAAGCTGAGCAACAGTGAGTGCACAACAAATGTTTGTTTAGTGATGATTCTCAGCACCAAAAGGATACTTTTTATAACATAGGAGAAATAGAGACCAAAGATGTCTATTGTATAACTTTTTAGCTAAATTAGACCCACGTCCTGTTGCTGGACAGTGTCCCAAAATTAAATGACCACTAAAGAGATGAATATGATAACATTACGACAGAGCTGGAGGAGGGGGGGTACTCTTCAAGCAGATCTTGTTAAAGTCCCCTAATGATCCATTTGTGTCTAGTCAAATAGACTTTTATTCTTTTATTTAACTTAGATAGTTAAAGAATTATTAAGTGTTAAACTTTGAAGTAGAGCTTTTATTTGGTATGGAACTTGGTGGACTATATGTGTGTGTGTGTGTATAATATATGATAATATCTTTAAAATACTTTTGTAGAATCCTTATAACAGTGCCTAGCACATATTAAGTGCTATATAAAGTTCAAAGAAGGGATAAAGCTTTGTAGATCAAGTTAGAATACGAAAGCCTTTGTGTATTGTATTACTTAGGATAATGTTTCCTGCTGTAACAAACAAATCTGAATAAATATCAATGGCTTAATAAAAGTTTCTTTCTTGCCCATAGATATGGACATAAATAGTGCTCCCATATGGGATGTTCCTAGCTGGTAGCTGGCCTTCCCTGTGATCTTTCTGAAACAGAGAATCCCTTCATGTTGTAATCTGCCCTTCTCCAGGGCCTCCTGCTCATCTGCATCTAGATTGTGGATGGAAAAAAAGAGGGTAAGGAAGACATATTCACTTCTTTTGACCTCATCTCCAGAGCGACAAGTGTTCTTTCACTTAAATTCCACTGATGATAACTAGCCACATGATCATGTCCGCTGCAAGGGAGAATGGGGTTTCTCATCTAGCTGTGGGCAGAGGAGGAAGAGTAAGTGCATTTGGTGAAGAGCTGAGCAGTCTTTGCCAGTTCTGGATACTTAGAAAACTCTTCTCTCTTCCCTAAGGAGATATCCCAAAATGCCATGCAATGAACAAACCCAGTCTGAAATCTAAAACCTCTAGTGGAGATACAGCGCTTTCTCTCTCTCTCTCTTACCCTGGTGCAGAAATGGTTATTCATGTTCTGCTGGCTTGTGATCTGAAGACAAGTTATTTCTGCTGCTTCCACCACCCTGTCTCCCATCCAGCATACAATGGTGGGATGGAGAAAGGGTGACTGCAAGGCAAGTTCCCAAGTGGAAAAGGCAACAATGAGAAATTCATAGCGTTTTGGCTGTCTTTGTTAGTTCGATAATAAAGTCCAGCTGGGCTGTGAAGTACCTTTGCCTTATCAGTAGGGGAATTCCTTCCCAGTCTCTAATTATATCTTCTGGAAGATTTCATCTCCTTGTTTATTATTCTTGGTTTATTTTTCTTGTTTCCCTCAGGGAACTTCTTCCAGGTTCTCTTCGGTCACCTGTGAAGAGGGTGTTAGACAGTTGTTGTTTGGGTTCTGTTTTTGTGGGGGGCATACTTGTCCCCCACCTATTAAGTTAAATTTTTGGTTTGTTTTGTTTCATTCTGTTCTGTGTGCCAATAAGTATGCCCAATGTTTCCTTCTTTATTTATTGCTTTTTTTCTTTGTTTCTTCATTCCTATGCTTTTCTACCTTAACTTAATGACTTGGGTGGGGAGACTGTATGGTTAATCTTTGCTGTAAGACTGAGACACTCTGTTCAGTTAAGAAGTCTTGCTGGGCCTTTAATGTCCAAAGCTTTGTTCGATCTTATCTAACTTACTATTCTGAGGTCCAGAAATAAACATTGTTTTCAACTAAGTAAAGTTCTTGACTCTTTATTTTTTTAAGTTGTACCTTAAAATAAGCTATTCTTGCCTGAATTCATCTCTTTCTTATAATATCTTGCTAAGAGTAACATAGAGTATAGCACACTATATTCTGACATCTTCCGGAAATTTCATTAAAAGCTATAGTCTCAGAAGGCATATATTCTGTCTTCCAAATTGTCACATGCTTATTAAATATTTCCCATAGTGTCACGGGAGTTTCCATCTCCCCAGCCTGCTTATCTTGGCTCTTATTACCTGACCTCTCAGCCTGTGCTGTCCATTTCATATTTGCTGTTAGAGCAGGACCCTATATTCTGTTTTAAGTGGGATGAATACTGTTAGTTGTTTAAATAAAAATCTCCAAAATTTCAGTAGCATGAAGGTTTATTTCTTGCTGCTCTATAGTCCTGCTGACTAGATATTCTACTTCTTCCTCTCAGGAATGATCTACTGCAGCTGAATCAATCTTTCTCTCTCTCTCTCTCTCTCTCGTTTTGTTTATGTGTCTCTCTAGGTTTCCCAGACAACATTTTCCCTGCTTGAAAGTATTTGCACCTTTCTTCCAGCTAAATCATATCCCACGGAGGATGGGGTTTTCCTGTCATCCATGAAAACTGTAGACATGTGGATGCAGATTTGACAAAGGATTAGGCAAATTTGCAACTGCCGATGTCTGGTATGCCTCAACATTTTTAAACCCAAGCTCTTTAAACAGGAACATAAAATTTTATACTGTCCCACTTCCTTCCCCTACTAGTCTTCCCATTTTGAAGTGGGAGGTGGGTCAGTTATTATGTATTTCATTACTTTTCTGTTCATAGGATGAAATCCTATCAGAAGAAAGCATGAGGATGGAACAGAAAGGGGGAGAAAGAAAGAGAAGCAATAGGTCACATCATGGCTTACTTGCCTAACCCTGTAACTAGATGCTGAGTTGCTTTCTGGCAGGGGCTTTATCTGTAGAACTCCAGGACTGGACGTGGTGATCTGCCCAGAGTGTGAACCTAATTCATGTTCCTGGATGTGTGATGAGGAACACAAGTCCAGATTCAGAATGACATTGCTCAACCCTTACTCTACCAGTTGTCATGAATCTTGGGCAAGTTACTTAATCTTTCTGAGCCTCAATCTCATCCTCTGAAAAATAAGGAAAATAAGAATGTGTACATCATAGGGCTGTTATAAGCCTTAACTGAAATAATAAATATAAAGTCTTAGAATAATGCCTGGGCCCATAGTAAGCTTTTAATAAGTATCAATCACAATGTTGAGATCTAGAACAGCATAATGAATGAAAGTAGGATTCTAAAGCCATGCTAATGGAGTTTTAATACTTGTTCTATTTATATGTAGAATATGTCTTATTTTTTCCAGGGTGATCTTATTTCTTTATGCCAGTTTTTACATGACAAACATTCACCAAACACTGATGTTATATAAAAAGACTAAAGGAATGAACTATTTAAAAGATAAAATTAATCCCAGGAAAGCAGTTCTAACAACGCTAATTCCTACACCCGACTTTGGTTTGTGGTCTTGTTTCTCACATTAACGTTAATGTGAAATGTTCCATTAAATGTGCCTAGTTTGTAAACCAAAGTCTACATCTTGTTTTTCTTTTCCATTTCCCAGTCATACCAGCCATACTGTGTAATTCGAATGAAAAGAAATTGTGGTGTCAGAAGGAACTTGTATCAGTACATCTCATAACAGAACATAGCAAGCATTTTTCTAATTGGCCAAATCTTACAACCAGATATATTTGGGAAAGGGGGTGGATTGATATCATCTTCCAGGGAAGGAAGAATTGGATTTAAGAGCTTGGCTGTTTCACCTCTCACATTACCCAGGAGAAATAAAAAAGCAAAAATAATATCCTAGGAAACTGCATAGTGGTTTCTAATATGAAAGACTTTTAGTGACTTATTGCTGTTTGCAGTAGCATCTCATAGTTTCTAACAGTATAAAGCGTGCTAAGGAAAAAAAAAAGATACCACCACCCACATTTTGTCTGGAGTTAATATGTATTTTTCCTCTTGTCAAAGTGTGGGAGGCTCTCTGTTTATATAATTACAGCTTTCAAAAATCACTTAAATAGACATGAGCAACGAAGTAAAATTGCATGTGGAGTATTCGGATGACACTGAATCTGTCAGGTCTATGGGATTTTCGTACAAAAACTGAGATGTTTTTCGACTCTCACTTGGATGGAACTGTGCTTTGCTGGATTGGGAAAACAGCGTTTCCATATTGCTGACAATCTTGACAATGGTCCTGATGAATTATCTGTACTAGACATCCTCCCAAACCAACTGAATTCACTTCTGTCAAGGAGATTTGGAGAAAAGCAATGAGCTTTGTCTTTTCCTGCAGCCTGGGGCACCATATATCCAAAGAGATTAGGAGGAGGAAGGCAAACCCAGGCCACACTTGCTAGCTACCCTTTTTCTTCCGTGCCTAATGGGCTATCTTTTTATCATATAAGGATGTAAGAGTGGAAATAAAAGCGGTAGGTGGTCACGATGGAATTACACTTATATTTGTGAGGGGCAAGTATTTACCTTTGCTCACCAAACTCATTTTATTTTTTTGAACAAGGAAAAATAATCAGTTTTTCCCTTGACCTTGTTTTTTTATGTCTCATACTTTACCTTTTAAAATTTATTATACTTTACTTTTTTATTTCTAAATAGTTTTACTGAGGTAAATTTAACAGACATTAAACTGCACATTTTAAAAGTATATGATTTCAATTCTGACGTATGTATATGCCCTTGTAGCCTATCATTAAAATCAGGAGATAAACATACCCATCATGCCCCAAAGTTTTCTTGTGCCCCTTTGTAACCTCTCTGCTGCCCTTCCCTGTGTTCCACCTCACCCTTCCCCACCGGCATCACCCCATCTCTTGGCAACCTGCTGCTCTGCTTTCTGTCTTGATAGATTGGCTGGCACTCTCTAGAATTTTATAGAAATGGGATCATACAGAACGTACTCTTTTTGTAGGGACTCTCCACTCAGCATAATTATTTTGAAATTCATCCAGCTGGTACATGTTAGTCCTTTCTTTTTGTCAAGTAGCAGTCCATTATATGGATGTATCACAGTTTGTTTTCCCATTCAACTGTCCACAGGCCTTGGAGTTGTTTCCAAATATAGGCTACTAGAGAAATGTTTTGACATTGTGTATAAGCCTTTGTGCATATATATGCTTTCATTCCTCTTGGGTAAATATCCTTTTTTATAAAAAAAGATTTCACCTATTTATTTATTTGAGAGAGAGTGAACAGGAGCAGGGAGAGAGGTGGGGGCAGGGGAGGGGGGAGAGGATCTTGAGATGA
>NC_081559.1:53699286-53813886 GCF_022355385.1 Mustela nigripes | reverse complement strand
CCACAGGTGCTCAATCGCATGACCCTGAGATCATGACTTGAGCTGAAACCAAGAGTCTGCCACTTAGCCAACCGAGCCACCCAGACGTCTAGGGATGGGATGTCTGAATCACATGCTAAGTATATTTTTAACTTTAGGAGAAACGGCTAAACTATTTTCCATAGTGGTTATACCATCTTAGATGCTGCTAACAGCACTGAGAATCACAGTTCCCCCACAGGTGCTCAATCGCATGACCCTGAGATCATGACTTGAGCTGAAACCAAGAGTCTGCCACTTAGCCAACCGAGCCACCCAGACGTCTAGGGATGGGATGTCTGAATCACATGCTAAGTATATTTTTAACTTTAGGAGAAACGGCTAAACTATTTTCCATAGTGGTTATACCATCTAAGATGCTGCTAACAGCACTGAGAATCACAGTTCCCCCACATCACCAGCACTTGGTATTGTCAGATGTTTTAACTTCAGTCTTTCTAACAGGCATGGAGTGTATATCATTGTGATTTTAATTTATAGTTTCCCGAGGCCTAAGACTATCGAGTATCTTTTCATGTTCCTATTTGCCAACCTTATATCTGTTCATACCTTTATTCCATTTCATTGAGCTTTTGTTTTTATCATGTCAAAGTTTATGTTCTGATTCCAAATATGTTATTCTACTTTTAAAATTAATATGCAACAAAATTGACTTTTTGGTGCAGAGTTCTATGAAATGTTGCCACGTGCATGATTTCATGTAACCACTACCACAATTAACATATAAAGAAGCTCCATGACGGCAAAAACTCCGTCTGGTAGCACCCTGGTGTCGGCAATATTCTGCCTCCTCCCAACCTTTATTCTGTTCTCCATTCTATAGTTTTGTCTTCTCAAAATTGTCATATAAATTGTTTTATATGGGGGAGCATTTTGAGACTGGCTTCTCTCATTCAGGGTAATGCCTTGGAGATTAATCCACGTGTTGAATCAGTAGTTTGTTTCTTTTTTGTTGCCGGTTCTGTTCCATTATATGGATACACCATAGTTTGTTTATTGTTTGTTGCATGATATTTGAGTTGTTTCTAGTTAGGGGTAATTATAAATAATTTTATGTACAGAGTTTCACGGGAACTTAAGCTTCTTTAGGAAAAAATACTTAGAAAGAGAACGTCTTGTTCTTATAGTAAATGTATGTTTAAAATACACTTACAGAAAGTGCCACACTTTTTCCAGAATGGCTGCACCTTTTTGCATTTCATAATGTGTGTGAGATCTAGTTGCTCATTAGAATTTAGAACTGTCAGTATTTTATATTTTAGCCATTCCAATAGGTGTGTAGTAGTATCTCATTTTGTTTTAATTTGCATTTCCCTAAATGTTGCCGGGTATGAGTTCCTTATATATTTTGGATATTTAACTTTCACATATATGATTTGCAAATATTTTCTCCCAGTGCATAGGTTGCTGTTTAATTTTATTGATTGTTTCTTTAGCTGTGCAGAAGCTTAGTTTGATGTAGTCCCACTTGTTTATTTTTTATTTTGTTTATTCTATTTATTTCTGCTCTGGTATTTATTATTTCAGTTACTTTGGGTTTAATGTGCTCTTCTTTTTCTATTGCCTTAAAGCTGATCCTGAGGCCATTGATTTACTTTTTTCTATTATAGATGATCTGTTCTATGAAATTTCTAATTACTGACTAGTGGAATCTGACAAATTTTGATATGTTGTTTGTATGTTCATTCAGTTTACAATACCTTTTAAATCCTTTTTTAAACTTTTTTTTTTAACCCATGCACTTTTAGAAGTGTATTATTTATTTTCCAAATTCCTTGGGCTTTTCCAAAAATATTTCTGCTGTTAATTTTGAATTTAGTTTCATTATGGTCAGAAAACACATTTCGGGTACTTGAGTCTTTTCAAATTTATTGGTAGTTTTATTATGGCTTATAGTATGGCTGATCTTGGTTACTAGTTATTCGATTATTATCGGTTATTAGTTATTTGAAAAAAATGGGCTAACTTGTAGAGTTGCTTGGAGAGTTCCAGAAATGTCAGTTTTAAGACAAATTGATAGTTTTTTCTTATGTCTTCTATCTTTTTACTTATTTCTGCTTAATCATTACAGTATTTGATTGTAATTGTGGATATGTCCATTTCTTGAACTTCTATTATGTTTCACGTATTTTGAAGCTCTATTGACATGTACTGAAATGTTATGTTTTTCTGATAAAGCCTCACGTTTTTAATTAGTAAACAACTTTTTAAAAAATCCATGGTATTATTCTTTCTTATGAAATTTACTTTGTCTGATATTATATACCAATTCTAGTTTTATTTGACTAATGTTACTATGGTATATGTTTTCATATTCAAATTTTAACAGATCTTTATCTTTCTATTTCAGTGTCTTTCTTGAAGGTGACATAGAGTTGAATCTTGCTTTTGGATTTCATCTGACAACCTTTATCTTTTAACTGAGTGCTAAGATCATTTGTTGCAATGTGTTTATTTATATGGTTAGGTTGAAATCTACCATCTTGCTGTGTGTTTTCTATTTGTCGCATTTATTCTTTGCTCCTCATTTTCTTTTTTTAAGAACATTTTCTGGGTTAATTAAGTACTTTTTATAATTCTATTTTATCTCTTTATCTGTTTAGTGACTTTTGTTGTTTTAGTGATTGCTTTGGGGTTTATAGTATACATTTTAAATCATCACAGTGTAGGGTGCCTGGTTGGCTCCCTACAGATGGTTAAGCGTCTGCCTTTGGCTCAGGTCATGATCCCAGGATCCTGGGATTGAATCCCACATTGGGTTCCCTGCTCAGGGGGAAGCCTGCTACTCCCTCTGCTTCTGCTTCTCTCTCTCTCTCTCTCTTTCTCTTCCTGTCTGTCATGAATAAATAAACAAAATCTTTTTAAAAAGTTATCACAGTCTACCTTTGAAAGGCAACAACCTTTATGTTTATGATAAGAAATTAAAACAATGAACTTAACACTTCTTCACTTTTTTTAAAAAAATATTTTATTTTTATTTATTTGAGAGAGAGAGAAATACAGAGAGAGAGAGAGCACACAAGCAGATTCAGGGGCAGAGGGAGAAGCAGACACCCTGCTGAGCAGGGAGATGGATGTGGGACTCCATCCCACCATCCTGAGAACATGACCTGAGCTGAGGGCAGATGCTTAACCAACTGAGCCACTCAGGTGCCCAACTTCTTCACTCTTGACATTCATAGTTCTGTCATACATCTCACTTGTAAATATATTATAAAGTTCATATTGAATTATTATTATTTTTGTGAAAGTACTCAATTGTCTTATTAAAAGATTTAAATAATAAGAAAAAATTCTTATTTTTTCATGTAGTTGCCATCTCTCACAATCTTTATTTCTTCATGAAGATCTGTATTTTCAACTGGTATTTTTTTTTTCTTACAGAAGGGTTTCCTTTAATGTTTTCCATAAAACAAATTTGCTGGTGATAAATCATTTCAACTTCTGTATGTCTGGAAGAGGCTTTGTTTGCAAGATGTTTACATTGAGTATAGAATTTGGGTACTTTAGAGGTATTGTTCCTCTGTCTTCTCACTTGTAAAGTTTCTAACAAGAACTGTCTTGTTCTTTTGTATATAACATTTCTCTTCCCTCAGACTGCTCATGATTTTCTTTATCACTGGTCACTAGACATTATGCTTACAATAAACTTTGTGTAGTTTTATTCATGTTTTTTAAGCATAGATTTGTTGAGCTTTTTGAATCTAAGGTTTATATTAAACTTAGAAAAAATTAAGCCATTACTCTTTGTTTCTTGGACCTGACTGCCTCACCCTTTTTTAAAGATATTCCAATTACATGTTTGACTTTGTAAAGTTGATCAAGATCTTACTGCCTACTGACACTCTGTTTACGTGTGTGTGTGTGTGTGTGTGTGTGTGTGTGTGTGTTTCCTTTGTGTTTTATTTTGGATAGTTTTTATTTATATATTTTCAAACTCACAAATCTTCTCTTCCATAATGTCTAATCTTTTATCTCTAAAATTTAATTTGGGTATTCATTTCATATAACGTGTTTAACACATTTAGCATTTTCTCTACATTTTCTAAATATAAGAGATATGGCTATAATAATTATTTTCCCGACCTTTTCTGCCAATTCTAACATGTGTGCCAATTCTGGGTCTATTTTGATTGATGATTCTCATTATAGGTTATATTTCCTGCTTCTCTGCATTCTTGGTAATTTCTCATTGGATGTCCGAGATTATGAATTTTACTTTCTTTATGATAGGTATGTTTATGTTGTTATAAATATTCTTGAACTTTGTTCAGGGACCAGGTAATTATTTAGAAATTGTTTGATGTTTTTAGATCTTGCTTTTTAAGATACGTTTGGCATGACTAGAGCAATATTAATCTAGGACTAATTTTACCCTAGTATAGAAATGAGACTTGTCTGAGTATTCTACTAAGTGCCCTAAATGCTACTAAAAATGCATTACGAGATTTTCTAACATGAGGCTGGTTGAAAGGGTAATCTTTGTGGCCTAGGGTGAATATTATTTCTCCTAGTTATTCTTTCCTTCATATTGGGTATAAATTCTCATATTGGGTGTAATACTTTGTTGAATGCTTGTGGGAAATCCACTGAAGTTCTCTAGAGCTCTAAAATTTTCTCTCAAACTCTCTTAAAACTATAAGCTGGAAGAATGACCAGGCTTACTTTTTGTGTTTCCCATCTCACGAAGATCACTTTCCACGTTGCCTGATATCAAATGTCTTAAAATCAGTACTTACTATATTTTGCTGTAACATATAGAGGAGTAGAAGGACAGTATTCCACTTGTGTCTTTCATTTCTCCATTATTTTTTAGAATATGAATTTTTCATAGCTTGAAATGATTTATGGATCAGCTTCTTGGGCCTCCTCATTTTCAGAGAAAAATCTTGTACTTAGCAAGAGGAAGTGAGCTGGCCAGACTCACTCTAGTGAGTTATCCAGTTATCCTTCTGGGAAGATAGTGCCTCTGTCTATGTCCATCAGTACTTAATGCTAACATCCTGGCTTTAGCAAGTCTGGGATTTTTTTCTTGACTTTCATGCGGGAGGACCATAGTTTCTCTTTGGGGTGTTTCTGGTAAGCTTTCCATTATGGTCATTGTGCCAAGGATTTCAAAATTTGCTTGTAGGGATTACAACTTTCCTCCACCTCTGCAACCAGTCCGTGTTCAGTCACCACTGGATCCTAACTGTGTCTGCAGAAACTTTCCCCTCCTTTTCTGCTGTCTGACTTTGGTTTTATAACCCAAAGCACAGATGACACTGCAGCTGCTTCATTGCTTTGACATGACTTAAAAAGTGAGAGAAGATGGGCTTTTATTCTAGATGGGACTTGGATAATTTCTCTCCAAATCCTTGCACATGTGGCCTGGGATGCTTGCTGAGCCGACTGAAGCCTGATTGCTGCCTGAAACTTTACTTCCTCTAAGAGATATGACTCATATCCACCACATAGAGGCCTTTTATTATCCAAAACAACAGTGTGGGAGTGGGGAGCCCTCTCTAGGACATTAAAAGTGCCTAGGGTCAAGAACAGAGCTCTGCAGGTTTCAGCTGCCCTTTTCCTTCATTCTTACCAAGTTAGATATCTTCAAATTACCAGCCAATTAGTTTCTCTTTTCCTTCTCTCAGGAGGGTATAGGTCTCTGTCTTTTTAATTCAACTTCTGTAAGAGATCCTACTGCTACCTTCACCTTATTTTCACCAGGGTTATTCTGTAACCTTCTGCTTTTTCAACTTTCTTTGGGTGGTAAATTTTCTTCTTCTTTTCTAGAGATCCAAAATGAAGTATGAATTTTATTGTATGATTTATTTATGTGCACACAATTGAGATTTAATAATGAGATATGTCTTTTATTTTCATTATTACCTTGTTCAGAACTTTTTTTTTTTTTTTAAGATTTTATTTATTTATTTGTCAGAGGGACAGAGCACAAGCAGGCAAAATGACAGGCAGACGCGGAGAGAGAAGCAGGCTCCCCACTGATCAAGGAGCCCAATGTGGGACTAAATCCCAGGATGCTGGGATCATGACCTGAGCTGAAGGCAGCGGCTTAACCGACTGAGCCACCCAGGAGACATCCCTTGTTTGGAAATTTTATAATAGTTGTTAGTCATTTTCCTCACTTATTCAACAATTTTTTTTTCTATTTTTTTAAAATATATTTATTTATTTATTTATTTGACAGACAGAGATCACAAGTAGGCAGAGAGGCAGGCAGAGATAAGGAGGGGAAGCAGGCTCCCTGCTGAGCAAAGAGCCCAAGGCAGGGCTCAATGCCAGGACCCTGGCATCATGACCTGAACTGAAAGCAGAGACTTTAACCCACTGAGCCACCATAATTGGTAAAAATATCTGCCCCAACAGATATTTTTAAATAAAAATTACGTACCTTGCATTATGATAGATATGGATAGACGGTGGTAGATAGGAATGCATCTCTTACCAAGAAATCTACAGGTGATCAGTCTACTAATATTTATAGGAAATTACAAAATTATATAGGGGGCACCTGGTGGTTCATTCAGCATCTGCCCTCTGCTCAGGTTATTGTCTCAGGGTCCTAGGATCTAGCCCTGTGTTGGGCTCAGTAGGGAGTCTTCAGGGGGTCTGCTTTTCCCTCTCTCTCTGCCCCTTACTTGTACTCTCTCTCTCAAACAGATAATTAGAACATTTTTTAAAAAAAGAAGTTATATAACTCTTGTTGATTAAAGCACTAAAATTAGTTAATCTTAATTTGAGCTCCACTAGGGATTATTGCTTATACCTTTCATTAACTATTATCCATTTCCTGGTAGTGTTGGTTATCATTTATGTAGATAGAGAATATCTAGCAGGCATTTTTATTTATTTATTTATTTTCATTATTTGTAATTTAACTAGGACTTCCAATCATGGCGTGGTTGAATAAACTCCTACATCTAATATACCTACAGATGAGATGACAGTTATGAACTCTGACAAACGTATATATGCACACACATACACACACAGTGAACTGCAGAGATTTTGAAAATGAACAGGCAAATTCTGAAGGACAATTAGAATAAGGGTAGCATGGGGTAAATTTCTTTCTTTTTTTTTTTTTTAATTTTTTAAATAGACTTCAGACTGAGGAGCAGGGTAAAATTGGCATTATTTGGAAGAGCCAAAACTCCAATTGAAAAACAGTCTTCCTTCCCATAGAGCCACGGGATAGAATTAGGAGCAAGTACAGTTGCTGGGAGGTGAGGAGAAAATTCTAAACAGGAGAGATCAAGTGAGAAGAAGCCCTGATTATGTGTGCAGGATGCACATAAGAGGAGGAAGCAGAAGAATTTTTTTGGAAGTCTTTTTGTTTCAAGTCAAAGTCATGTGTTACAATTTGGTAATAATCAATAGCTCCTACAGGAAGAAGAGAGTTTGCCAGGGGTTCCTAAGGGGTTGCCAGGTATTATGTATAGTAACATTTTTTTCTGATTTGTCTATTGTTTCTTAGAAACAATTCTACAGAATTTGGGAATTTTAAGGTCCTTAGCTTAGTATCATTGTTATTACATCAAATCCTCAAGATTAACCTCCAAACCACTATAGTGTCTCCCACATGGCATCAAAGACATTGACCAAGTACTGGACTTGTCCCTGCAGAGACATAAATGAGCAGAATACTATCCATGCTCTCCAGCTACTCATAGTCTTAGAAATATTGCTCAACCTATTGGACATTGCTAGAAGTCATTCTCTGAGCAATAAATGGATATCAAGATCCCTGGATGGCCCATTGGTCCTAAGGATGCTTCTAGTACTGAATTTGTATCATTGAATTTCTTATCAGAGTAAAAGTAGATGATCCAAATGTGAGAGAAGAATAAATTTGCCACGTTCTTAGAACATTTAATGTCAACTTACTTAGAAAGATAAGTACAATTGTTTGGGGAGGTAATTAGTCTTCTCAAAGTGAAAAAATAAGAATTTCAGTTTTCCTTTTACTTGATAAAAATGTTTTTCTCATTTCTCCTTTGATAAGCAGAAACCTGATATCTAAGATTTCTTATTGTTGTTGTTTTATTTGAGAAGAAAAGTAAGGTAGAGGAAGTGGCTTCTGAAACAAATTTTTTAAAATTCAAATCTTGGCTTTAACATTAAGAAATCATATGACTCAAGACAAGTTATTCCATATAGGATTGCTATGGAGATGGCAATAATTGGTAAATATAAAACCAATGGTGCCTCAGTAAGCCTTATTTGTGCTTGTTGAGCATTTAAAAAATATGATGAATTCATCAAAGCCACTATGAAAAACCCACAGAGAATATCACTCTCAATGGAGAAAAACTGAGAGCTTTTCTGCTAAGGTCAGGAACATGGCAGGGATGTCCATTATCACCACTGCTATTCAACATAGTACTAGAGGTCCTAGCCTCAGCAATCAGACAACAAAAAGAAATTAAAGGCATCAAAATTGGCAAAGAAGAAGTCAAACTCTCACTCTTTGTAGATGATATGTGGAAAACCCAAAAGACTCCACTCCAAATCTGCTAGAACTTATATAGGAATTCAATAAAGTGTCAGGATATAAATCAATGCACAGAAATCAGTTACATTTCTATACACCAATAGCAAGACAGAAGAAAGAGAAATTAAGGAGTTGATCCCATTTACAATTGCACCCCAAACCATAAGATACGTACGAATAAATGTAACCAAAGAGGCAAAGAATCTGTACTCAGAAAACTATAAAGTACTCATGGAAGAAATTTTTTTTCAAAGAAATGGAACAAATAATCCTAAAATTTATATGGAACCAGAAAAGACGTTGAATAGCCAGTGGAATGCTGAAAAAGAAAGCCAAAGCTGGTGGCATCACAATTCCGGACTTCAAGCTCTATTACAAAGCTGTCATCATCAAGACAATATGGTACTGGCACAAAAACAGATACACAGACCAATGGAACAGAATAGAAAGCCCAGAAATAGACCCTCAACTCTATGGTCAACTAATCTTCGACAAAGCAGGAAAGAATGTCTAATGGGAAACGACAGTCTTTTCAAAAAGTGGTGTTGGGAAAATTGGACAGCCACATGCAGAAAAATGAAACTGGACCATTTCCTCATACCACACATGAAAATGGACTCAAAATAGATGAAGGACCTCAGCGTGAGAAAGGAATCCATCAAAATCCTTGAGGAGGGGCGCCTGGGTGGCTCAGTGGGTTAAGCCGCTGCCTTCGGTTCAGGTCATGATCTTAGGGTCCTGGGATCGAGTCCCGCATCAGGCTCTCTGCTCAGCAGGGAGCCTGCTTCCTCCTCTCTCTGTCTGCCTGCCTCTCTGCCTACTTGTGATCTCTCTCTCTGTCAAATAAAAAAATAAATAAATCTTAAAAAAAAAAAATCCCTGAGGAGAACACAGGCAGCAATCTCTTCAATCTTAGCTGCAACAACTTCTTCCTAAAAACATGGCCAAAGGCAAGGGAAGCAAGGGCAAAAGTGAACTATTGGGACTTCATCAAGATCAAAAGCTTTTGCACAGCAAAGTAAACAGTTAACAAAACCAAAAGACAACTGACAGAATGGATGAAGATATTTGCAAATGACATATCAGATAAAGGACTAGAGTCCCAAATCTATAAAGATCTTATCAAATTCAACACCCAAAGAATAAATAATCCAATCAAGAAATGGGCAGAGGACATGAACAGACATTTTTGCAAAGAAGACATCCAGATGGCCAACAGACACATGAAAAAGTGCTCCACATCACTCAGCATCAGAGAAATACAAATCAAAACCACAATGAGATACCACCTCACACCAGTCAGAATGGCTAAAATTAACAAGTCAGGAAATGACAGATGCTGGTGAGGATGTGGAGAAAGGGGAACTCTCCTACACTGTTGGTGGGAATGCAAGCTGGTGCAACCACTCTGGAAAACAGCATGGAGATTCCTCAAAAAGTTGAAAATAGAGCTACCCTACAACCCAGCAATTGCACTACTGGGTATTTACCCTAAAGATACAAATGTAGTGATCCAGAGAGGCACGTGCACCTGAATGTTTATAGCAGCAATGTCCACAATAGCCAAACTATGGAAAGAACCTAGATGTCCATCAACAGATGAATGGATAAAGAAGAGGTCACACACACACACACACACACACACACACACACACACACACACAATGGAATACTATGCAGCCATCAAAAGAAATGAAATCTTGCCATTTGCGACAACATGGATGGAACTAGAGAGTATTATGCTTAGTGAAATAAGTCAATCAGAGAAAGACAATTACCATAAGATCTCCCTGATATGAGGAAGTTGAGAGGCAATGTGGGTGGGGGTGTTGGGAGGGAGACAAACCAATTTCACAAAACAAACTGAGGGTTGGGGGGGAGCGGGGTAGTGAGAGGGTGGTGGGCTTATGGACAATGGGGAAGGTATGTGCTATGGTGAGTGCTGTGAAGTGCGTAAACCTGGCAATTCACAGACCTGGGGCTAATAAATATGATGAATCCAAGATGGATAATCTGATGTTGATTTAAACACAAAATGATTCACAATAATTTTAATTCTAATATTTGTCTGAACATATTTTTTCTTTAATTTTAAAGGAATCATTGTTTATTGCTTAAACAAATGTGACAGAACTCCTGCATTAATCCTACACCCTGTGCTGCCATGCAAAGGCAGTTTGCCACAGATATTCAACATATTCTAACATAACATATATTTGTATTCTTTTGTGTCCATGACAAAACCATTTAGATATGACAATCAAGGCTGAACAGCAGCTTCCTATATATAGTTAAATGGAAAATTATTAATAATTAAGTTTGTACAGTTATGGTTCAAGTTAAAATAGTTCATGATCAAACAAAAGTTTTTGTGAATATTACTATCTAACATTTCCTTATGGTAGAATGAACTATACATAGGCTCATCATATTGACTTTCTGAATAATTTTCTTGGTTTTGGTCATTGTTTTTAGAATTCCTAACCATATAACCATAAACCAGAATTAATTTGGTTATATTAAGTACATAGGGAGAAGACTGAATAAATCGAGGAATCAAGAATTTTTTTCCACATCCAGTAATACAGCATGAAAATCACCTCCAACTAATTTGGACTTTCAAATTCTCTTATGAGGTGAATATGAGAATATGAGAATTATGTTTGACTTTCTGAAATGTGTATTTTTTAACACTATAGAAACCTCAGTAATATTTGTCAATATTAATTTTCAAGTGCCCTATTCACATTGTGTTGTGAATAGTGCCATTTCTAAAAGTAAACTATTATGTCACATCAAATGCTTCTATCATCATTACCAGGAAACATGAAGCTTTATGTCATTTCATTATGTTGTGGGAATTCATTCCAAAAATGTTTCTTGACTGGTAATTGATTTAATAGAGATACCTTAGAACTTATTTTTGTATGAATTCACTAGAAATTGGAAGGAACAACGACCTTGGGATTCTGACAGATATCAAACAGATATTCTGACAGATATCAAAGACCTCTCTCCAGCAACTATGTCTTGTCCACCAACTGAGACTGCCCCAAATGGAAGACAAAAGAAAAATACAAAGGTGAATTAAGTTGGTGAAAGAAGGATATGGATCTCTAATACAGTTATTTCTAGTATCACTGTGGGTTTTTAATCTAGTTCATATACTCTTTTACTGGTCTCTATCATTCAATAGTGATTTTTCTTATATACATTGATTTCTTTCCTGTTTGAACCCTGTTATGTATTACTTACTGCTTACCATATTATCAGGAGTAGTAAGATTTATAATTAGTAAACATCATTGAAATGTGGTTTTATAAGTTGATACATTTTATATTTTCTCCTACTTCAAAAGATGATCACCTTAATCACGTTCATAATGAAAATGGAACTTTAGACAATAGTAGAATGGCACATGCTAAAACTTACTTGTATAAGGCACAAGTGTAATGCAAGGCAGAAAAGCCACTATCCTACTGTGGTGACTAGTCATGTTAACTCCTCACTGTTTCTTTTTGCTTAGGAATTCGAGACAGACTTGTCAGTAGTAATTTCCAGAGAAATTTTTAAAAACCTATGATTTCCTCCTTTATTAGTTTTAATAAAGAATCACTGCTCTCTAGGCTTACTTGGGAAATTATTACCCATCAGCAAGATAGAAGACAAACATATATGATATTGACAGCAGTAAAAAGTAGGTCCCCAATGATGGCAACTAAGAGGTGAAAGTTACTTTAAAAAAAATCAGCCCTAAATTAAGTGCTTTTTGAAGATGTAACTTGAATTCTAGAGAGTTGACAATTGAAACTAGTAGTGAAAAGCTGGTTTTATAGTTTAACCCAGCAGCAGAAGATTTGCTTTGCATTTGAATAGTAAAATTGGAATGGGGGGTGGAGGCACCACAGTACTTGAACCAACCCAACCCATGTACCCGTTCCCTGATCAAATTTTCATTAACAATGATTTTTTTTTTCATAAAATCTAAGATCATCCTTGTTGAGAGACAGTAAAAGGACAACAGAAATCTCTCTGTGTACTGAAATAGGAGTGAAATCACTTTCTTATTTCAAGCAATTGCTATGGTTTTCTGATTGTCTGTAATGATTTATATTTTTAATTAGACAATCTAAATTTGTATTTAATCTGGGATTTGTTAGACTTGTGTTATGATTCTAGAACCAAGTACATAGTGTTGGTATGGCCAGGCCCAATGCCCATGTAATTAACTTATTGTACTGTAGTTCGCTAAGTGTCCAGGAAATACAGCTTGACTTGAAGTGTGATAATGTTATGATATACTAGGTCCTTTGACAGTGATCCCTAAGGAACAGAAGACAGAACCCTGAGACTAGAATGAACAAATAAATGGCTGGCAAGCTTGCTTGATGAAAAAAATCAATGAATAAATGGAATCCATTGCTTTACCAAGTCAGACTCGCTTTTTGAGACCTAGGGGAACTTGAAAATCCCCTGAAATCCATCTGTGATAGGAACATTGGGGGTTCTATGGAGACGTTGTACTCCTAGAGGATTAGTTTGTTACATAAGACACAATGAAACTTGAGCAGTGTAAGAAGTCAGAAGCCAACCAATGCTAACTGAACTTGTAAGGAGGAAAGTTCAATAACAAATGATTCTATGTCAGATGTGGTTAACGATGTTTAAGGAAGTTGAGATGGCCCCCAGTGGAAGGAGACCTGGAGAAGGAAAAGGGGCTTTTGAGTCTGCTGTCACTAAAGCATGTTCAATAGCTTCACTCTTCTCTGCCAAGTAGCTTAGTGGGAGAGACACCAATTATTGTCAACATGTTATTCAATTACTTTTTTAACCATCAGCTCAGAGAGAAATCATCTGAATGTTCACAGCACTTTTGGGAGAGATGGATGGGGGAACATAATTCAGGTTTGAAAGCAATCATCTAAATTTACAGCTGTATGTGGTCAAGCAACTATTGACGCTTGAGAGTTTCCAATTGCTGGTAATAGACTGGAAAAAAAGATAATGTGTTTGATCGATCAGCATGAACAAATTTCATTTAGGGGATCAATAACAGTTTATACTTGACAGAGCTGAGGGACCACATTTATTTTTCCCTTTGATTGAATAAATGTTTTCAACGGGACTGCAAATGTAAAGCAATCCTAACCATTTCTTTACTTGAGGCACAGCTCCTGCTACAGTATTATTGCAAACAATGTGTATTTAAAACTAATATACGGAAAAGTGGATAGCCAGGGGCTGGAGCAGTTGAATGAAACTAATGTACAGTTTATTAAAACACAACACACGGTAAGAGAAAGGTTTCATTTTCTTGGTGTTAAGCAATGGAAAAAATAGGAAAGAGATATCACATTTCATGGTACTAAGCTTTTTTGTGTTTTATTTTGCTTGTTTCCCCCTCTTTTTATTAAGATTAAACCCTTCAATGGATGAAATAAATTATGAAAAATATTAAGTAGGAAAAACGAATCAAATACCTGTGACGGATAACCCCGGGGTGAATCTTTCGATAGCACGTGCCACACCACCTGCGCGGGCAATCTGCGCACACACCTGGCAGGCTCTTTTTCCCTAGAGAACCCCCTACCAAATTTAGCACCAGGCTCTGAAAAGGTTCCTTAAATGAATAAACGGTTGGACCAACGACTGCTGATAGTGATTTCCTGCCAAATGGCCTCATCGCTGAAGCTGATTCATGGCATCTCATTTGGACTCGGGAGCGAGTTCTGGGGTGTCAGCATGCTGGGCAGCAGGCAAGCAAACCTCATTTTAGGGATGGAAGGACGGCGTCACAGACCACGTGCAACCCCGCTAAAGACAGGAGCTGAAGGAGCGAGGCTTCCCACTGACCATCTAGAAGATGGCAGGTCCGTGTTTTGGAAGTTCTGATTACAAGAAGACGAAACCTGCACGTTAAGCAAAGGATCACTTCATTTTCCTCATACATTAAAAGGGAAATGATGCTTCTTTAAAACATAATTTTCCAACTGACAAGCTGAGAGTCATTTTTCTTAGCTTTTAGGATTCCTTCCTCCGAAGGATGGTCATTTCTTACAGCCTGTCTAGCGTTAGAAAACGCAGATTCTGCATGTACTGTTTTTTTCTCTGCCTTACATGTATTAGTAGAAAGCTCTCTCCAGGGGCCTCGGGTGACTCTCAATGATCTTCGAAATAACTCTATTGATATTCTGTGTTTCTGTTCCCAAAGACAGCGTGGTACGACTTAAAGGAACACAGCAACCAAGATACTTGAGGCAAATGCCTTCAATTCAGGTGTCACTTAGGAGAGGGGTGAAGTCTTCTCAGTAGAGAGTTCTCCTTCTCTGAACAATGCGTAAAAATTCCTCCCCAAAGAGACTGGAGTTACATTCCCCTGTAATTAAGTTTCCGATGATACAGATGACAGGCGCGCCTTGAAATGTGGGGGAAATGCCAGGAGTACGTGCGGCTTCCAGTTCCAGCTGCCTCCGCCAGCTCCACGTTCCCCGGCATGTGCCTCTGCGTGCGAGCTGAGAGGGTGAGAAGCCGCTCCTGAGGAAGAGCGTGGTGCCAGGTCTATTTTAAGGCGCTGGGGCTTCGAATTGTTTAAAATGCATATTGTTTGTGTACATCTCACAAAGGAAAATGCCAGCTCTGAATGCCCTGGGCTGCTTGTATGTCAAATGATGAAGTCTTCCAGTCCTCCAGCCCAGGGGTCATTATCAATGGTGCTTTGGGTCAGGGTAGACGCGGCACAGTTAGAGGCGACGCTTGACCTTTCGCTGGCACTGCAGGGTACCATGGCTTTTTAGGGCATAAGTAATCATTTTTAATTTGTTTGTCCGAGTTCTATTTGTTTAAGGATGCAAATGTATTATAACATATGTGACTTACAGATATCCTTCTGCGGAGGGGAAAGCCGTTTCCTTAGCATTTCTCTTTCTTTTTAAACAGAACACTTAATGACAGGATAAATAATCGAGATTAGTTGATTATACTCCGCTACTTGGCAGTTTGGGATGATCACTTTAAAATTGTACATTTTTCTTGCAAAGTGTGGGCTCCCTCAGTATCACAGAATAATCTTAGTTCCCTTCCTCAGGTATCAGCCATCACTTAAAATGGTTTGATGATGCTTTAACAAACTTCCAATTAGTCATATGCCATTTGCTTTTAAATCAAAGGATTTTGTTTGATTCTAAGGAAATAAGTATCCATACTATGCTTATTTGGGACTGAATTACCTTCTGATGTCACTGCACTCAAATCATACTCAGGATTTCAATCCCTTCTTTCTACTGCTATCAACTAGCACTGACTGTGCCTCACAAACTGTGAAAGATCAAAAAATAAACCCGAGGCCAGTAACTTAACTAGAGAAATAAGGCAGAGGGGATCCAGGAAATACAGTGGTGAGCAATAAGTAATCCCAGTTTTCTAAGTTAATTATGAGAAGTGATTATCTGAAAATGCATGAGTAGCATGTTTCTGTTTGAGTGCAAATTCATGTTGGCCTTACAGAAGGTATGAAGTCTCAGAACACTGAATGATAAGGTATGGCTTTGCATAATGAGAACTATTGCAATAGTTAAGGTGGCATTAGCTATTTTATCAACAGTGACAAATGCATAGTAGCACACATCCAATAGAAATTTATATTTTGGTCTCATGTAATCCAAAACAGGTGCTCTGGATTGGTGGATGCCTTTCCTCTAAGTGGTTATTCAAGAAGCCAGACTCCTTTCATCTTGTGGTTTTGTCTTCTTCACGCATGGCATCCAAAATGGCTGAGATCCCCTTCCTGAGCTGGCAGAAAGAGAAAAAGCATGGAGGATCAGTCACTTCCACTCAAAAGTCACTGACTAGAATTTAGTTTAGTGGCTACACCCAATAGCAAGAAAAGGGTGTGCTGTGGGAAAGAAGAAGAAATAGGTTTGGAGAAGAGTTAGCCAGCCCCTGACAAAGCTGTGGTACTTTAAAATGACGTCACATCACTCTTCCTGAGATAATAAACTCCACGGATGAGATGTGATAGCTTATACAGCAATCCCCCAAAGAAATGCATACATTTCTTTCTAAGAAAGAGACTTTGAATAACTGTACTTTGAACTACAAATTCCGGAAGAAGATATGGCCAAGTCCCAGCCTTCTTGGAGAAATGCTGCAGCCATGAGAGAGGTGATGGAAACAGAAGGCAGCTCTATCGTCAGCCTTATGCTGGGTGTCTGGCATTCAGACAGTCCTGGTTTCTAACCAGACCCAAGGAAGGGTCATACGAAAACAAGTCATCCTATCTAGGAATGGCTTGGAGATAATAGTTCTGTAGGCAGTTAAGTGACAAAGTCTTCCAAAAAATTCTATTTTTTTGGTGGCTGATCCCATTTTCTTTTGTTCTTTCGACATAAGATAAGCAATTTTATATATAGATAAATGGCAGTGACATGGGTACATTTAAAATAACACATCCAGCTGAATCATGAATATTTTGGATCTTTAATTTAATCAGTTCAAGGGTTTTATATGTATTTAAAATACATGTGTATTCTAGGAGTCATTATGATTATTGTTAAGCCTGGTATGTTTGTGACTTTACATCTCTGTTTCGCTCTAGCTGTTTTCTTGTCCTTTTTTTCTTTCCTTCCTCTTTTTCATGTTCCTTAACCTCTGCCCCTTAAACTAATAAATTAAGTTCCCAGTATGTGAAGGTGCTGTCTGTTCCTGTGTTGTAATGAATGCCTCCTCATTAATCAGAGAGCAGAGATCCTGATGGAGATGTTTCCTTTTCTCCTGTGAACCGGACACCACAGTGCTGTGTCTATCTCGGACTAATTCATTGGTCTTTATTTCTTGTATTCAGCAGCCAGGTAAAGACCATGAAAAGGACTCAAGGATTATTTAAACAACGACCAGAGTGGTGTTGATGAGATTACAGAGCCTATGCTGGCTTTGTAAACTAAAAAAGGCCAAATGCTTTTCTTTGGAACAATGGGAATTCTATAATAATTACTATGTATCTCTGTATTTCACCTTACAGAAGGTTGTGAAATTTCTCTGAGTAGCTGAGCAATATAATTTGTATTTGTTATAATGAGATAAATTTAGTGAATAACTTGCAAATTTCATCTTTCCAGATGTCAGGGCAAATAGTACCATGAATATCTGTTGATTTCTTCATTCTAAAATAAATAATGAGCAACGACTAAAATTTAATGAGTAGTTGCTCCTCTAGTCATTTAGCTAAAGTAATATTGAAATAAAAGGGTTTTTTTTTTTTTCCATTGAAATTAGGAGTTTGTTATCTGAGTGTAAATCAGTGACTTCTGAACATGGAAATACTCTGTATACATCAATTCACTATCCACATTCTCAAAGTCCAGGATTGGCTGCTGTGATGGCTGGTGTCTATTGTGACTTCCAGTTGCCAAGAGATGATTGGGTTCAGTGTTATATGCTGAAATTTTTTCCTGGTATGTCTTGAGAAAATCATGTTTCTCTGAATCCCAAATCCTGAGAAAAAATAAGTTTAGAAATCAGGAAAACAAGAAAGAGTAATTCTACAGGAATTAAGGTTAAACAATCAACATTAAAACCTTAGTGGAGCAAATTGAAGTCAAAAGCAAGAGTAAGAAGTACTGATATGTGGAGTCCAAGAGCAATGCTGGTGTTTCCTGGAACCATGGCAAAAGCAAGGGGGAGAGAAGTAGTCACAATTTTAATGAGCCAGGCTTGCTTAGTTATAGAGTAGCTATAAATGTGTTTGTGATCCTCTTTGGCTACTGGTTCATCATTTTTACAAATGAAATAAATATTGATAAGTTTATACATATAGTATACTTCATAAAAATCTTATGAGTGATGCTGCAAGTATAAACAAGTTTGGGGAGCAAAATAATTCCTTAAATTGGTAATTTCGACATTTGATTCTGTCTAGTGCCTTTAACCTTGCTAGGAGATTAGAATGTTGCTGTGTTCAAATACCACTCAATAATATTCACTGGCATTTTCCAGTGTTTGAATATACTCTATAGGTTACAGTTCTTTGTAAATAATCATAAACTTAATAATTTTTATTTATTAAACAATTTATGATTTTCATAATATCATGTAAAATATGGAAAATGTTGAAAGTATCTTAAGAAATATAAATAAAATCAGATGGCTCATCATCAGATATGTTCTAAATCAGAATAAACATTCATTTATTATTGTATTTTTTTAAAGTTTTTTAGATCTATTTTCAGCATAACAGTATTCATTGTTTTTGCACCACACCCAGTGCTCCATGCAATCCGTGCCCTCTCCAATACCCACCACCTGGTTCCCTCTACCTCCCAACCCCCCCCACACACAATCTGAGGGTATTGTATCTTTTTTTAACAGAAAAGTTCCAAAACTTTAAATGCAACCCTATCAGTGAATGATTCGTGTTTATTGTTATGGCTATTCATAACTATTACATAAACTTTTATGAAAAATATAGTAATAAACTTAGAACTTTGAGAATTCTCAAGAAATTGCAGGGATTTTAGTTTTTCTTTAGTGAATCCCAAAGATTAGTGTTTATCAGGAATTTGTAAATATTATTCTATTCTCACAGTTACTTGAAGTAAGGGAATACCTTTAAATTCAGCAGATGGGTTGAGCAACTGGAATTCCAGGGTATCATTTGAGAATCCCAATGTTAACAACTCTGTTCAAAGCAAAATAATGTTTGTTTATTTGTTTTTTAAAGCAAAATAATGTTCTTAACTCTAGTGATACCAATATGGGAGAATTGAGGTGAGGACCAGATACAAATTTAGATGAATAATCTAAGGTTAAATTGCCAAGGCATGTGTTAGGAATTTCAGACATAGCAGCATAGATTATAACCCCAGGCAATAACTGAATATTTGAATATTACTCAAAGTAGGTTGTTTTCTAAGGCTGATGTGAGTTGCCATGAAATACACTCATTGACTTAAAAGAGGTTCAATTTGGAATGCCTGGGTGGCTCAGCCAGTTAAGCAACCAACTCTTGATTTTGGATTAGGTCATAATCTCAGGACCTTGAGATCAGCCCTCCCCTTGGGATCTGTGCTGGGCATGGAGCTAGCTTAAGATTCTCTCTCTCCCTCTGCTCCTCCCTGCACCTCCCTAGCCCCCTGAGCTCTCTAGAGCTCACTCTCTGAAAAAAAAAAAAAAATAATAATAATTAAATATTTTAAAAAAAGAGTTTCAAGTTATACCAAGTGCTTCTCTTTGGAGTATAGGGACTGTACACTATTGATGTCCTGAGGAAATCTCCCCCATCAGACTCTCTTTTGGATGGGGCTAGACTGGTGTGACATTGTTTGACTGGCTGGGTATAGAACAGCTTTAGATGTCTGCCCTTAGTAACTGATGAGTTACTGTAAGACTGAAAATTCCATGCAGAGAAAGAAAATCATTATTCTGTTCATACATGTCCCTTATTGTAAAGTTAGTCTTCGTGTCTAAAACAAGTCCTCTTTCCTAAACTTCAATACTATTCTCAGAAGGTCCTGTCCTGTGAAAATGAAGATTAACCATTTACTTCTATTTGGGGAGGGAGCATATGTTCCGTTTAATATAAAAAGCGTGATTCAACACTTTCAATTCTTCTTTCCCACATAAATTGGTCAGCTCTGACTGCCATAACAAAACAGCATATGTTAGATGACTTAAACAATAGAAATTTATTTCTCAGAGTTCTTTTTGCCTTTTTAAAAAATATTTTATTTATTTAGTTGACTGAGAGAGACACGGCAAGAGAGTGAACACAGCAGGGGGAGTGGGAGAGGGAGAAGCAGGCTTCCTGCAGAGAGGGAGCCTGATGCAGGGCTCAATCCCAGGACCCTATGATCATGACCTGAGCTGAAGGCAGACACTTAGCGACTGAGCCACCCAGGCGCCCCTATTTCTCACAGTTCTAAAGGCTGAGAAGTTCAAGATTAAGATGTTTCTAGTGAGAGCTCTCTTCCTGGCCTGCAGATATCTACCTTCTTTCTATGTCCTCACAAGGCTTAATTAGAGTGAGTTTCCTTGTGACTCTTCCTTTTTTTTTTTTTTTTGTTTAAAGATTTTTTTCCTTATTTATTGGACAAAGAGAGGCACAGCAAGAAAGGGAACACAAACGGGGGAGTGGGAAAGGGAGAAACAGGCTTCCCGCAGAGTGGGGAACCCACGTGGGGCTCAATCCCAGGACCTTGGGATCATGACCTGAGCTGATGGTAGGTGCTCAGTGATTGAGTCACCCCCCAAGCATTCCTCCTTGTGACTCTTCTTTTAAGAATACTAATTCTATTGAGTCAGGTCCCTGCCCTTTTGACCTCATTTAACTTTAATTACTTCTGTAAAGGTGTTATCTTAAATACTGTCACATTGGGGTTTAGGACTCTAATATCTAAATATAGGAGGGCCACAGATAACACCATACCAGATAACATCTGGAATTTTTCCATTTTATGTTACCAAATTGTTAACTGATACTGATGCTTCATCCTGGTTCATCCTATATTTTAATGAACTGGCAGAATATATACATATATAATATTTGTTGTATTTTTGTATTTAACTTTATCTCTTGGACATATGAACCCCAATATTCCTTTATCAATATCTCTCTATTGGCTGTGATTAAAGTTTAATTAGTTTTCTTTTTTACAAGTAAGGAAAAAATCTCTACATTTTTGTTAATGTTATGAATTAGCAGGAAATACTCAGAAATAGAGTTGCCTACATGTTGTTTGAAAATTGTTTACAGCAAATAATGAACAAAGCAAATCAGATTGCCAAAGGCCTGGCTGTTGAAAAAGTGTAGCACATTATTAATTAAAATACAAGTCAGCTTTTCCAGCACTTGTAGCCTGTGGGTATCAAATGTACTCCACTTGATTGAATCAGGTAGTGGCAGCACAGGCATTTTTTATTTTGTGCTGGAAGGGATAACAAAAATGTAAAGCTGTTTTCTGCTACTTCATTTGAAAAAATATTATTTTGGAATGAAGGCCTACCAGCTGCAGCAGACAGGCAGAAATAATATAAAATCTACACTCTACCCTTGCACTGTGATTTTAAACACGGGGTCTACAACCTCAGACACACTCATGGCATTGTATTATAGGCAGACCTTTGTCTATGGCCAAGGAAACAGTTTCCATGGAGATGCACGGCATTTGACAATGGTCACTGTTTTGGTGAAGAAAATTAATCCAAGCAGGAGACCATTTTAGAGTTATAAGATTTTTTTTTTTTTTCCTGTGTAGGAGGAGGGGAAGAAAGAGTTGAGAAGTAGCATAGAAGAAAAACATATCTGCCTTTTGGGTATTCTTTTTAACATGCTGAAGTCAGTGAAATTTTGAGAAACCACAAAGTATGTTTCCAGTTTTAATGCTGATGGGAATTCTCAGGTGAAAGAAAAAAAATAGTAAAGAGAATATGATCTTTTATAATACACTTAAATATTTAGCTCACCCCTAGGATAAGTCAGGGAAAGAAATAATGCTGAGATTTTTTTTTTTTTAATTCAAACACTATAAACTATTAAACTAGGAGCTGATACATTTTAACTCTAACTGTTCCAAGCTCTTCATGGGCAGAAATCACTTTTTATTCATCCCTATACTTCTTTTATCCCAACATCTGGGAAAATAATTAAAACAGTAGGTTTTTCATAATTTTTTGTTGAGTGCATGGACACATCAAACCATGATGCTTCTTAGAATAAGACATAAAATAACTTGAAAGTATTGTGAATGCTACCTAGAGAGTCAACTCTACTCAAATTGGAACCCCTCTAGGTTCCATTTAGACAACTTTGAAAAGTGTTTCAATGCTCTCAGGCCAACTAGTGTTGAAGAGAATATTTAGAAATTTTAAGATGGCTTGTGAAAATGTCTAGCAAAGAAACACATTTGGTAACCATGGGCAGGACCACTGTTGATAAAAGAAAATAAAATGGAGTGAGTCAAATGTCTTTTGGACTTGCAGGATCTAGGTGTATTTTGCGGGTGGAATTCTTCACCCCTGGCGGCCACTGGACTGAACTTCTTCCTTCCTTCCTTATTCTACTCAAGGTTTGAAATCTAGTGGGCACCAATGGGTCGGATATAATATCTATCTCTTGCAACAGATTTCTGGGTTTAAATTAGTGCATTCCTACAGCTCTCAGGTGAAGTCCTTCAATGAAGCAAATTAAATATCCATCAAATTCAGTTGATTCTCTTCTCTGCTTTAGTCCAGGTCTGTCACCCTCTAATCCATAACAATTGTCTGGGAGGTAGTTTTTACCCTGAGAGTTTCATTGGACTTTGTTCATCATTTAGAAATCTTTCCTTATTAAGGAAGCTCTTCGCTCACCTAGGTTCACGATGCCTTGCCATGTTCCCTTGGCCTCAGAGAGATGTTAGCTATGTGCCATTCAGCCATAGGGGGAAGGAGCTGGCTTCCATCTCAATTCCAGAGGTGGCATACTTGGTCTAGCCTGCAAGAAAGATGTTCTACAAGGACAGATCACATGTTCTCCTTCCTCCCTCCCTTTTCCCCCTTCAAATAAAGTATATGCTAAACCTGTTTGTTTCTCCTCTTTGTTATGCTCTCATCCTTCATCGTTTCTAGTGCTGCGTATGAGCTCAGTACATCTTTTTCAGTCGTTTTTAAGTCCATGCCTTGTCAACACTCCCTTTAGAACTTCCTTTCCCTCTTATCCCTTCTCTCTGTCTGCTGTAGGTACAAAGGGGTTTTCTTCCTTCCTAATCCCTACGCTGCCAACAAAATTTGCCTTAGAAATTAAGGGCACATTTACAAGATTATAAATTGGTCATTGATATATTAGCGCCCCCCCCCCCTTTTCTCCCAGGCTTTTAAGCTCTTCGCATGGCTATGAGACAACAGACAGTTTTCAAAGCTATCTTGCTCTTTCTTGCTTTTTACTTCCTCTCTCTTGTGGGCATGTAAATCTTCGTTGCTACAGAGCAGCTGACTGTGACCTTATGTGTTAGCAGCTCTGTCCCCTGAAAACTAAAAATAGGCCTTAATCTTCTCAACATGTGAGGATCCAAAAGGGGCTCTTTGATTAATAGCTGCCTATATGTAGTGGCATCTGTGTCCTCCTTCGAGCACACTAGGGGTCGGGAGGGGGTGCTGGCGAAGGAGAAGCAGAGCTGCAATGTTACCATTTGTTATGGATGGCTTGTTGTCTTGTCCCCAGAGTCTAGCTCTTTTTTGACTTCTGTGCTCCATTGAGAAGGTCACTTCTGGAGGCAAACTCTGTGAAAAATACAGTACCCAAACATAGGCTGTAGGTTTTTCTTTGATTTTGAAATTTCATTCAATTCTTTCATTTTATATGTCAGTTTATATGAAGTCGCATTTCAAAGCATAACAGAATTCTAGAGAAGCTAGTTTTTAGTGGTGCTCCAGTAATTAAATAAACAAATTCCCTTCTTCATCTCTCCCCAACAAAAAAAGATATCAAAGTCCAAATTATAATCTTTTTTTTTTTTTTTTTAAATCACTGGTTGCCTTTGAGGCGTGAACGAGATTCCAATTGCTTGTAGTTCTGATAGGCTCAACACCTGCGTGTATTTGAAATCCACATTCAAGTACATATTGGGTCAAACCCTAACCAGATGTAGGTACACAGCTAAGTTATTGGATTTCTTGATGATGAATAGAAAGCAGACAATGCACCTGTCTGGTTGTGGAAAGGATTTGCATAAAAATGAAGGAACAGTACCCATGCTTATGTAAAGTGTTGATTAACAGGATCACCTATATTTATGTTAAAAAAAAAACCCACACAATACAGTTTTTCTAAATGAAACCATGTGAGGTGTTATAAACACACACGCATTTGCCAACAATTAGGAAATGCGTTGCTCGGCTGGGGCTATGTTAGAATGATTTGATTTCCTGGCATATTTATCCTCTGAAGAAGTGGAATACTGTACTTGCCAGTCATTAGATATTAGATATTAGATTTAAAATTCTGTTTGCCATTTGATCTTTTGTGCTGGAAGCAGAAGGAGGGAGTGAAGATTAGGAACAAACTCTTCACAGAAATGCGAGATACCCAAAGAGCAACCTGTTTTTATTGAACGTGAATTCTCCATGACAGGTAATATGGCTGGTATTAACTCTTATTTTGAGAATTCAGAGTCTCAACTCAAATCAACTGACTTGATGAGGAGCCTCCCCACTGAGAATAAATATTTATTGTGTAAAGACAAATGAAAGAAAATGTACTCTAGTTTTGTTCTTTTTTGTTTTTAAAGCTGAACAGTCCTTCAGCTTTTTCCTGGAGTTGCTCTTATGTGGCCTTATCTATCTGGAACAGCCCCTTCCTTATCCTATAGGCCACCAAACTTTAAATTTAACTCTTTACTGAAAGCTTATCTCTTTGTTCTAACTCATCGATTTTCTAGAATATCTTGTAGCAGTACTCTGATTCTTTTGAAAATGCATGAAAACAATAAACCTTATGTTTTTGAACCTCATTTTTCCTGTGAAAATATACCTAGTAATTAAAGCAAGTGTGAGAGATTAAAAAAAAAATTAGATTATTATACTCAAGCATCATTGCTATTATAAAACCAGACACCTAGACTAGATTTTTGAGAGAGAGAGAGAGCTGATATAAGAGACACAATTTATAGTTTAGAGCATAGATAATAGCTCCATCTTAGTGTTTCCAAATAGAGACTAGTCACTTGTATTCTTATTTTACAAGTATAGATGTATTCCTTGAAGTGGAGACATTCTGCCCCTGCAACAGAAGGTGTTTTTCTAGAATGCATTGCTTTTCCTTTGTTGCCGATTCTAACACCCAGTGTCAGAGGGTAACACATGAGACCTAGAGAATGCAATCAACTAATAATTCCCAACTTCTAAGTGACGCTGACATGTGTTTTTAACCCTCAACCAATGACTATACAGGGTCTGTTTGCTCCTCTTCACTGCTTAGTCCCCATCCTGATGGTGGAACATTTGGAATTGAACTTAGTTGCTTCGGGTGGACCACAATGCTGCTGTTGCTTCCATCAAAGCCAGAAGCTTTGGAAAAGCAGGTCAAAGGTCAACAGTTTGAAAAGTCCCTCCACTTCTCTCTGTGGCTGCTGCTAGCATGGAGAGCACATTACTGCTTTTTCTTCTGGGGTGTGTCATCTGATTGTCATTCCGGATCCATTATTTGCTCTTCTCTGCTATGCTCTATGTCCTGGGATTTTAATATCTATGCATCTCATACACAAGCTGCTTTGCTTTTTACCTTCTGGTTGGGTTTGACCAATGGGAGATATTGGTGGAAGAATGAGGGTATGGGAAAAGGGAAAGATCAGGGTATTTATTCCTCTTCATACTCAGTCCGGAATGTAGCTTTAATCTTGTCTGCATTCGTCCACATAAGATCATGGCTCCTTTTGATGGCTTCTCTCCCATAATTACATCTTGTAATGGTTTGAGGGCATACTGTCTCTTACCTTTGACACTTTGAGCTAAGCATAATAACGACTTAGCTCTACTGCTAGTTTCTGGGAGCTCCACCATTGCTTGTTGGTTCCCCCTAACCCTGTCCACATCTCTGTAAAATGTTCAGTCATTGAACTATTTTAAATTGTCTCCACTGAATATGACATTTGTTTCCTTCTGGGATCTTGACTGATCAATGTCTAAACACTAATCCAGATAGTCTGTCTTCTATTATAGCAACAATTCCAATGTAAGGGCCTGTCTACTAATACTTTTTGCTCTCATGGGAGTTTGACTCAGGACTTAATGGTTTCCCCCAAACTTTAATTGTAGGTTTCCTGGGACACCCTGAAAGTCTCAAATAATTTTGAATCTAGTTCAAATGATTTGGGAGAAGTAATTTGCCTCTCTTCTTTACCTTCCAACTGACCCTTATGTTTCTTATACAGATTAGCTAACCCTTTCCAATAACTTATAGCCTGTGTTAATTACTTAGTAGATTAAAAATAAATAGATACTTTTTTCAGAGTCCATAGTCTCTCATGGTTATAATCTGAGGGTTTTGAAGGGGCGGGGGGTAGGAGGTCAGGGTACCAGGTGGTGGGTATTATAGAGGGCAGAGATTGCATGGGGCACTGGGTGTGGTGCAAAAATAATGAATACTGTTATGCTGAAAATAAAAAATAAATGAAAAAAATAAATAAATAGATATCAGGGAAATGCAAATAAAAACCACAGTGACATACCACTTCACACCCACAGGATAACTGTAATCAATAAGACAGATAATAAAAAATATTCGCAAAGAAGTGTAGAAATTGGAATCTTAGGCACTACTGGTCAGAATGTAAAGTAGTATAGCCAGTTTGGAAAGCAGTCTGCAATTTCTCAAAAAGTCAAATAAAGTTTTACCATATGACCCAGCAATTTTACTTCTATGTGCATATTCTAGAGAAATGAAAACCTGTCCCCAAATTTATACACAAATGTTCATATCAGCATTAGTTATAATAGCTAAAAAATGGAAACAACTCAAAGTCCATCAACTGGTGAATTGATATACGGTATATCCATACAATAGAATATTATTTGTCATAAAAAGAAACAAATTATTGGTACATGCTAGAGCAAGAATGAACCTTGGAAACATTATGCTAAGTTAAAGAAGCCAGTCACAAAGGCCACATTTGTATGACTCCATTTATATGAAATATGAAGAATAGGCAAATCTATAGAAACAGAAAATAGATTAGTGGTTGTCCAGGGCTAGGGGGAAGGGTTGGAGGAAAACAGGGAGTCACTGCTAATGGATACCATGTTTCTTTTTACCATGATGAAAACATTTTTAAATTAATGGTGGCGATGATTGCACAGCTCTGAATATATACTAAAAAAATTTGAATTACACACATTAAATGAGTGAAGTTTATGGTTTGTGAATTTTATCTCAATTATAAAAATAGATAAATGGATAAACAGAAAAAATTAGGCCTCATCTGATAATTACCTTCCTACATATATAATTGGTGAAGAAGACTTATGAAAGTAAAAAGGATGTCTAAAAATAAAAATAAAAAAGATATGGTTTTCCAAAACAAGGATGGAAAGCTAGTTTAATAAAACACATGCCATCATGTAAATATAATCTATCCAAATCTTTCACTTCTTACACTGAAAAGCCTCAAACTCTTTGGATTATTTCACATTTTCTACCAAATGAAAGGGTGAAAAACAGGAAAAAATTTGAACCAAGAATGCTAAACAACTTCTGCAGAATTTCATTCTTACTCAAAATAAAACCAGTGTTTACAACACAAGAGTTTTCCAGATGGCCATGCAAATGAAGGCTCAGTAATACACTACACACCATATTATTGTTGTTTAGTATTTATTGAGCACTCACAGCATGCAAGGTGCTGAAAAAAATAAACTACATCCCCAGTTATGCAAATTATAACCTAAAAAGCATATAAAGTCATATTACCTACTGTCTTCAATGGATTAATAATGCATGCAATATTCCAAAGGTCAGGGCTCAATCATATTAATATTGCTGCCAGAAATATATCTTGTTCAAATTAACCTGTTTTCTTTATCCTTTCTCTTTTCCTAGATTTGTTTCCTGAGGTATTTCTAGTATTTTTATAACATAACCCCTGATGTTCAAATCTCATCAATAAAAGTTTTTGCAACATAGAGCATTGTGTATAACTAAGATTTTCTTAGAGTTTCCTTTTTACTAACATTACCTTTTGTAGTGATGCTTCTAAGTCTACATCGTTGACCTGGACCCTTCCTGGCAAAAGGGCTAGTTAACCGAGATAATAGTCAAAGATCTTAAGTGTAGTATTGCTAATTGAGAGCAGCAATTTTTTAATTTTAATACCAAGGGTCTCTTGACTGCGTGTAGAGGCTGAAAATTATTTACTAAATTGACATACATCCCATTTTCTTTTCTTAGCCCCAGGCTGACATAGACACTGACAGGAAACTTGTAAAACGTCCGTTAGGAAGGATGAATCTTCATAGGCTTCTACAACATTATTCATTATAACAAGGGAAGACAATTACATGCTTTTACACTCTTAACACACCTAAGCTGCCATGTACTGAAATTGTCTACACCAGTGAAGAGTTCTTTGGAATCTGCAGTGTCCTCATGGGATAATGCTTACACAAATGAAGTAAATTTTAGTCTGGGCTCATTATAGAATAGAGATAAACAGAGAAAACAAAGTTCCAAAAGATTAGCAAAGAAGATAATCCTGGATGCTCTAGCTCACCTCTGTCTAGAAGGTTATGTCTCCCCTATATTTTTCACCACACTTTTAACCCCAAAATCTATGAAAACATTGGAAAGGAGAAATCCACTTATTTTCTTTAAGTTCTTTAGCTTACCATGAAGTGACCTTTATAGTATTAATAATTTTAATCTAGACCATTTTTAGTGGATTGTTTTTATAATTTTTCTTGTAGTAAGATACAGGTACTCCATATTATTATGATTTTCCATCATAATATTTTTATGATTGTTAGTGTTGAAAATATGCATTTTTCTGATTTCACAATCCTTTAATTTACTCATTAGAGAGAGTTATGGTCTAAGATAGCTACTGTTTTGGTGACATGCTGACAAGTGGTGACAGTAATAGACAATTTACAGCAAAATTTGCATATCATTGGCTTCTGGGCATATATTTATCCTATATTCCACATACGCCTGTCATATATATTTGTATATGAGTACTATGTTGGTGGCAAGGGCTTTAGATTTTATTTTTTCTAACCTGAAACAAGATCAACAAAATCTTGCTGAAACATCAGATTGAATTGAATTGGCATCTCCCTTATACAAAGAGCAAGATAAAAATGCTACTCAACTTTTATGCTGTTCCTCCTTAAGCTCTCTGGTTTCCAACAGCACTCAATTACCTAGGATGGCAAATCACAGCTCTAAAATGACTTGTTTTTATTAATTTATCATAGTAATAGCAAAAAACTACCCTAACAACATAGAAGGCACAAGGAGAAAGTTTAGATGTAAATTTATATTGAAAATAAATATAATTTGGGTAGTGTTTGCATTTTGGATTCCCCAGCTGCCATTTTGGTACCATTCCAGTGAAATATTTCTTGTGGAAAGGAGAAGGTGAGAGAATGCATGAAGGAATGCTGAGTACACAGAATCCAGCTTCAGAAACTTGTTTCTCCTTATACCCGTCCCTGTTACTCACTTATTCTTTGATCACCTTGTGAGGAGAGGACTATAACAATGTGCTTGAAACTATCCTCTGATATCCAGTGGTTTATGGTGTTCAGAAAATAATAATAAGAACAATAATCATAGTAATACAAGAAGGAAAAAGAAAAGGATAGAAGGAAGTTCTCTTTGTGAAGATCTGTGAATCAGAAGAAAATCTTAGGACGTAGTCATTCTTGTTAAAATATGGTATTATTGAATGAAGGACAGAGATTTTCTATTGTGTGTGTGCTGCACATAAAGCTAGAACTTACTTTCCATTTTTCCTTTCAAGATTCTTTGGAACCCATGCCCACTCTCCACTTTATAGCACTGTCTTTTTCTAGGGCCTTTCTGACTTGTATGTGAGTAATTCTTTCCCTGGAACATTGTCTATCTTCTCAGGGGTCTCATCAAATTTAACTTGCTAAACAAGGCAGGACTGAAGTATCGTCTTCTCCATGAATTTTTCTTTATTCTTATCTTCACTGATCTCTCTGATTCCTGAAGTCCTACAGCATTATGGTATAATATGCTTACAGATTTTCTACATAAATGTAGTAATTAATTCCATATTGTTTTGTGCCACAGTAGCCTCTTGAGTGTTTGTCTTGGTTTTTGAAACTACGGGAAGTTTTCTGAGAGCTGGAATCCTATCTTATTTATACATCTCTTAATTCAGGGTGCATAGTAGACCATAAATAAATATTGATTAATTGATTTATTAATGAGCTTGTTCTTGGCTTTCTTCACTATTGAAGGTTTTGTCAACGAAGAAATCAACATACAGGATTTTATTAATTTATTGCACACCTATCATTTATCCTGGTAAGGTAGAAAATAAATAAATTAGAAGATCTTTGTTAATGTCCTCAATTCATTTTACATATGGAAATACAGGAAAGGCAAGAAATAAATACAGTATAACCAAGGGTCCGAGTGTGCATTAGGAAATATGTATGTCACTTCACTTCCAAATGTAATTATTTATGAAGAAGACTGTGAAAATAAAGATTTTATTCCTTCCACACCAATGAGGTGAGGGTAGAGGTAAAAGTGAGAAAAGATCAGGAATTTCTATAGATAATAACATCATTGTCCCCAAATGTTGGTTCTGTATAAAGAAAGTTGTTTTAAGGGAGAGTCATTAACAAACTAAATAAGAGGTTTTTTCCAGAGAGTCTAGTAAAACAGGTGGAAAGATTATGATAATCATGTAATGTACCTTCTAGCATAGCAAAAATAGAAACTTTCTGTTATAGTTCAAGAATATAAGCAAAAGTAAATGGTGGCATTATTATATGAATAAATGAGTTAGTTAATCAATCACTGACAAACCATACTCTGTAATCAAAAGATTTTTCATGTTAAGATTAATTTCATGTAATACAGGCCTGAATATTACATAAACCTCCTTGACATTGAGTTATACTTCATAAGACAAAAAGGGCACTTGGCAGCCACCGACGAATGGCAGTCAGGAACAATTTTGGATTTCAGGATCTGGGTGGCCATTACCCAAAATCTGGGGATGCTTTGTAAGTCAAAGTATGAATCTGCACTATCTAATATGGTAGCCATTAGCCATGTGTGGTTACTTTGTGTTGATAGAAGCAGAACTAAGCAAAAGGAGCAAATTCCCTGGAACTAAAACCTTTACCATGTTGCAAGCAGGAAAGAGATGCCAGGTAGTATATGTTGGTGGTGGAAGTATTGAATATTGAGCAAATATATATCTTCTTTGTCATACAGATACATAACATTAGTACATACTGAATGTGTATGTGTTGTCTCCAGGCTTTCATATTGAACCGGAAAGTCATCAATCCTGAGTATCACAATGACACAAAGCTCCACCAAAGAAGAGCACACATTTAAAGTGAGTTCATTCACTCACCTTTCAGCAGGTATGCTCAAACTCTTTCACTGAACAGCAAAATGTTTTTCTTCTAGCAAAGCAAAGATGGTAATTGATAAAAATGGCCAAGGCCACTTTAAACTTGAAATGATGTAATATGCCTAAATTAAGCCAGTGGAGAGAGGAATAAAAAAAAAAGTACTTTGATTTTACCTTGATGTTAGGAGTTGATTTCCTATCCAAGAGTTGACTAAAGCCTTTGAGTATTACTCATTGCATTAACGTGGAAAGACAGCTGCAGTCCTTTTCAGATGGGAACACGCTCACAGGGTACTTGCTGAGAATTTGTCACCAAAAACATTATTCTGATGGTTTTTCAGTCCATCTGCTAATTTCTATTTTGCATAGATTTTCCAGAACTGAAAATCTAGAAAGAGGATACATTTCCCAGAGATCCAAAGTGTTTCAGCAGAGGAACTTAGATTTAGCTGAGAGTGGATTTTTTCTCTAGGAGAATCTTGGTAAATACCCACAATCATATTTTATTACCAGACGTGTAGTTTTAATTTCTCTTACAAAGACAAGGCCATAAACTTCCTCAAAGACAATGTGCCCTTACATAAACCAATAGTTTTCAAATGTTTAAGAAATCCTAGATATGGAAAATATGAGAGAGCAAGTCTTTATTTGCTCTTTATTCCCCACCTACGTGCAGAATAGTGAACAAATAAGTATTATTAATAATTCGTAGGCTGGTCATGTGAAACTATAAAATCGGCACTTTATGGTGAACAAGGGAAGGCATTTTATAGAGAAGAAGACACAATCCACCATTCTTAGAGGCATTTACAAGTAAATTGTTTTCAAGACGGGAAGTCTAGTAATTGCTGTTGCCCCTCCTCTCCACCTGGGTACTCTGAATGGTGCCCAAATGAAAGTTGTTCATGACTTTTTCTGTTTTATTTCCGAATCAGATTCGTCTTAACAGCTACCAGCATCGCAAGCTGAAGGTACTCTACCTTCTCTCTTATTTTCTAAGTTATTTATAAAATTGAACACCATTTGAGCTAGAAAAGATCTTACCATCTCTCTAATTTCAACTCCTTCTTTTCTGGGTGAGCACACTGGTGTTTTTGTTTTGTTTTAAGATTTTATTTATTTATTTGACAGACAGAGATCACAAGTAGGAGAGAGTCAGGCAGAGAGAGAGGAGGAAGCAGGACCCTGGGATCACGACCTAAGCCTTAGGCAGAAGTTTTAACCAACTGAGCCACCCAGGCGCCCTAAACTTTTTTTTTTTTTTTAAAGATTTATTTATTTATTTATTTATTTATTTATTTATTTATTTATGAGAGAGAGAGACAGGGAAAGAGTGAAAGAGGGAAGAGGGGTAGGGGCAGAGGGAGAGGGAGAAGCAGACTTCCTGCTGAGCAAGGAGCCTGATGCAAGTTAGAGACTATGACCTGAGCCAAAAACAAGAGTTGGACACTTAACTGACTGAACTACCCAGATGCCACTGGGTGAACAAACTTTAAGGAAACATGCAGACTTGACATTTGTCACCTGGAGAAAGAGTGAAACTTGGAATCCAAGTCTCTAAATTCTCAGTCAGGGCTCTTGGTTTTACCAAGCCACGTTCCTTGGGCCCACAACATCTGGAGACCCACTCTAAGGTTCTCATACAAACCACCAAGAATCCTCACTTGGTTACTTTGACAAGGCATTACACAGTCCAACATATGGAGCATGATTCAGCCATTATATATTCAAGTTGTCTCAATAACTAATAACTTATTTTAATGTGGACTTTTACAATTCTAAAAAAGTATTGCTGAGCATGGTTATCAATATTTGTATATGGACAGGAAATGGTGGAATCTTGTTTAAGGCGGCTTTTTGGGCCACACAGCTTATATTCTAAAGAATCCCAGAGCGTGGGTTGGCTTGCTTTTCGTTGCATTCTCCTGTGAATTGGCTATCTTCCTTTGGGGAGCCAATGACTCTGTGATGCCCAGATGGAAGGTTTGAAATGTGTCAATTAGCAAACACCAAGATCACAAAGATTCTTTCTCATTATGGCAGGGTAAGAGGATAATGCTTAGAGCCTTATGTGTCCTTGGTGTGAACAAGGCGAGGAAAGAAAATGGCTTTTCTATTATTTTGATAATATGATCAATTTAATTTATTTATTTATTTTCTCTCTTACCTAAATAAGTTGGTGCCATGAGAATCTTACCTGAATTTGTTCTCTTAGACTTATATTTAAGTAAAAGAAAAATAATAAGCTTCTCTCTGTCTGACTTCTTTAAGCTAATAATGCTGCCTTTGATTTGAGAAGTGAGATATGAGTCACAGTGAGGATGACACTAGCAAACATGTGTTTAACATTCCAGAATTAAGCCATTATAATAGTACACCATAGTCTGTTCAAAAGGGTACAAAGTTAGAAGCCTCTTACTAAAGACTTCTAATTAATATTAGACTTCTAATTTATATTATATCATGCATTTCCGTTCAGCAGACTAAAAAGTGAAGGCTCAAAAAATTGCATAATGCTCCACCACTGAAAAAAATATGAATCTAAAAGAGGAGAAATAGATGTGTCTCTTACATTCTGATACTTTTATCTATGTATGTTCTATGTATCTACGTACCCATGTAGTTCTATTATAGTAGGATCATTGTGGAATCATCTCTGTCACAGCGCACATGCATAATTAGTGGTGGTCTCATATAGGTTCTATGTTAACATTTTCCTAAACGTGGTACTTCCTTCCACCCTCACCATGTTCAGTATCATTTCCATGATTTCCTCATTTGCCTTTCTTTCCCAGGCCATCGTGGTGACAGTGTTACCCCTGAAGGACAAACAGACAAACAAAACAGAGCAAAGTGGCTCTGTCATTCTTTTCTTCAATAGCCAGCCTGTTTCAGATGCACGTCTCCATTTTTATCGCATGCCATTCCCCTTCCTTCACTCCCGTAAACCCTATGTTCCCCCACAGACACATTCCCACCACTCCAAACACAGTGCTCCCTTTCAGAACTCTTTACAGAGTTGGTTTCTTCTTCCTGGAATTTCCTTTTAGGGTCACCCTCTCTACCTTCCATTTCATCCTTTTGGACCCAATTCAAATATCAATACCCTCCCTCAACACTCACTTCTTTAGTTCCCAGGCGGAGATGGCTGCTCTCCCTCTTCAAATTTCAGGCTTACTTTTCTATACCAGTGAAAGAGCACTGTGGTGATATTTACCTATCTATTTAATTGTCTGTTTCTTTAGGTAGAGTATCAGTGGCTTTCAAAGTTTAAATACAATTACCATTAGAAATACATTTTTATGTTGTGATCCACAACACTCACAGACACAGATTGAAACAGAATTGCCTTTAAGAGATTATATTCCCTTACAATAGTCAATGTCCTTTGATAATTTGTATTCTTATTTTTTTAAATTGTTGGTCACCATCTATTCTATTGATTTCACAGCTTAATAATGAGCTACAGCTTGCAATTCAAAAAACTCTTTCCTAAATGGCAAAGAATTGCCTCTTCTTCATTTTTGCTTCCTCCACACCTAGCACATGGTAGGGACACAACATATATTTGTTAAATGGATGACTATCCAAAGATGTTGTTTCTGAAAATGTTTTTAAAAAAAATTTTCAGCCAGAATACACTTTATTACGTTTCTCCTGTCTTGAGGCTAAGTTCGAGCTATGTGTCTATTTTTTGTTTATGTTTTTGTTTTTTGTTTTTGTACAGAGAATAAAGTATTTAGAGCTCCTATTTGCCACTTGGAAGCTCTAGTGGGGAGGGCTGAAGATGACGAGCAGAGCGGTAGAAGTAGTAGTTGAACTGTGTCATACTTACTAGGCGCATTTCATTGATTATCATTCTCTTCAATGGGCAGCAAAATCAGAACTTGTAACTATAAGGGTTTCCTGTCCAAATATTTTAATTATTCAGTTGAACTTGTGTCTCAAGATAATCCTATTCAAGTCAAGATATCTTTAAGATTTAAAGAATAATATCTGTCATGAAAGTAGTTAGCTCTGTTTCTTTAGCTCACCTATATTTTTACATCAAATTTGTTTCTTGCTTTTAGTTTTTGACTTTTAGTGTTTGACAGACTATAAATTTTGTATTATAAATTTTATGGTCTCAATCCAGACCCTGGGTTCTCAACAAATATTAATAATCGCAGTAGAAACATTTTTCTTGGTCCAATGGCAACCTTGTCAGTTTGTAACCAGTAGTAAATAGAACATTCAGTTCAGTCCATGTGCTCATTTTGAAGCTTAGGGAGAATAAATCAGCTTTTTTCTTGATGCTTAGAGCTGAGTGGAAGTGGAAGGCGTATGAGAAATCAGTTATGACTAATATGGATTTAGATGTCAGTTTATTGATTTTATGATTGTTTCCATAGAATTATCTTTAGATAACAACAAAATGAAAAGTATTTGGGTGTTTTAGGTTATGGGCTTAAAATAGAATCAACAGGTTCTTTGTATTACTTGTGAATCAGAGATTTCCATGATTTAAGATCCTCTCTCAATATCATATCTTGTGTGTTGGAGAATGGGGAATGGAGCTGGATACAGAGCTAGTTCAAAATGACCAGAATTAATTATATGGCCTCAATGAAATCCCTGATATTAATTTTAGAGGTGTGGTTTTGAAATGTATTTTTTTTCTTTTTTTTCCCCAGAAACCCTCCCTTCTCTAAAAATGGGAGAACATGATGTGTATGGAATCTCAATATTTTTAAAAAGCAACACAAGCAGACCTTTGGTGAGAAGGCTGAAGGGAAATGCCTGCCTATTTGGCCACAGAAAAGGCTTTGAAGCACTTCCTAAATTCCTAGGACTCTACTCAATCCTGCTTTTAAGCCACAATTCCAGAACAGAGCAAGTTCTGGCGACATTGTAGAAAACTCCAGTAGCTCATTTTAAAAACACAAGCTTGGTCCTCTGTCTACCAGAGATTCTGATTCTTGGGGTCTAGTGCGGCATTCAGGCACATGAATTTGTGAAATAGCTCCCCAGGAGATCACCCCTCTCCCTGGCTCCCAGACCAAATAGTCCTGATCTGTTCTCTAAGTGCTGTCCATGAGTTTCCTGCATCAGAATCACTTGAAAATGTACAATTTTCTGGATTCCATTTTAGACATACAGAATCAAGATCTTTGGGAAAATTCTGATTCACACTTGAGTCTGAGACCTGATGCTTAAGAGGAATGTGCACAGATGCCCTTTCCCAGTGTTAGGAATAAGCTAAGCAATGGGTCCTTTATAGAAGGAGCTGGGTCAAAGCCACTGAGAGCCAAAAACATGACATCAAAACTCCCAGGCTTATTCAGGGCACTTGCCATTGTTCTTTCATGACTCAAGAAGCACAGATGTCACCAGATATAAGTCCACTACTTTCTAGGAAGGTATGGGTCCCTCTACAGTTCCAGTGTTAACCTGTGAGAATCACTGTGGAATGATTCTGATGGAAAAGCCGCAGCACTGTGATGGTGAACTGCCAGGACAGGTGCACAACCAAAAACCTGGGTGGGAAAGGTACAAGACGGCCCCTTGTAGCAGCCTTCGCTGTATTCCCTTTTCTCATTTGATTGCCCATTTCTACTTTAAGCCTACCTGGACGTTAGAGGGATGATCATTCAGGAACTTATGACCACCCAGGGAAGAACAGATATAAAAAAGTAAATGTTAAGGCCAATTTAAGAAGCAAAGCATTATTTCTCAAATGCCATCTCTTATACTGATCTCTCAATCACACCACTGTATTTACATTTACAGAGAGAGTTGTCCTCACTATCTTGTGATTCAGGTTTAGTTGACAGGTTTGGCAACAGAAAGCTATAGGACAGTCTTGTCCAATAGTGACCATGATGATGGCAGTAGCAGAATAGCAAAATCACCTTGCTGTTAAGAGTGTAGAGTAGCCAGATTGCCTGGGATTCGATGCTGACTCCAGAATTTGTTAGCTTGTGTGTCTGGGAAAGTTGCTTAATCTGTGTCTCAGATTTACCAGTGAAGCTGATGGTGGTGCCAATGATGCATTAGTGATCTCATGCAATTGTAAGGAAGAGTCACCTGGTTAGTACTTAGGAAGTATTTTGAGCCGTTCCTAGTCCACGTAGGTGTTAAGTGTCTGTGACATGATTAAGACTACGAAATTCAGCCTTTGTTTCTTAGACACCATCTCATGCTTTGCAAGGGCCTCATGATTTAACATCATTTAACAACCCCCACATCACCACTTTATGTAAACCAAAGCACAGAGAGCAACATACTCTGGATAAACTCAAGAAAGTCAGTGTCAAAACCCAAACAACACAGCTCAGACATCTTTAGCTTCTGTAACAATTAATATGGTTCAAGTTCCCAGTTTTGCTGACAGAGTTGTGACCTGACTCTTCTCGATGATATCATTAAAGGCGGGGAGGAAAGGGTGGCAGACGGAGCAGAATCTCAGGGACAGAATGTCAGAGGCAGTGTTAGCTCTTCCAACCTTCTTTTTTCCTATTCCCTATTACGTGTATAATCATTTCAGTATTAAATTTTCCCATGAATTTTAGTTGCTTTATAAACTATGAGTTTTTATATCTTTGTGCAACCATTCTGGGTGTATTTAAGTGCTGGGGGCTAGAATTATAATTCCATTTGTCTTTGTGTCTGTTTGTTATTGTATGTAATAGGAGGACTCTGGGTGACACGCTTGTTGTCATTCTTTTGCCTTCAGGGGTCATTACTGGGTGGGTCCTCTGACTCTCTTTACTAGAGCCAAGAAAGACTAACTTCCCCAGAGACCAGCTCAACTGAGGGCCACTCCAATATCCACCCCCAACTAGCTGACTTGTGGCCTCTTGAAAACCTTCCGGGAGAGGCCAACCCGAGCTTCATTCATAGTTGCATGACATTATTTCCTCTCACCCTGTATTAGTCATATACTCATCCCCTTTTTTTTATAGTGGGTGAACAACTCTGTTTGCATCCCCCTGAACTTCAAAAAGATCTTTGTGTGTAGAGCTGTTAAAGAGAGGCCAATGATTATGGGATCATTTATTTATATTATTATGACACAATAGAAGTCACTCTGGTTCTTGAATGTATTCCAGTGACTCATGATATTTTTCCGATGTTTTTTGACCTCTGCTCCTTTCCATATTCTCCCATCTCCAGTAAATTCGCAACAAAACCACAGAAAAACCACAGCTGTGTTTGTTGATCAGGGACTCGAAAAATGAAAGTAACCGTTTCCATGAGGACTCTTCAAAGGAGGTGAAATGAGTTCCTTGCTGTCTGCATATAACCAGATATGAAGGGATTTCGGAAATGAAAGTTGTCATTTCTTGTTTGGAAAATATTTTCACATGATAAAAAATAGAAAAGTTATGGACACATCACCAAGATCAGCAGAATTGTGTGTTTTGTTATTACATCGTAGCATTACAAATGAGATGACACACAAATCACGATGAATGCATGCTAGAAAGTAGTAATAGATTAAACTTATTTAATCATTTTAAAAGACAAATCCAATTATCAGAATATAAAATATTAAATGTCAAAGTCAACAAAAATATGTAGGATTAACAAAAGAAGACACTGATTTATGGAAGTTATGCTGTGTTCCAAGCCTCCAGAGGGCGCTATTGCATTTACACAGAAACTTATTTAATTAGAGACATTCTCTTGAAATTAAAAAAATGAGAATTTTAAGCATCTCTAATTTGTTTCCACATAAAACTAGGAAACAATCAATAACCATAACGATAATTTGTCTCCTAAAGGATTAATTGAGGTTTATCTCATTTAACCAACCTGGCTTGCTTAATTTTATCTAAAGATCAGATATTTAACAAAAGAATGAAAAAAAATCAAGGCATTTCAGATAATATTACAGTAACTTTCATTTGAACAAAGTGAACTTTGCCTTAGGGCTAGACATTAAATTCATTGTATATTCAAAATACACTTAGAGATTTAAATCCTTTAAAGTTGTTTAAGTATCAAGAAGTTCCTTACAACAACAAAATTTTTTTAAAAAAGCTGTATATTTTGCAAATAGAAATATGAGATTTTGAATTCATACTACATGTTGCAAATTTGAACACTTAGCTGTAACCTGTGGATATTTGTTTCAAATAACATGACTTCTTTAAAAAAATGCTTAAAATTGACTCGAATAATCCTTTTTGAAATTCACTGACATAATTATTTTGTTTTGAGTTTTGACAGTTATTCTGAATTCTTACCTTATTTGCAGAATTATTTGAAACATAATATTATTTGTAGATTCATTAATTACCATTGGAATTGTATTATACAGAATGCCCCAGGAGTGTGATAAGGAAAAAGTTTCATCTGTTTCACATCTTTAGGTTTCTTATTTGCCCCATCCCTGGTTTAAAATCATGGCATTGTTTTACTGAAAAGTGAAATGTTTCCCTCCAAAGTAAGAAAGGGACTAACACAAATATTCAAGTCTATCAAAATGTTACGACAGCATATAATTTGGGCAATAGAACCGAAAGCAGTAGAATCTAAGAAGGTTCCCCAAACTGAAAACATTTTTTGATGTTAAGAGAAAACAATTGACTTGGGGAAAGGATAGAATAATTAATGAGTTATAATTAATCATGGAAATGATTAACAGTGGGTGCGGGTGAGGCTGTTAAGCAACACGCTCATTAAAATATGCAGATGTTGCTAGAGAATTTGTAGAACATATGTGGGTAACAGTACAATGACATATGCCATATCTGTAACATCCTTCTCAGGAGCATGAGCTAGCATAGAATCCATTCTCTTCACATTTCTCGGAGGGAAGAGGGTATTAATATGCCTTGTGGTTACACAAGAGCAAAATATCCAGGACAGGAACAAAGTGAGAGCATGGGGAGGCAGATGGGTGACAGTTTCCCATATCTGTGGGTGACTGTGGACACAGATGGACTTGTCAAATATTTCACTTGAGTCGATCTGGAGGACATCGTAAGGGATGTTTCAATCAAAGAGGCTCACAACTAAAAAAGGAAGATAAAATACAACTTTCCTTCTTCCAATATGATAAAATATTCTTATTGGGGTTTATAAATCATCTGATAGAGGGATCTTGAGATTATGGTATCTGGGGAAAATACTTAAATATTCAAAACCCTAGAGGATGACAAGAATTCAAATCCACTGGCACTACTGGTAGTGGCATGCTGGTGATGAAGCTTTCACATGAGCTTATGATTCTCTTACTATTTGTTTTTTTCCATACTCTTTCCATTGGTCCATTATAGTCCCTAATCAAGGACCCCATACTCTACATGCAGGCTAAAAACCGTCAGCACTATAGAGTACTTGGTGCTTTAAAAGTGAAAATAACAGTTAAGAATAAAAACAACAAAGAGAGCATTTGTTAGATACATGACCTTGAAAAATCTCCTTAAGCCGTACTTTTCACTATTTCTAAATAGGAACACATGCAGTTCAACACTTTGGTAAAGGTAAACGATGTAATGTATTTTAAAATAATTTGGAACTATTAACCTAATGTAGTGTGTGGTTTATCTGAGGCGAGATCCCAGGCATCTCTTACAGCACTAGGTTCTTCTTCCTTTCCGAAGAAAAGACAGATTAGGACTTGAAGAAATGAATGGTTTATTTGACTATTTACCCTAGATTAAATCAGGATGAAGCCATCTTATCTAAGACCTCTTCGTTTAGATTTAGTGTGGATGAGGAGGTAGAGTTCCCTCTTCACTTCAGCTCTAAAGTAATACCACACATGGACCTGGTGGTCTATGGATGGACCTGGTGGACCAAAGGATGACTGCAAGAGACATCATAATTTCTAGAATGACCCATTGGATATGTATTCTGCCAGAAGCTACGTGTGCACATGACAATGTGGTTGATAATGTTTCAGGCTAGATACTCTGCACAAAACTCAAAGTCATTTCGTGTTGTCTTACAAAATGGATCCAGTAGAAACAGAGATATTACAAAGAACCCATTCTTATCTTTACAACATTCATTTTGAAACCAATAATCCAACTCTATCTGGGAAAAGAATCATCTTAGAGAAAAAAAAAAAAAAAAGTCTTAGGTTAGTACCATGAGGTTAGACTCTTGTATATTTAGCCAATTTGCTGTGTCTGAAGGAATACAGGAAATCACCATGACCCCTTTAAGGTACAAAAGAAGGAAATACATGTTGGCATAAGATACCAAAATGTGAAACATTTACAAAGGGTTACTTGTGAAATGATGAAGGAGGGTGATATGAATGAAAGGCCATTAACTATGAACCTGAACACCAAAGTTCTTACCAGGCTTTTCACACTATGGCCTGGGGACAAGGATTCATCTGCTGTGAGCCCAGTTTCATATCTGCTAACTCTGGGCTGGAGTTAGACTTCAGTCTCAAAATTTCCTACAGCTCTTAATGCTCTGACACTATGACCCAGGGGTGTGTGTGTGTGTGTGTGTGCATGCATGTGTGTGTGTTATAAAGTATGTGTGTGTCTTCTTGGGTCAGAATTAAATAGAAAACAAGTTTATAGTAACACAGAAAATAAAAACTCAGATGGAGTAATAAAACAGGCCGGCAAAGGATTTTATCTAATTATTTGAAATTTTGTTTTGAGTGTGAGTTCATGTATACTTATCACCACAATACATTTTGCATCCTTTGCTTAAATAAAAATCCATGAATTTTAGTGATTCTCATGCAAAGAAGTAATTTTTTTTAAAAGTCATTTTCCAAATTTTCCCCATTCAGCCATAGATAGATGTTGTGTTTCCAACTTTGTACGTGGTGACTTTGGCCAGAGAATTTTATATGTAACTCCCTCTGCACAAAGTTAAATATCTAAGGCATTGTGCTCTTGAGCTAGTAACATAATAGCTTGGTTTTATATTTTATTGCAACAAATTCCTCCATTTCAGCATGCTACTTTTATTGAGAGAAATACATACTAAACGATTTAGAATCTACATAAAAGTTGCTAGACAAAAATGTCCATTTCTTTTTCTGTTATATTTAGTGTCTACAAATCTGAACCCACATCTATACGTAGATTTATGCAATCGGATAAAAATCTTACAATCATATCTTAAATCCTACCCATTTGTGAGGATTAGTCTGTTACCTAATTCAGTGAGGTAGGGTTGTAGTAAATTCACTAGTCCTTTGCTCAAGACTCTATCCACAGGGAAATCTCACAGCATTTCATCAGCTTGTGAACATTACCAGTCAAGCCACATCATTCAGACTCATTTGCTGTCAGGTGACAACTTCCCTGTCATTATAGAAGTCCCTCTGTTTCAGGCAGAAAGGCTCAATGGTCCTTTTTTAAAATGTTTATTTTTTTTTTACTTTTTTAAAAAATTATTTTTATTTTTTAATAAACATATAATGTAGTTTAAGCCCCAGGGGTACAGGTCTGTGAATCGCCAGGTTTACACACTTCACAGCACTCACCACAGCACACACCCCACCTAATGTCCATAATCCCACCACCCTCTCCCGACCCCCCGACCCACAGCAAGCCTCAGTTTGTTCTGCAAGATTAAGAGTCTCTTATGGTTAAATTTTTATGTTTTTGTCGCTTTTTTCCCCCCAGGCAATTCACAGTTCTAATATAATGAACATAATAAATGCATGGGTCTCTCTCTAAAATAGGAGTGACCGGCTGCGCCCAAACCTCCACTCTACCCAGTTCAGCAACTTTTGATGTCTCAGGAAAAGGACAATGCATGAGAGAAAACAATCAGTTAGGAAAAGGAAATTTCAGGGGAAAGTGGAGTGCTTATTTATTTTGCTCTTCCTGAATTCTCTCTGAATTCAAACCTAAAATGATGAATATAATTTTGTCGAAGCATTGTCTACCTTCCATTCCCCTTGTACTTGACTGCAGAGTTTCTCAGTAACATAGTGGCTTCTCTTCCTCATTGTTCTTTCTTTTCTTCTGTTTTTAAATCCTTAACATCTAATTAGTTATCCTTTCTGGTTTAGTAGAGATCTTCTATTCACCAAACTAAATGGTCTTTCCTCTGCTCTCTATATGGTCTCCTTAAGATTCTGACACTGTTGACTACGGGCTGCTTGAACCTCTCCATAAGGCAATCATCTTCCTGGCTTCTCTTCTCCATGTTTTAGGTCTCATTTTCCACTTTCTTGTCCTTTGCTCTTTCTCACACTCCTTACAAGTAAGCATCCTGCCATCTTTTTGACCATCTTTTCTTTCCTATTTCTAGATTTCCTGCCTTGCTGATTTTATTCACTCTCATGATTTTAGTAATCACCCCCAACAAAAATTTTTATTTTTAGCCCCAACCTCTGTCTCTTCAGCTTTTGAATTTCTGGTTTATGTGTTGAACAATTCGACATTATGCATACTGACCCCTGAAACTTTCAACACACCCAAATATGAATTAATGTACTCGCCTAAACCTTTTCCTCTACATGTCTCAACTTCCATCATTTATACCATCTTCCAAGGGACCCGGGGCCTATGGACCATGCATGAGGTTCTTAAGGTATGTGATTTTCTTCATATAAAGTATTAAATACTGTGTTTGTACTACTTTTGTATTTCTTAATTCTGAGGAAAGCTTTCAGAATTTTTTATCAGTTTTTCAAAAGGGTCAGATATTTAAAAAGCTTAAAAATCACTGCTGCATTGCTGAATTCAACATCTATTTTTCTCTTATGTATCTTGAGTGATATAGACAAATCTAAATTTTTAGACTACCTTTATAAGCCATTTAGGTTACAATTCGTGACTATTATATATCAGAATAAATTATTAGTTGTTGTTTTGGTTTTGCTCCATAATAGAGAAAAAAGCAGAAGCTTTTCTGTCCATAAGGGAAAATTTAAATCCTAGATCATGATTTAGTGGAGAAAATTATAAAGTTATTTTTAAATTAAAAAAATATATATCAGTTATTTTATCTCTTGAGCTAAATTTGTAATTTGGGTATCAAAACAGTATAGCATTTATGTGTGTGGACAGCCTAGTTTTGTGTCTATCTTATATTAGGAACTCATGTGTAAAACTAAAAGGTCAGTTTGAAATATCTAGCTGTTTGATGTGAGATGGATGAGGGGAGATTACACTCGCAACCAATTCAACTGTTATAATATTAGGGTAACTATTCTAAGAAAATATGTTTGAGACTATGAATGAATTAGATTGCTCTTTGTACGTAATGGCATCAAAAGCTAAATCTATTGTCTACATACAGAATATGCTCATATTTAGTAGGGTTTTCTTTTCTCATTTTTTCTTTTACTTTTCTTGCTGAGATTTAATGAAATGTAGACATAACTTCGTGATCTAAAAATTAACCACACTGTTGATTTCTTACTTTCCTTTTTACATGAACTATTTCTGTTTTGTATTGACTCTCATATTATTTATCACTATAGGAAATAAACTCTATAAATTAGACGTCATTATCTATAAATTAATGTATTTATATCTTCTGTGCCAGAGACTGTGTTAGGTGTCAGAACACAAAGGAAAACAAGATATAGTTCCTGCTCTTAAAGAGCACAGAAGCTAACAAATGCATATCCACCTTATAAAATATTGCTGTATTTGTACTAGTATTATTAGTCCAATTCTTCATTTTTAATGATTATTGTACCCAGTCCCAGCAAAGGGCAACTACAACAATTTTTATGATAGTACAGATTACTCGAAAGGAGAAATAATGTTCTCTAAAATAAGCAATTTTTTTCTATAAAGGTAGAGAAATGTTGTCAATTTTCTCCTTGAACTTCTACCCCCTTGTAATCAGGAACTAATTAATTAATTAGCTAATATTTCTAAAGTGCATTAAAGATGAGCAGCATCATACAAATGCTAAGTATTTTAAATCCATGTGTTGTCTCATATGCTAGATTGGATTTCTTAAAGTTTGGAAAGGACAATTTGAACAAATTATGTTTCATCTAAGTGGAAAAGCTATACATGTATAGAAGGCAGGGGGTAGGCGAAAGTAGAAGTTGGTTTGAAAAGTGCAAATGTAATCAAGAGAAGAATGAGCCTTTACATTTCTCTCCCATTTACCATTATCATAAAGCAAGAGATGTGTGCATTCGCATGAAACTGCTGAAGAGACAATGCAAATTTATTAAAATAATAAAGTATTGCGGTTTTTCTCACACATATGAAATTGTTAATAGACTAAAGTCAGGAATTCCAAATAAAGGAGCTGACTTTATAATGCTCTTGGAACTTAATTCCAAAGGCAAAACATCTAATTTGGAACCTACATGATCTAGATCTAGGTTGGTTGCCTGAATTCATGAGATGATTACCTACCCCTTCCTTTACCATGGGTTCCAAAGCCTAAGACTGCACCACTGTCTGTGAAGAGCAAAAGAAAGGAGAATAAAGCCCAGTGTCCCACACTGATCAAGGTAGAAGCCAAGCCGGAGCATTCAGTTCTAATGTGAGCATTCTGTACTAATGATTTCTCACCTAAATTACCCAGCCAATTTATTAGATCCACACTTACGTTTATGATTTTTAAACACAAGTCATATTTAAATTCAACTCTTCTAGGAACTATAAAGGCATAGCTTGAAGATATTGTGGGTTTGGTTCCAAACTGTTGTAATAAGGTAAATATCACAGTTAAACAAGTCAGTGAATTTTTGGTTTCTCAGTGCATATACAGGTTATGTTTATACATACTATAGTCTATTAGGGATACAGTAGCATTATGTCTGAAGACACAATGTACATCTTTTAATTGAAATGTACTTTATTGTTAGAAAGTGCTATCATCTTAGCTTTCAGCAAGTCACAACTGCTGATCACGAATCACCATATAAATATAGTAATAATGAAAAGTTTGAAATATGGTGAGAATTACCAAATTTGACACATGAAGTGAGCAAATGCTATTGAATGCACAGTGAATTAAAGTTGTATCTGGAAACCAAGTAAGAAACTTTCTGTAAAGAAGTTAATTTTCTTTGGTTATCCCATTTTCTGTGTTTGGGTATGTCAGGCTGGCTTAAAGATTCAAATCTGAGGCAAACAGTGTTCTCATGTGTCCTTTCTCTTCGTGGTACAAAGTGGTGGCCTATGTATTCAGGACTTTGTATAGTTTCACTCCCTACCCAGCATGGCTTTTTCAGGGAGCACCTGGACCTTTTCGGAAAGCTTTATCTTTATCAGAGACTCAACCCAGGTTCCTCCCTTTGAAATTTAACTCTCTGCCTAGTGGCAGCTTGCTCATCAGATCAACTCATCTACATTGGTGTGATCCTAAAGGTCTATATAATAGTGTATTGCTCTTCTTTCTTTTTTTTTTTTTTTTAAGATTTTATTTATTTATTTGACAGAGATCACAAGTAAGCAGAGAGGCAGTAGAGAGAGAAGGAGAGAGGGGGAAGCAGGCTCCCTGCTGAGCAGAGAGCCCGACATGGGGCTCAATACCAGGACCCTGGGATCATGACCTGAGCAGAAGGCAGAGACTTAACCGCTGAGCCACCCAGGGACCCCACATATTGCTTTTCTGAGGGAAAAGGAATAGCTTTAAAGGCAATGCTTTAACCCAAAAAATGGTTAGGACAATTTTTGAACAGAATTATAAATCTCTTATGATTTAGTGAAAGAGATGAAATCCACTCTTTTCCTAAGACATGCATGAAGGGAACTACATACAGTTGATCACTGAACAGCAGGGACTTGAACTGCATGGGTCCACTCACATGTGGATGTTTTTATCCTTTTTTTTTTTAAATAAATGCAGTACAGTACTTTAAATGTACTTTCTCTTCTTTATAATTTTTTGTAATTACAGTTTTTTTCTAGCTTACTTTATTATAAGAATTCAGTACAATAAAATACAAAATCTGTGCTAATTGACTGTTTATGCTGTTGGTAAGGCTTCCAGTCAACACTAGGCTATTCGTAGTTAAGTTTAGGGGGAGTCCAGAGTTATACACAGATTTTCAACTGTGCAGGGGTTGGCACCCCAATGCCTAGTTTATTCAAAGGTCAACTGCATCTACATGGTTGTTGTGAAGAAAATAAAATCCTAAAGTCACTTTGCTTTGGTTCAAATTCCTGCTCTACCACTTGCTAACAATGTGATTTAGAGTCAGTAGTAAAGTCTAGGTCTCAGTTTCTTCATTAATAAAATTGGTATAATAATAATGTTATGTGATTGTAATGAGGATAAAATGAGTCAAGTGATTTAATTACCTGGAACAGTACCAGCTCTATGTTAAGAGTAGTTATTATTCTGGATAGAAGAGTATGGTGTATTGGTTAAGAACTCAGGCTCTGACATTAGACATACCTGTGTTCAAACCCAGGTTGTTCTAGGTATGAGACCTCAGAGAAGTGACCCTATCTCTCTGCATCTCAGTTTCCTTATCTAGAAAATGGGTTATGAGAATTGAATCAGATTATGCATGTATATGGCTTCAAACATGGTAAATTGTTAGCAGTTATTTTTCCCATTTCCCATTTTGCTTGACTATTTTCCCACAGGGTTCTATTATGTCACAGTCTAATGATATCCAGATAGAAGGTGTTTTTATATTCATGTTATAAATATCCAGACTGAGTAGAACAGCTGAGTAATAGAGTGACACCAACTGTCATAACGTATAGAATGTTTCCTCAAGTTTCCTTCTTAAAAGAGTTTTACACAGTTAAAGAAAAAATTAATGAAGAAAGCTATTGCTATCTAGATGTACATTAGTATAAGGGTTTGTAGGTGAAGATTTATTCCCATTTTTAGACTGTATATTTCTGGAAAGTTTAGGTATCAGAATCCTGTGTTTTTTTTTTTCCAGCAGCTCCCAGTAAATGTGATTACACTCAATCTTTGTATTGAAGTTCTCTTTGTAAATGCAGGAGGCTCTTGCCTTGAGAAAAATCTTTAAAAGTTGCAGAGCTCCCCAGAAGCAGAGGTTGGGAGGGAGGCATGCTTTGTGTCATACACATTAATTCAGTTGGCACATTACAATGTTAAACTAAATGACATTATTACAAAGCTGTGCTAAGAAGTGTTGACAGGTCCATATGGTAATTTTACAATGTATAATGAACACACAGACTCCTTTCTTGCAGAAATTTATAGTTCAAATCTATACCCAGGATATCCAGTTTTATTTCCAGAAACTTAAATTGACTTATTACGATGTAGTGAATGTATAAATTAGTTCCAGTAGTTAAACTGAAACATTTCCCTACAGACTCAATTAGATTCATTAATCTGCTGTGTAGACCTGTAAACGGCCCATTGTTCTTTTCCCCCCAAAATGTCAAAAACTATTTCTCTAACTATAAAATATTTCCTACAAAAACTGTTTTAAATGGTCAGAATTATTGTATATTAGAAACCCAGAACTACAAATTATCGTATTGCACCGCTACTTTTTTTTTTCCCAAAGAAAAATAGGGTCCAGCCCTTGCCAAGTAATTTAGTGGGGTTAGTAGGTGGATTTGGTGCTCTATCACACTGAAAATGCACTGAAATTAAGAAAAGATCATCTTTTTCCCTGTCTTACTGCATAAGTCAGCTGGCATGGGGCATATTGTGTATGTTCCTAACCCCACAGCTTTTTCATTTGAAAACTTTTGTTTATGTGCCTCCCTCTGCCTGAAGTGTGGCAGCTTATCAGCTCATTGTCATGTTCCGTGGAGGCTGAGCAAAATAATACAACCTGTTAATGAATTCCATTTCAAACGATGCACACCTGTATCTTATCTACTTCAAAATACCACCCTCCTTGTGGGGACTAGGGAGACCCATTTCACTGCAGAGCTTTAAACACAAATCCCCCCCCCACCCCTTTTTTAAGCTACTGTTGTGGAATGTAACAACAACAAAAAACAAACAAAACAAAAAAACAGAAAAATTGTTTTATTGATTGATAAAGGTGTCTTATTATTTTTACTACACGATTTTTTAAAAATTTTCATTTATTTATTTATTTATTTATTTGCTTTTTTGATTTATTAAACATTCTTGTTTGGAAAACCTTTGCAACTCTTACCTTTGTCTTTTATTTTTTTTTTTAATGGCTCAGTTTTTATAATCTGGAGAGAGTCACAATTAATGCTAACTGTGGTTATGTTTTTAGTCTTTGGTAGACATAGCTCTATTTTAAAGATGAGAGGGGAGCTATCTGGATCATTCTCAGACAGAGGGATATTGATGTGATCTTAAATTGAAATATTTAAGACTCATTTCACTGTATCAAGTAAAAACAATGCCAAGTTTCTTTGTGGAGGGTGTCATTTTTAGGGACATGGAAGTGTCTCACAAGGCAAGGAATGGGAAAATAAATGGTTCTTGGGGATGACTTGGAACCCATAATTCAAATATTGTCTCTCTTCATCTTTCTCCTTTCTTTATTTTTTGTAAAGAGTTTATTTATTTATTTGGGAGGGAAAGAGAGAGAGAGAATAAAAGTAGGGGGAGGAGCAGAAGGAGAGGGGAGAGAAAACCTTCAGCAGACTCATGACTGAGTGCAGAGTCTGACTAGAGGCTGGACCTCAGGAGCCTGAGATCATGACCTGAGCTGAAACCAAAAGTCGGATGCTTAAACAACTGAGCCAATCAGGTGCCCCTTTCTCCTTTCTTTGTAGCTTTTTCATTTTTACTCATTATTAATTCAATCCCACTTTAGATTTCCCTGGTCCAAGAAGTAGAATATTTGGATGAAAAAGGCTCCCCAATTCTTACATTATAGACTGAATTCTCTCCCATCTCAGTACCAGTTTTAGAAAGAGATTCTGAATGGTCTAGATTGCTTCAGTTACTACTCCTGGGACAATCCAGTGTGACTACATAGTGCTCTGCATTAGTCAAAGAGTATATAAAAATAAGTTACTCTCATTAGCCGATTTGAAGGAAAAAATAGAGGCAATCTCCACGAAATGGTGGTGGTGGTAGGTGAAGGTCAGTATTGGGCTGAATATACATATTAATAAATACCTACTTACCTCATTTTTCAATTCCCTGCCTCTATGATAATTACATGCCTTCTTATCTCTAGTCCAAGAAAATATAGAAAGTTAGAGCAGTAGGTGATCCAAAAGTAGAGATATTGGACTTTTCCTTCAGGATGATATTTCCAGTGAGAAATATAATGTGTTGGAATAATCAGCTTCCTGTTCACAGTCCCATGTTCATCTGCTCACAGGACACGCACAATTTTCCTGCCAATGTATAACATAACATTTCCTTCCCCCACCCTTTTCATTTCATTAATATGGAGGTGGGGAAGGGGTGTGCCAGATTCTTCTTACAACATATTTCCCCCTAATTTTTCAACTTATCACCTTCTTTCTTGGAATCCTAGCTTTTCATGACAAATTGAAGAGTTCTTATTTGTGCAAATCTGCTCAATGCTAATATCTGCACCTGCACTTCTGGGTTGTGGTAAAGCAGCCACCCATGCACAATAAGGGTGAATCTCCCATATCCAGGAAGGACAGAAGGCCTGAAATCAGCAAAACCAGCTCAAGCATTTCCCTGCCCTTTTGATTTGGTAATTGCTTCTGTTCAGGCAGCCTGCCCCATGGCTCAGCGTATTGCATTTCAGTTCAAATATTTATTGAATAACTTCTATGTGCCAGGTGCTGTGTTATATACTTCTAGAGATGAAAAATGAGTAATATATTGTTTCTGCCCTCAGAGACTGCCACTTTGACAAGATAGTCTCACCAGGACTTATGGTACAAGGGACAATAAACCTGGTGGGAGAAACCAGACCAACCTTCTTGGAAACGGCTTTAAAGGATGATTGGGAATTTGATAAAAAACAAAACAAAACAAAACCCAATGTGAGGTGTATTAGGTCCACTGACATCCTTCTATTTAGAGTCTAGTCTTAAGTAGAATGGAAGTGTAGAATCTAGCAGAGAAGTTCAGGAAGTAATTGACTCAGGGATCTGACTGAGCTCCCCTCTAGTCTCATCACAAGAAAAAATGAGGGGAGATGGGACAGAGGAGAAAACAAGATGGAATAAGTGGGAGCAGAGTCTGATCTTGAACTGAAGACTTAATGCAGAATTGCTTGGTTTATATGTAAATTTAAGTAATGATTCTAGAGGGTCTACCATTTGCCAAGAACTACCATAATATCTGTCCTGTCCATTGTATAGATGGGTAAATAGTCTAAAAGAGGTGGGAGATTGGCTTAAATCACAAAACAAGCAAAACAGCAGGGAATTGAACCCAGTATGCTGGACGTAAAAGATAAGAATATTTTTTTTAAGAAATTTTTTTGTAATATTTTATTTATTTATTTGACAGACAGAGATCACAAGTAGACAGAGAGGCAGGCAGAGAGAGAGAGAAGCAGGACCCTTGCCGAGCAGAGAGCCGGATGTGGGGTTCGATCCCAGCACTGAGGATCGAAGGCAGAGCTGACCTGAGCTGAAGGCAGAGGATTCAACCCACTGAGCCACCCAGGCGCCCCAAAAGATAAGAATATTTATCAAGAGAATTAAAGGAGCAAGTAGGGGACAAGAACTCATGAACTTGCTTTCTTATTAGTTGGTTTGATTTTCCTCTCTCTTCTCTGCATTTTTTTTTTTTTTTTTTTTTTTTTTGCCTCTTCAGGCAGCTATAGCTACCAGATTTTAATTTGAGAATCCTTAGCTGAAGAAATTTGTTGATGCCTCTGTAGATTCACCATTATGCTTGACCTATTTCAGGTCTTGTTTTTTAGGTCTCTCTATTTCAGCTTTTCTGTAGTCGCCTTTTACATTCTGCTCCTGTAAATAGATGTTCCTGTTCAGGCCACTAACTAACAATATCTCTCCAGAATTCTCTGTTCAAACTCTCTAAATTAGACTGCATGATTGACCCAAGTCATCATCTCTATGGAGGGACACTTTGAGTTGACTTTTTCTAGACTATAATCCAACTATAATGTAGGATACCATGGTTCAGATGCACACCTTGATCCCAAAACTCATGGCCAATATAGTTGAATCTTGTGACTCAACCTTCTATATAGAAAAAAATCTCTTAGAAATGGCTAAATAAGGACAAGGGAAGCTAAAAGATAGTACAGTTTCAGGTACTGAAATCAATGCAACATTGATCTGAGATCTGAGAAGTATTATCCTTATCCAAAATGAGAGGACATTCCTTAAACTAAGTATTGTTTTGTGCATTACTTTTGTCTTCCATTGCAATAACCTGTCCATGGTAGTGCTGGATTATAACAAAGAGATTAAGAAACAGACTGCATCAGGCAACCATAGGCCCAATTCTTAGATGGGCTGCTTGTTATCTATATGACTTTAGTAAGATATTCAGATATTCTATGCCTCTTTTTCCTCTTCTGTAAAGTTGCTGCTCATATTTTATGGAATTTAGATAAGTTTCAAACAGAATAGTACCTCTAAGCTACACAGAGTAAGCACATAACAAATGATAGATTCATTTTAAAAATAAAATAATATTGTCCTAAGATTAATAGATGCTCATGAACAAAAGTTACTCAGAGAAAATAAAAAAAGAAACAGAAGAAATTAATTGCAAAATGATGGGTTTCAAAAATCCTGGATTTGCTGTTATTTTTAAAAAAGACTTTATTTCTTTATTTGTGAGAGAGAGGACAAGCAGGGGAGTGGCAGGCAGAGACAGAGGCAGAAGTGGGCTCCTGGCTGAGCAGGCGCCCAATGTGGGGCTCCATCCTAGGACCCTGGGACCATGGCCTGGGCTAAAAAGGCAAACGCTTAACTGACTGAGCCACCCAGGCGTCCCTATACTTTTTACCTTATAAAAAAGAAAATTATATAATCCCAGAACTGTGAGGCAAAGTGAAAATTGTGGTGGCATTAGTTCCCTATTTAGTTTGAAAAACAGATATTCTAAGTTTATGTTATTTGAGTAAAGATACCTTTCCCATAAATGTTTTTAAAAGAGGTTTTATAATTCTTAATAACATAATGTGCTAATGACCACATGTAAAGATGAAACTGAATGTTAATGCCATAGTAGGTTGAGCCAAGATTTTATGCATAAATAAATGATAGTGGCACATTTTCAAAATGTATACAAACATAGAAGTACAAAGTTCATAAAACAAATTAATCACTTTTTTTTCTTTTGGTGTGTTTAGAAAAATGTCATTGATGACCTTTCAGAAGTAAAGACAAGTAAAGCAGTAGCACTTGAATTTTTTGGGGAAAAACATTAAAAAATAATCCCTTTTGATACAGAAGAACATTTGCATATCCAAAGCCAGCTTCTCAACAGTAGCTATGTTTTTTGTGAATGATCAACTCTCTAATTAGCCAATTATCATTGCAAATAGAGAAAGGGACAAAAATCACAAACTGCTAGTAACTTAAAATAGAAATCTATATCACTACATATGAAAGGAGAGTGGTAGAATAAGAGGCTGGGGATCAGAATGAAATTGTTTTTAAACCTTTGCTGAGATAAAAATAATGTTTTACAATATGGTGTTAACTTTTTTCCTGAGTAATGAGAGCAATTTTTGACATCTTCACAACTGTTAAAAAGCAGTGTGTATTTCATTCGTTAAAAAGAAACAAAGAAGTTTTGAAGTGATTCATAACCTTTATAAAAAATAGTCCCCAATGTGCCTGGGTGGCTCAGTGGGTTAAAGCCTCTGCCTTCAGCTCAGGTCATGATCCCAGGGTTCTGGAATGGAGCCCCACATCAGGCTCTCTGCTCCTCGGAGAGCCTGCTTCCTCCTCTCTCTTCCTGCCTGCCTCTCTGCCTACTTGTGATCTGTCTGTCAAAAAAAAAAAAAAAAAAGTCCCCAAATATTTGGAAACTACTTATAGTTATAATTAACCAATATTAACTGTCTGTATTAGTTATAGTCAATGTATAGTTTCTCCAAATTGTGAAAGAGGCACACCCCTGGCATTTGGAGACCAGTTGGAAATACCCTCTAAAATTGTAGCTAACAAGAATCAACAGAAAATTGAAACAATAAGCCATCTGCAGGGGCGCCTGAGTGGCTTAGTTGGCTCAGCATCTGACTCCTGATTTTGGCTCACGTCATAATCATAGGGTCCTGAGGCTGAACCTCATGTTGGGCTCTTAAGGAGGTATGGAGCCTGCTTAAGATTCTCTCCCCCTTCTGCTCCTCCACCTACCCTTCCATTCTATCTCTCTTAAAAAAGAAAAAAAATAAAAAAGAAAAAAGTCATGTGCAGAGTTAACCCATGTCGTATGTTTTATAAATAAGTCCAAGGTGTCACCAAAAATCACCAGTCACATGCCAACCGAAAGTAAATCTGATGTACAATACACTGAATCTCCAGGAATTATTACATGCTTATGGCAACCACAAGCACACATCTAGTGTGATGCATAGGTGCAGAAAGTACATTTCTGAATAAAAATTTGTCAATATTTCAATGCACTGCTCTAAGGCAAAGACTTGGGACCCTTCTCTCTCTCTCTCTCTCTCTTTTTTAATATATATATTTTTTATTTGACAGAGAGAAATCACAAGTAGATGGAGAGGCAGGCAGAGAGAGAGAGAGAGAGAGAGGGAAGCAGGCTCCCCGCTGAGCAGAGAGCCGGATGCGGGACTCGATCCCAGGACCCCGGGATCATGACCCGAGCCGAAGGCAGCACTTAACCCACTGAACCACCCAGGCGCCCCCCCCCTTCTCTCTTTATTCAGAGGACTTGTCCCTAAAAAAATCCACTGCTTCAACAAAGGTACAACTGGGTCCAAGGAGTAGGTGGTTCCAAGATGACTCTTGGGCACTCACTCTTCCTATCAAAAAGCCATGCTCTTTTTTTACAGCCATCTCCGTGATCTGATTAAAAGAGTCTCTCATGGTAAATTAAAACAGCAGCCTTCTGCTGTATACATTTGCTGTTGCTTAGTAGGAGTCACACCCTGGATACATTAATGCCTAAGTGAATTATCTTTCTCTATTTCTAATATGTGTGTGTGTGTGTTTACATTACAGATTTGGCATTAACCATATATTTCTCACCTGTGGTATTCACTACCAATCTGGTCTTTACCTCTACGTTGCAATTTTTTGAAGACGGGTCTTAATTTCTCCATGCCTCTTCTTATAGCCTAATACAATGCCTCACATATTATAAGTAGATACTTAAAAATATTTGTTATAAAGAAAAAATGTCTACAATTTTCAGGTCTTTCAGTGTCTTATTTTGTCTACCCTCCTGTACTTCTAGGAACAGAAGCTTGGAGTGCGTTTCCACGAATCCCTACCACTACTGGGGTCCTATTTAGACTTCACCAATGAAAATTACCTGCTCAGTACTTGAAAAAAGGAAGCCAAGTAGGAACTGCTATTGCTCTTGTAACAGCAAAATGTATGTCTGAAAGCTTCTGAGCATCGTATTGAAAATCATCTGGTTTGGTGCTATAGATAGCTGTGATTGTCAACAGTGCATTCCTACAGCTCCTTCCCTTTCTACTGTCCTGAAATCCAGCAATGGATTTCCTTAACACATCCATGGTCCTTCCAACAGTTATAGAAGCTCTAAATCCTTGTAATTAATTCTTTTCTGCTTAAATTTATAGAGTAATTTCTCTTTTCCTAAATACGGACAAATAGACTTGAAACTGCTATTTCCCTCTGCTTATCATTCCTATTGTGTCTCTATTATGAAAAAATACATATATCTTTAACAGTTTTGAAAATTCTTTTCATAATGTAAGCCAAATAAGCAGTGGAAGAAATGTCAGCAACCTCCAACTCCAATTATGCATTAGGACTCATCTTATTTGTTTCCCTGATCTTAGAATCGTATTACTTCACTGTCTATTATCCAATCTCTGCAAACAAATGTTTTCATCCATTTTCCTTACTTTTCTAGTTGTTTAATATGGGAGGGCAAATCTAGTCACAGTTATTGTGATGGCCAGAAATGGGCTTATGTGCTCTGTTATATGGAAATCAACACCGTAGGTTATTGTGGAATGAACTAATTTGTCATAATGAAGAATAAGCTGTTTGGTGTTAATGTTAAAACTTGTTACCCCAGGGGCAAAAATGTTATTATATAGTTAAGAAGCACAATCAAAGTTTGACTGAGATATGGGTGAGAGGTACACTATTGATATTCCTCTTGCTGGGTCTCAGAGAGAGCTGAAAAGCCTGAAAAACCTACTATACAAAAATATGGCAACAGCAGTCCTAGTAAGGAAAAGTAGGCTGCAACTATTCTTGGTATGCACAATTCTTATAGTGTTGGAGCTTTTGCTCCCCCACCACATTTCTGTTCATTTCTGATTCTTGAGCCTATGTTTTATATATATATATATAAATATCAGTCTATTTTTACCTGCTTTCTGATGACTTATGTTCTATGCTCATGCTGTGGGTAAGAGACTTCAGAATTTCAGTTGCAGTGAGGAAATGGTGGTTTGCAGTGGTAATATGCCCCCCATAAATAATAGAGCAGAGTATTGGAAGAGAATGGCTGGTCAAGAATATAAAGGCAAAGAGGCTGAACTGGTGAACATGTAAGCATTCAGAGGGAATCCTAGGCTTGTTAGGGGAGGAAAGCCCAGTAAAACATGGTTTTCCTATATCCATGGGAAATAAAAGGGGAAGGACAATATTTATTGGGTTATTAATTGGACATTTGCTCCTAAAGTCTAGAGCATATAATATATATATGTATATATATACACATGTATGTATATACATATACATGTATATGTGTGTGTGTGTGTGTGTGTGTATTTTGGAATATTTTCTCAAAAAGAGAATGGTACTAAATGAAATGATGTAATTCTCCAACAGGTATGAATACATAAAAATTGGCAATTCTAAAAAACTTGAAGATAACTGGATTCTCTTAAAACAAGAAGAATATTTTTATTTATTTATTTATTTAAAGCTTTTATTTATTTATTTGACAGAGAGAACACAAGTAGGCAGAGCAACAGGCAGAGAGAGGGGGGGAAGCAGGCTTCCTGCTGAGCAGAGAGCCCGATGCAGGACTCGATCCCAGGAGCCTGAGATCATGACCTGAGCCGAAGGCAGAGGCTTAACCCACTGAGCCACCCAGGTGCCCCAGATATTATTATTTTTTTAAAACAAATTTATGGCAGAGTTTTACTCTTTTATGGAATTGGGTTTTTATATATGATTACTTTTCTTAAATACATAGACTAAATTTTTTCATAGTATCTTCCTTTATGTTTTGCTCTAATGAATAACTGAGTTATTGGACTTTTGGGCAGCCTTTATATTCTGCCTTTTGTAATGAAAATTTTGTGTGTGACAGTCTATATGAAAATCTAAGTAACTATACCACAAAAATGGTAGGCAATCACCTCTCTGGGCTAGAAATATAACATCTAATCCTGTGTACAGTTGAAATTTCAACCAATCTGAAATGTTGGACATCTGGGGATTAAAAAAAAATCCATTAATGTGGAGACTATGTGGTTCAAAGGTAGTAGTCTATTTCTAAGAAAGCAGAGGCAAAAGGTTTTTCTTTGAGGAATTAGATATTAAAATTTTCTTTTTTTATATTTATTTAACAAATTTTAAGTTCTTAATCCCAAGAAGAGAAAGTGAGATATATTCTTTTACTCTATTTGCTCTAGTCAAGCAGACTAAAACATCTGTTGAAGATAAGGCTGAACCATTTCCTGAGTTTTTATTAAAACCCATCAGATTATATTTAGCTTAGTATAAGGCAGCTCAGTCCAAGCACAGTTCAAGGCTCCAGGTAATTTGCAATGGATTTATTTATCTAGTATTCTCTAAATTCCAGGACATTTATTCTGCTTAATTTAAATTATTTGTTATAAACTTTCTTAAGCTAAATACACAAGAGGAAATGATTTCGTCCTTTAATAAGGGAATGGATAAGAGGACCTTGATAAGCTGTAATATTTCTGAAAGGATAAAGGTCCTAAAGAGTGTACTGTTTGTGCAGGAATGACAGAAAGGACACATAGCACATCATTATTTCTTCCATTTGTACTCAGAGTGATTTTCAAAAGGGAAAATACTTGAACATGCTCAGAGAAACTTTGAGTCATCAGACATTTTTGCCTGTGACTGCCTACTTAATTCAGGAAGAAAGTGAACATTCATGAGTCAGAGCCCTTAGCTTTGCCGAGTTCACTTAAAAATGACAATGGGATATTGTAGAAAAGAATTTGTACCAAATAATCTGGAAAATATTTGAAATAAACCAGCACTTGGTCAGTCCTATTCTCCCACCATGTGGGTGTGAAAAAAATAATGAGCCCACAGGAAGCTGCAAAGAATCCCCTTGCTTCTGAAAAAAGTGCCTGAGAAGACCTATGGTAGGACAAGTTAGATTTGATATAATGGTGAAGCCCCAGTGAGATGGTGTGGTTCTATATGAGGTAAATGTGTAGATCATTTCTGAAAGTTCTGTTTGCATTTACTTGACCTTTGACTGTGAAAAAAGGTAAAATTGGTTTTACATGTTAATTTATTAATGTTGCAAGTATTTGTTTATAGTAGAAAAATCAGTCTTACCTTCATCAAGGTATGATCTAGAAAAAGAAACACATATCAATCAAATACACAAAATAACTGAGTCATGTGAACTGAAAAGAAAGAATAAGATACTATGAGATTGACCACCAAAAGGAACTACACCTAGACACGGGGCCAGATGGTCTCCTGTAAGAAAGTGACAAGTCTCCGTGAGAAATAACTAGGTAAATGTAGGCAAAGGAGAAAGTGAATTTCAGATAGAAGGACTTACTTGCATGGAGCACTGAGTGTGGTGCGTTAACAATGAATTTTGAAACACTGAAAAAAATTAAAAAAAAAAAAGAAATGGACATATTTGAAGAAAGACACTTTTTGGATAACTGAAAGGCTAATGGTTCAACAGAAAACAAAGGATAAAATGGTAAATACAAACTCAAATTGATGAATAATTATACTAAACATAACTGGTCTAAATATTCAAAAGAAAAAATTTCAGGATACATTAAAAAACAACAAAACCTAATTATGCAATCTTTACAATTGACATACCTTAAATATGAGGACACAGACAGGTAAGGATAGATAGCATCAGTAAAAAATAAGTAAAAAAGACAGAAGTGTCAGTAAAAATAAGCACAAGCTTTTCAAGTAATTTAAGGGAAATCATCCAGTAAAGCCCAACAATTCTAAATTTTTATATTTTTTAATAAACTTCAAAGTAGATAGAGCAAAAATGATATAGTAGAAGTTGATAAATCCAGAACTACAGAGGAAACTTTTTACCACATCTCTCATACTACCAAGCAGAACAAACAGACAAAAACTTAGTAAAGACACAGAAAAGCCAAACAACTTCTCTAAAAATGCTTAACTTAGTTATTTGAATATAATTCTGCCTCAACCATAGAAGAATATACATTCATTTCAAGATCACAGGATTGGGTACCTAGGTGGCTCAGAGGGTTAAACCTCTGCTTTAAGCTCAGGTCATGGTCTCAGGGTCCTGGGATTGAGCCCCACATGGGGTTCTCTGCTCAGTGGGGATCCTGCTTCCCTCTCTTTCTGCCTGCCTCTCTGCCTACTTGTGATCTCTCTCTCTGTGTCTCTGTGTCAAATAAATAAATAAAGTCTTCAAGACTATAGGGAATATTTACCATAATCAAGCATATACTGAGCCATAAAGCCAGATTTTTAACAACTTTCAAAGGATTGGCCAAATTCAGAGTATGTACTCTGACCACAATGGAATGGGGTAGAAAAGGGTTAAAAGTGGGTTGGCAAATAGTTTCCCTCTTGTCAGGAAGCCAGAGACTGATTTTAACCCTAACCAAATTCCTCATAATTTTTGACCTTTGGAATTTACAATCTAGATTATAAATGAGAATTTTTCAGACATGATTTTTATGTAGGACTATTAATCTGAGAAATGATTGCATCAGAAAATACCTGGTATATGTCCCTTTGGATCACTACATTTGTATCTTTAGGGTAAATACCCAATAGTGCAATTGCTGGGTCATAGGGCAGTTCTATTTTCAACATTTTGAGGAACCTCCATGCTGTTTTCCAGAGTGGCTGCACCAGCTTGCATTCCCACCAACAGTGTAGGAGGGTTCCCCTTTCTCCGCATCCTCGCCAGCATCTGTCATTTCCTGACTTGTTGATTTTAGCCATTCTGACTGGTGTGAGGTGATATCGCATTGTGGTTTTGATTTGTATTTCCCTGATGCCGAGTGATATGGAGCACTTTTTCATGTGTCTGTTCGCCATCTGGATGTCTTCTTTGCAGAAATGTCTGTTCATGTCTTCTGCCCATTTCTTGATTGGATTATTTGTTCTTTGGGTGTTGAGTTTGCTAAGTTCTTTATAGATTCTGGACACTAGTCCTTTATCTGATATGTCGTTTGCAAATATCTTCTCCCATTCTGTCAGTTGTCTTTTGATTTTGTTAACTGTTTCCTTTGCTGTGCAAAAGCTTTTGATCTTGATGAAATCCCAGTAGTTCATTTTTTCCCTTGCTTCCCTTGCCTTTTGCGTTGTTCCTAGGAAGATGTTGCTGCGGCAGAGGTCGAAGAGGTTGCTGCCCGTGTTCTCCTCAAGGATTTTGATGGATTCCTTTCGCACATTGAGGTCCTTCATCCATTTTGAGTCTATTTTTGTGTGTGGTGTAAGGAAATGGTCCAATTTCATTTTTCTGCATGCGGCTGTCCAATTTTCCCAGCACCATTTATTGAAAAGGTTGTCTTTTTTCCATTGGACATTCTTTCCTGCTTTGTCGAAGATTAGTTGACCATAGATTTGAGGGTCTATTTCTGGGCTCTCTATTCTGTTCCATTGATCTATGTGCCACCCGAATGTTTATAGCAGCAATGTCCACAATAGCCAAACTATGGAAAGAACCTAGATGTCCATCAACAGATGAATGGATCAAGAAGATGTGGTATATATACACAATGGAATACTATGCAGCCATCAAAAGAAATGAAATCTTGCCATTTGCAACAACATGGATGGAACTAGAGCGTATCATGCTTAGCGAAATAAGTCAAGCAGAGAAAGACAACTATCATATGATCTCCCTGATATGAGGAAGTGGTGATGCAACATGGAGGCTTAAGTGGGTAGAAGAAGAATAAATGAAACAAGATGGGATTGGGAGGGAGACAAACCATAAGTGACTCTTAATCTCACAAAACAAACTGAGGGTTGCCGGGGGGAGGGGGTTTGGGAGAAGGGGGTGGGATTATGGACATTGGGGAGGGTATGTGCTTTGGTGAGTGCTGTGAAGTGTGTAAACCTGGTGATTCACAGACCTGTACCCCTGGGGATAAAAATATATGTTTATAAAAAATAAAAAATTAAAAAAACAAAAAAAAAAAAAAGAAAAGAAAATACCTGGTATATAAATAAACTTGCAGCTTCTTGGATATATGTGCCACTGATATCCTGAAAAACAGAACTACTCATATCCTCTTTTTGGCTTTGTGTCTAATAACTTACAAAGCTGAGAGATCCCAAAACTAAACGGCCCCAACTAATTCACTGAGCATACAAGGTTAGTGCCTGTCATTCTGAATCTAAATGACATCCTGGTTTGAAAGAGGTGTCTGAGGGAGCAGTGTTTAATGGATTTGGGTCTCTTAAGTATTGGTGTAACTATTTCTGTGACTATGTCAAATCTTTTGTTAAATATTAGTAAAGTGTGATGCCGGATGAGACTCATGTTTTGAGTAGGTCTGACTGATAATGTGGGCATTTGTAATTGAGAAAAAAAAAAACTAAACTAAACTCAATAGAATAAAAATATCACTAGATTAAAATAATATATAGGTAAGATAAGAAATTTCAATAAGAATTAGAATATATGTTCAATTGAGTAATAAAAATATGACATAAGATCTTATAAGATGCTGTGGTTACAGATATAATAATGACCTTGCATCGTAGGTTATACAAGAAGAAAGTTGAAACTCAGTGTTCTAAATATACACCTTAAGAAGTTAGAAAAAGACCAAAAAAGAAAGCCTAAAGAAAGTGGATAAGAAACAATAAAAAAGATACATTCAGAAATTAATTAATTAATTAATTAAAGATATCAAATACCTTTATTTAAGTAAATATCTTCTTAATAATAAAGAAATTGAAGATATAATAGAGAAAACCAACACAGCCAAAACTTAGTGTTATGGGATGAACTGTGTCCCCCCAAATATATGTTGAAGTGCTGATCCCCAGTACCTCAGAATGTGACCTTATTTGGAAATAGGGTCATTGCAGATATATCTAGTTAAGATGAGGTCATCCTGGAGTAGTAGGATTCCTTGTAATTTTTCACTCATGGAATTTACTGCCTAGACTATACTTGAGGAATTTTTTTGGTGGTATATAATATGCAGAATGGGAGAACAGGTCAGTAGAAACAATTTGGAGAGGGTTCTCAAAGAAATCTGGATTTCTGTTAAGCTGAGGCATAGATAGAAAGATCAAGAAAAAGGTAAGGACTAAAAGAGCTTTTAACAAATAATGACAAGGAGGATGGATTCGTCTCCTGCAACAACAGACTGCATCCATCCTGGCCTTCCAGAGATCAGGAGAACTCTCAAGCAGGTTAAGACAGTAGGAATGAGAAGATGGGAACGTGTAGCCTTAACCACCTTCAGTGTATGTCCATAAAAGTTGATAGTGGAGTTGAGAAAAGCAAGAAGTTATAACAATCTGGTAGCATATATTGTCAAAGTAAAAGAAGAATGTTGAATAAACAGAGTTTACTATAAAAGTAGAACGTAGCACAGTGGAAAGGTGATAAGTGAGGTGAATCTGAAATCATTAGCTTTTATACCATTTTACTTCATATTGCATTTGCCTTCTACCTTCCAGATTCTCTAGTAAAAATCTATTCCTATTCATTTTAACAAATGTCAGGATGTAGTCTATTGTTTTGTACATGTTGGATAGATAGTAAGTTGTAATTCACTAAATATTTGTTTCTGAATCCAACCTTTCTTACCAGCTGAGTGTTTTTACACAATATAATTTCAGTATCAGTATACACATCTTTAAAATGGCTATAAATCTGAGTCATGAAATATGAAGATTATATGAGAAATTAAGTACCTAGTAGTAAGTACATAAGTAGTAAGTAATAAGTAGGTATATAGTGATGTTCCAACAAACTGTACCTTTTCTTTACTTGAGTCACATGGCACAACATTGGGCTGAAATTCAGATCCTTTATACTTTTAATATATAGTTAACCATTTTTTCCCACTTTTTATAGTGATATGTATATGTTTTTAAAACTTTTATTAGGGAAACATAATTATAAACTAATTAAATTAAAATAATTCTTCTATTTAAACCAAACTTACTATATTGTCCTGAAATTCATTGTATTTTAAATATTATATTTATACACACATGCTCGAATTCTGCCAATTATTCCTCAATCTCTTTGATATGCTTGTCTTCTTAAACTAAGCCCGGAAAGTAGTTAGAGATTAATTCTGACTATTTAAGAATTCAACACCGCACAGATTAAAGTATCAGTCCTTGTTTGGCGTCTTTATGATGTTACACTAAATAGAATCCTCTTATATCCAAATACATTTGAAAATTAAAAAAAAAACTTTTTTTTCCTCTTTCTTGTCACTGTGCATTATGTAAAGTGGACATAAAACAGGTCAGAGATGAACAGGTCTGCAAAACAATCCTTCACTGGAACAAAACAAAAACAAACAAAAAACCTGTTGAACAAGTTCTAGCTAAAATTAATTCAGTCTATGGTTAGCAGAAACTAAAAGAAATACAACAATCACTGTAAACAGTATCATTTGGCATCCATAAACCATTTTTGCAAATATGCAACTGAGTTATATTGTACTATGTGCTATAGACTTCATATTTGTGTCCCCCCACCAAATGCCTTTATTAAATTCTAACACCCAGTGTGATGATTTGGAGGTAGTACTTTCAGGAGGTGATTAGGTCATGAGCATAGAGCTCTCAGGAATGGGATTAGTGCCCTTACAAAAGTGACCCCATAGAGCTCCTTCATCTCTTCCACCACATGAATACATAGTAAAAAGGGGGCCAGCTATTAACTCTGAAACATCTTCCCCAGGCACCAAATCTGCTGGTAGCTTGATGTTGAACTTCTAAGAACTATGATTTTTGCTGTTTATAAGCTACTAAGACTTGTAAACAGCCTTACAATGGTGCTCTGTTATGGCAGCCTGAACAGACTAAAACACCACAAAAAAAGAAATAAATAGAAACAAGCAGTTTCAGGGAACAAAGGCAAATTACTGACTCCTTAGCTTTGTGGGCCAATTGATCCTTAAAAGAGACAATTGAAAATACAAAGAGGACAGTCTTTAAAAGCTATATCTTCTTTCTTCGGAGAAATACCTTTATATAGAGTTGAACCCTGTGTGGATGCCACTCCAGTCTATTTGCACTATAACTTGCATTACAGCAGCAAGGAACCAGATCCCCACATCCAAGTTGTATTCTGATAGCAGGACAAAATAATAAATTCAAATACTTGGGGTGGATAAAGAAGCATCTAGATTCTACTCATATTGTCTTAAAGGTGTTTCAGATATTTAGATTATCACTATTTAGAAATAAAATAACCATAAAATTAAAAAGTATTATGAAATGCAAGGTATTGCAGTTGAATAGTAGAAAAGATTAATTTCTCTTCAGTATACTCCAAAGCTCCTTATCAGATTACTTTCAGTAATCAGTATTGTACTAGTTTCATAACTCCAGCGTAGCAAATTACCACAAACTTAGAAGCGTCAAAACACATATTTATTATTTTATTTTACATTTCTCTAGGTAAGAAATCCAATACAGATTTCCTGGGCTAAAATCAAAATGTTGGAAGAGCTGTGTTCCTTCCTGCAGGTTCTAGGGAGAATCCATTTTCTGGGCTTTTCCATCTTCTAGAGTTTACCCGCATTGCCATTGGGATGCTCGTCCTGCATCTTTAAAGCTAACAATGTCACATCTCTCTGACTCATTTGTCAACATAGTCTCCCTGACTCAGCTGCAAAAGATTCTCACTTTTAAGGAATTATATAATTAGATTGGATCCGTCCATATAATCGAGAATAAGAGAATAAACATCCCAAATCAAGGTCCTTAACCTTAATCACATCCAAAAAGTTTTGTTTGCCATATGGGTTCCAGTGATTAGGGAGTAGACATCTTTGGCTAGGCCAGTGTTCTGTCTACCACAGGTAACATCTGCTTTTTGTTTTGTTTTTCCTTTCATTCTTTCAAGTGTTTCCTCCATGAGGCAGCCAAAGTTTGTGAGGTTAGGAATACTAGATGTATTTATAACCATGGTCAAAATATACCTGAAAATATAAACTTTTTATATCTCCTTGGTGAATTAATAACTTCATTACTAATAAATAACCCTCTTTAATCCTCAGTGATATCCTTTGCTCTGAAATCTACTTTATCTGATGTTAGTACATCCCTCCAATTTTCTTGTGATTAATGCTATCATGTTATAACTTTTTGCATCATATTACTTTCATACTTTATTTTTTAAAAGTTTGTCTATCCATTTTAGAGTGAGAGAAAATGGGAGGGAAGGAGCACACACAATCAGGGAGAGGGGCAGAGGCAGAGGGAGAAAGAGAATCCCAAGGGAGACTCCCTACCAAGTGCGGAGCCTAGCACAGGGCTCAATTCCATGACCCCAAGATGATGACTCCAGCCAAAATCAAGAGTCTGGTGCTGAACTAATAGAGCCAGCTGTGTGCCCCACAATATCCTTTTACTTTTAATTCGTTTATGGCATTATTTTTGAAGTGCATTTCTTCTAGGCATCATCTAATGAGGTTTTGCTTTTGCACCCAATAAAATAATCTCTTTTAATTAGGGTCTAAAGAATATTGATATGGTTGGATTAAATTTGCCATCTTGCTATTTGTTCTCCTTTTCTCTTTCGGCTGTAAATCTAACTCAAGGCGGATTAAGTAAATCAACTACCTAGGATAATATCTGGTAAGCACATAAACTATTCACTCATTTTCCTCTTTTTTCTGTCTTCTGTAGCATTCAGTATTTTTTATAATTCCTTATTATTTCCTTTTTGTCTTACTACTTTTAGCTTTGTTTTGTTATTTTATTGGTTGTTTTAGGATTTATATTATACAACTTTAATTTATTAAATGTTACCTTGCAATGATATTATGTCATTTCACTTAAAGATATAAAAAACTTAAACCACAGGGTCCTTCCATTTCTTGATTCCTAGCCTTTTTGGTAATGATAGCATACATTTTACTTCTATGTGTTAGAAACTCCAGCAGATAAAGTGTTTTTTTTTTTTTTAAGATTTTGTTTATTTATTTGACAGACAGATCACAAGTAGGCAGAGAGGCAGGCAGAGAGAGAGGAGGAAGCAGGCTCCCTGCTGAGCTGAGAGCTCAACTTGGGGCTCGATCCCAGGATCCTGAGATCATGACCTGAGCCGAAGGCAGAGGTTTAACCCACTGAGCCACCCAGGTGCCCCCAGATATAGTTTTTGTTTTTATTTAAAGTCAATTACTTTAAAAAATAATAATAATTAGAGAAATATGTATTTATCCACATAGTTATTATTTGCTATGCTCTTTATTCCTCTGTATACCTATATCTACAACTGATATATGTTTCTTCTTTTCTAAAGGACTTTCTGTGATATAGATTCATGATGATACTTTCAAACTTGTATGTCTGCAGAAGTATTTACTTCACTTTCATTTGAAATATATTTATGCTATCTGTATAAGTCTAGAATGACAGTTATTTCTCTCAGTATTCTAAAGATGTTGCTCCATAATTGTTTTGCTTGCCTTTCTTCTAATACACCTCTGCTGGAGTTATTACCTTTGTGTTTCTGTATGCTGAGTTTTATCTTTTCTGATATAATTTAAAATTGTTTATCATTTGTTTTAAAGTTTTCATGTTATGATATGTGATGCAATTATTATTGTTCAACAATTGCAAAAAATATAAAGAAATGCATAAAGGAAGTCCACAAAGTTAAAAATAAAAAGAGACCATGTCAGCTTTCTAATTTATATCTTTCTAGGCATTTTTTAAGCATGTACACATATTAATATACACATTATTTACAACTCTGTATTAATACAATGTTATGCAACAAGTTACCTTAAAACCCAATAGCTTAAAACTATAATAATCAATAATTCCTCATAATTTTCTATAAGTCAGGAACAGGGAATGGCTTCATTGAACATTTATGTCTTAGGATACTCATAGGATATTGCAATCAGGTATCAGCTAGTAGTGTAGTTATCTGAAATCTTGACTATTGCTAGGTGGTTTATTTGTAAGGTGGTTCACACATATGGCTGGTAAGCTGGTGCTGGTGGTTGACAGGAGGCTTCACTTCTCTACATGAGCCTCTCCCAAAGACATCTGCCTTTCTCCACAGAGAGTGACCCATGATACTATGACAGAAGGTGCGATGTCTTTTAGGAACTAGCTTCCCAAGTCAAATACTGTCACTTCTGCACCATTCCATTGGTCACATAAGTCAACCATAATTCACTGTGGAAGGGAACCATACAAGGTTTGGAATACTGGGAGATAAGGATCTGGGAGCATCTTGGCCATTGGCTACCACAATATCCTTACTATCATATTTTCAAAATAAATTTATGACCTACTCTTTTGTGCTATTATCTCAAAAACTTGTTTTGTGCGAATAATAAATGGCTCCATAATATACAATTGAATGACGGACATTTAAGTTATTTCTAATTTTCAACATTCAAAAAAAACCCCCAAATTAATACCCTTATAATTTCTCATGGTTTCTTCATCTTTAGAATATATTTCCAAAAAGAAAACATCAGACATGCATATTGCAAGGCATTTGGTCCATATTACAAAGTAGACTTCAAAAATCCTTATGCTTCAGCTACCTTCATTGGAAAGTGCTTCTTTTTTTTTTTTTTTTTAAGAGTTAGATTTATACCCAACGTGAGGTTCAAGCTCACTACCCCGAGTTCAAAAGTCTCATGTTCCACTGACTGAGCCAGGCAGGTGCCCTAGAAAGTGTTTTTTAAAACTGTATCTCATCTGCACAGGTTAATGTAGGGGAGTGTTGAATTACTATATTGTACAACCTGAAACTAATATAACACTGCATGCTAACAAATGAACTAAAATAAAAACTTTAATTTTTTTTAATTAAAAAAAATCTCTATATCATCTAATAGTGGGTACTTTCAATTTATCCTTCAGTCTGTCAATTTTATAGATGAACTAGAGAAGTCTCTTGATTATAAACAGCCTAAGTCAGTTCTACCTAAGTAAGAAAATTAAGGTATAGAATTTGAACTGGGTAATTCAGAGTCACTAGAAAAGGTAAAGAATCTGGGTTATACAGAAAGCAAGGGAAACAACATATGATCAATAATCTTCCTTAGTCATGGTTCAATTTAGGATTCCAGCACAGATTCTGTCATCACTAAACTTTACTTTAGGAATAAGTCATTTTGCTGCTCAATTCCACTAGGCATTCACCCCAAAGTCACTGCATTCTCACCTCTACAGTAGTCTCCAAGAAAAAAATCTCAAAATGAGCATTTATTTTGTAAAATTTTCTCAAATCCAAAATCCTAGTTGAGAGCATCAGAGTATACAGGCACAGAAGTCAAAACAAAAATAAATACTATAAAAGGTGAAATTATCCCATTTCTCTTTTTTAAAATGGCAGTTTAAATTGGTAGAACTCATACAAGAATTCAGAAATGTGGCAGGTTATAAAATAAATGAACAGAAATCAGTTGCATTTCTACACTAACAATGAGACAGAAGAAAGAGAAATTAAGGAATCAATCCCATTTACAATCTCACCAAAACTTGTAAGATAACTAGGAATAAACCTAACCAAAGGAGCAAAATATCTGTATTCAGAAAACTATAGAACACTCATGAAAGAAACTGAGGAAGTCACAAAGAGGTAGAAAAATGCTCCATGCTCATGGATTGGAAGAAAAAATATAGTTAAAATGTCTATGCTACCCAGAGAAATCTACACATTGAAAATAATCCCTATCAAAATACCATTGATATTTTTCACAGAGCTAGAACAAACAATCCTAAAATTTGTATGGAACCAGAATGACCCTGAATCACCAGGGGAATGTTGAAAAGGAAAATCAAAGGGGGAGACATCACAATGCCTTACTTCAAGCTTTATTACAAAGCTGTAATCATCAAGACAGTATGATACTGGCACAAACATAGACACGTAGATCAATGGAACAGAATAGAGAACCCATAAATGAACCCTCAAATCTATGGTCAACTAATCTTCAAAAATGCAGGAAAGAATATCCAGTGAAAAGAGGGAGTTTCTTCAACAAATGGTGCTGAGAAAATTGGACAACCACAAACAGAAGTGAAACTGGAACATTGTCTTACACCATACACAAAAATAAACTCAAAATGGATGAAAAACCAAGACAGGAATCCATCAAAGTCCTAGTACATAACACAGACAGTGACCTCTGTGACCTTGACCACAGCAACTTCTTGCTAGACACATCTCCAAAGACAAGGGAAACAAAGGCAAAAATGAACTATTGAGAATTCATCAAGATAAAAAGCTTCTACACAGCAAAGGAAAGTCAATAAAATCAAAAGACAACTGACAGAATGGGAGAAGATATTTGCAAATGTCTTATCAGATAAACGGTTAGTATCCAAAATCTATAAAGAACTTATCAAACTCCATGCCAAAAAACACAACCAATCCAGTTAAGAAATGGGCAGAAGGCATGAACAGACAATTTTCCACAGAAGACCTCCAGATGGCTAACAGACCTGTGAAGAGATGTTCAACCTCACTCATCATCAGGGAAATACAAATCTAAACCATGGTGAGATATCACCTCACACCTGTCAGAACAGCTAAAATTAACATGTCAGGAAATGACATATGTTGGTGAGGATGTGGAGAAAGAGGAATCCTCTTGCACTGTTAGTAGGAATGCAAAGTAGGGTAGACACTCTGGAAAACAGTACAGAAGTTCCTCAAAAAGTTGAAAATAGAGCTACTGTATGACCGAACAATTGCAGTAGTAAGGATTTACGCAAAGTTACAAATGTAGGGTTCCAAAGGGGCACCTGCATCCCAATGTTTAGAGCAGCAATAGGTGATATAGTTCACAATTGTTGTGGTGAGCTCTGAATAATGTATAGAATTGTCAAATCACTATGTTGTACTCTTGAAACTAATATAACATTATCTGTTAACTATAATAAAAATTATAGTTGATATTTGTTTATACATCAACTATGATATTATATTTATGTTATACTGCCCATTGTATATTTTTCAAAATTATATATTCAGTACACCTGGGTGGCTCAGTCAGTTGGGCGTTGGACTTTTGGTTGTGGCTCAGGCCATGATCTTAGGGTCGTGAGACTGAGCCTCTTGTTGGACTCTGCATTCAGCAGGGAGTCTGCTTGAGAGTCTGTTTCTTCCTCTCCTTCTGCCCTCCACAACCACACTGTCTCTCTAAAATAAGTACATATATCATTTTTTTTAAATTGTGTATTGAAATTCTTTGCCTATTTTCCCCTTTTCCTCTAGAATAATCAGGTTTTTAAAATACTTCATATTGTGTCAATTTCAGTAATTTTAATTTCTTAAGAAGTAGTATATTTTACGAAGATTTCCAAATTCATTAGCAAAAAATACATTCTGCTATAATTTCTAAAGCAAATGTAGATTGAAATCTCACATAAACCCATGATAAGAGTAAAGTTAGATGTACCTCATGTGCCCATTATTCAGCTTTAACAATTATCAACATTTTGCCAAGAAAGTTTCAGATTACTTCACTCTCTTTTCCTCCATCAGAATATTTCACAGTAAATCTCAGACCTTATTTCATCCATAAGTATGTTCATCTTTTTTTTTTAACCTTCTCACCATGCCATTATCACACAATGATACAATGAATAATAGTTTTAAAATATCATCTCTTATCCAGTATTTATCTAAATTTTCCCCATTGTCTTTTACAGTTTATTCATTTCAGTTAGGATTCTGTTTAAGTTCACTAATCTGTGACTTGTTCTTGTATATTCATTATGATTTCTACATCTCCTCTATATTTGAGCTTAAGATCCTTTGTTATTTCTGTTTTTAGATTTGTGTTTTTTCCTTTTTAAAGTTAGACTTTAGAATCTTATCAGTTTTATAAGTTTAATTATCAAGGATGGAGTTCTTGAAGATAAGAAAATAATTCTAAAACAATACAATCATTAAACATATTTTCTTGCTCCTGTTTTACTGCTGTTCATGTTACTGCTTCTGTGAGTTCTTCACTAGACTTCAGGGATAACCCAGAGATTATTGTGGATTTGGCTCCAGAACACTGACATAAAGTAAGTCTAATGAATTTTTTTATTTCCCAGAGCATATAAAAGTTATGCTTATTCTATGTTGTATTCTATTAAGGGTACAATAGCATTATATCAAAAAAATGTGCATACCATAATTTAAAATTTGGGGAGCATCTGGTGCTCAGTCAGTTAAGTGTCTGCCTTCAGTTCAGGTCATGATCTTGGGGTCCTGGGATCACATCCCACATGGAGCTCCCTGCTCAGCAGAGAGTCTGCTTCTCCCTCTCCCTCTGCCCCTTCCTCCTACTCATGTTCTCTTCCCCTCTCTCTCCCTCTTGCAAATAAATAAAATATTAACAATTAAAAATAAAAAATAAAAAAATACTTTTTGCTAAAAAAATACTAACCACCATCTGAGCTTTAATTAAGTTGTAATCACTGATCACCAACCACAATAACAAATATAATGATAATGAAAAAGTTTGAAATATTAAGAAAATTAATAAAATGTGACACAGAGATAAGAACTGAACAAATGCTGGAAAAATGACACTAATAGGCTTGTTCAATGCAGAGTTGCCACAAACCTATGATTTCTGGAAAACACAAGTATCTATGAAACAATAAAGTGAAGCACAAACAAGGTACACCTGTATTTATTTTCATTAATTCTTATTTTAAAGTGAAAGCATGTAGGGATAAAACTTTTTTTTCTCCAGATAAAGTTTTGGCCACATCAAATGATTTTGCAAATTATTTCCAAGTCATTTTAAGTCATACTTTTTATTTCTCTGTCAATATGAAGCTTATGGAGACAATTTATAAGTAATGAGTGACTGAATTGTGTGCAAAGTTTTCCATTCTCTCATGATCCCATGCACCAGATTTACTTATAGTTTTATGAGCTTAAACTGTATGATTACTAAGGACTTGAAAAGAAGCTGGTGAATTCAATAGTTTTGTTATTTAGACCAAACAAAAATTATGAAACATTATCACCAGTTATTCCTATTATGCAATTGGAGAATATGCATTTACATGTCATTTATGAACACCACTGTAAGTGTTACAGTATCTTAAAGTTGCATGTACACTTTCTGAATAGAGTACATCCTCTCAGTGCTACTTCTGATTGCATATCAAAAATCATTTTATGTTAGATGCTGTGAGCGCCTACAATAACATAACAACTTATTTCTCATATATTCTGCATAGCTATGGCTTCTCAATACAGAATTCCCTTTGCTTATAAACTACTTTCTTTTTATTTCACCTCCACAATCTGAACAAGGTTTGTTTTCACAGTATTCTTGAGGAGTTATTCTGAAGCATACTTTCATTTACTGACCATGGAAAATGGTCCTTTAAATTTGATTTCTTAAGAAGTCCCTCAAGTAGAGTTTCATTAACAACTTTTCATATATGTATAACATGTACTAGCCCACCGTGGTACATTCAAACTTTCAAAGTTGAGATAAGTGACATAGCTCTGTAACATAAGCAGAAAACTTCCATTTTGCAAATTCACCAACAGTCTTAGACTTTGGAGTAAGTGTGGAGAGAAGTCTCCTATAGCACAAGTTGAAAAGAATATACTGTGTTGCTATCTAGAGCTTTATTGCTTTGTTAAGACAGAGTAAAAATTTAAAAATTAGTATAAAAATTCCTTTAAGTAATGTGACCCAAGTTGTCCTGATAAGCAGAGTCTCTTTAGGCCCACATTAGGTACTATACTTATTTTTCTTTCTTTTTTAAATTTATTATTTATTTTAGAGAGAGAGTGTGTGTGCAAGTGGGAATAGGCAGGAGGAGAGGGGGAGGATCTCAAGCCAACTCTCCACCCAGTGCAAGGTGCTTGACCCCAGGATCACAACCTGAGCTGAAACCAAGAGTCAGACACTCAACTAACTGAACCACCTAGGCACCCTATACTTATATTTCTTAATAGACAACTATAAGATTGGAATTATGCTGTCAACTATATCCCACATTCCTTTTAGCTGTCAAGGAAGAGCAGATCTCCTGAAAATGGAATAATAAATCACATATTTGAGATTAAAAGAAATTCTAGGAAAGAGACAACAGCCAAATAAAGTATATGAAGTTTTTGTAAACTCAGTGAGAATCACCTGGTTAATTGAAAATAGAGGTTCCTTGCCTGAAATGCTAAATTTCTGAAGACTCTGATTCATTAGGTCTGTGATGGGGGCCGGGAACTTGCATTTATAACATGCTATGCCTGTGGCCAGAAAAGTTTTGGAAAAAATGATGCTGTAAAACTGAGCAACATAATATATTATTTATTTACTACCCTGTTTCACTCAACACACTTATTTATTTATTCATTCATTCACACCTTTGACCATTACCATGTTCCAGGTATATCACTGGGTATGAGTAAACACCAATGGACAAGTCACAGGGCTCACAATTTGGTAAGGAACAAAGATACATTAGAGTTATGGCAGTTATGGGTACATGGTGTAAAATCATAGAAATAAGGTACTCACTATGTTTCGTAAAGGCATTGTTGGTCTTGATCTTAACTTCCTGACTATATATTATTCATTTTTTTACATTTATCCATAGATGAGGTTTAAAGTTGCTATTTTTATATCCTTTAGGTGAAAGTAATCAATTGTTTATTACACTGATATTTTTTGGTTTCCAAGTCAAGAGAGCCAAACTCCAGAGGTGACCCTAACTTTGAAATTTATCTGATTTTTTCCCTATTTATTTAACGTAAGCTATCTTTGTCTTAATAGGATGATAATTTTGAATTGAGCTGCATTTTTCTGGTACCAGACATGACCAGGAACTTGGTAGAGATGTAAGCATTTGACCAATGGAAATATGTTTCCTGACGTTATCCTCTCCTTGTATCTCTTCTGCTTCTCTGCATAGTGTGTGGATGATACAGACAGTGACTGATGCCACTATGAACTATGCTGGGCAAACAATAAACCACAAAGTTTTGATGTTGGACTTTTGATTCTAGGAAGAAAAAATCTTTTGGAGCTGTGAACGATAATTTAAAAAGATTATAAAAATAGTAGTCTTGGGCACCAGAGTAACTCAGATGATTAAGTGACTGCTTTCAGCTCAGGTTGTGATCCTGGAGTCCCAGAATCGAGTCCCGCATTGGCTCCCTGCTCAGCAGGGAGTCTGCTTCTCCCTCTGACACTCTTTCTTCTCATGGTCTTTCTCTCTCAAATAAATGAGTAAAATCTTAAAAAAAAAAAAGTATTCTTGAAAGTTAGAGTGTACTAAAGGCAAAAAAAAAATCACTTATATTTTGGCAATACTTATTATGTACAGAGACTTCTCAAGAATATAGAAATTAAAAAAATTAAAATTCATAAAAAGGTTATAGTCTCATAGAAATGCATAATTTATTAGAAAGCAGCAAGAAAACAGTATTTAAGTTCTATAATATGGCCTATGAACACACACACACACACATATATATATATTAAAGAAATTTGTGCAAAGTACAGTTAAATAGGATGGTGTTAAAAGGCAAAGCTTTATGAGGGAAATAGATTTTGAAGCTTTGAATTCTGCCTTAAGTAAAAGATTTGTATTTCTTAAAATCAGGAGGAAAAATTCTGCAGCTTATGTTATTTTCTTTTCATGTTTCTTGGTGTTTTCCTTTAAAATTAGATATGCCTGCATAAAGTTATACACTTCTCAAAGATAAGAGTATTATTCTTATAACTTACTATGTATAGTGCCTCAAACAGTGCCATAATAGACTGGAAATTACATATTCTATAGCTGATAAGAATCAGCAGGATGCCAGATGGGCATGAGAAGACTAGATATCCATACCTACTCAGGACTGACTCAGCTCAGAAGAGTGAACTGAATCACCTGAGCCAAAACTTCACCATTTTTTTTCATATTCTATACCACCTATTGAAGTACTCATTTAATAATTTTTAATCAGTTCAATTGTGTTATTGAAATGCCTTAAAAACAACATAACCAGTCAGGTGCCATGAACCAAAGTAACCATGAAATGAACACAATATAAAACAATATGGCTAATTTGAAAATTAAAATATAAAATGATGTTAATAATAAATTTAATCAGCTTACTTCTCACCTAAAGGCAAGTTCATTCTTAAAAATAATGAAGTTTTTTGGGTGCCTAGGTGGCTTTGTTGGTTAAGCGGCTGCCTTTCGCTCAGGTCATGACCACAAGGTCCTGGAGTTGAGCCCTAGGCAGGGCTCCAAGCTTGCCCAGGGGTTTGCTTGTCACTCTCCCTCTGCCCCTCCCTCTGCTTATGAGCTCTCTCTTTTTTGCACACACACAAATAAATAAAATCTTTAAAAAAATAATGACGTTGTCAATTGTATAATAGGATAAAGTGTTACTTGGCTAGATGATACTTAGTAAGAAGGAAAAAATTGGGTTTCTTATCAGTAGGATGATTGCATTTTGTTTTGTTTTGTTTTGCAGCAAGCAAGAATGAAAATTCCCTCTCACACATGTATCTACTGAGAAAGAGCAAGATATCTCATCCAATTCCTTTGATAGGTTTCGATACTGAGAATTACTAACCATATTGATATGCGATTCTTTTTCAATACAATCGTATTCCAAGAAACCATATGAAGCAGTCTCCCAAACCTGTTTCTTTTGAATCTGTCCTATTCATAGACTGGTGCAAACAAGCACTTCTTATCCACTCACTTTTACCATCTGGTTTGGAAAAATATTCATGAGCATCTTTTATCAATTCTTTCAAATATATCCTCATAGTAGACACCATATTTCCAACCTTGGAGTCAATGTTGATCTCTCTCTCTCTCTCTCTCTCTTGCTCTCTTTCTCTTTCACTCTCTCTCTTTCTCCTCTGCTCCATACCTTACACCCGAATCCATCAGAAATGTGTATGAACTTACATGCAGAATTCAACCTTGTGGCATCGGATTCATCACTACCATCTTTTCTAAGTCACCATCATGTCCTGTATGGACTATTTTATAACCTCCTAACTGGTCTCCTGACTTGCCAACTTACCTTCAGACCCCAACTACTTAATTTCCATATAGCAGTCAACATTATTTTTTTAGTATACAAGATCATATCACCGCTTTGCCAAAAACTCTAGTCCACTCACAGTAGAAGCCAAAGTCTTTACAGTGGCCTACAAAACCCTATAGAATCTTATGTATTTACCCTCTATGTCTCTCCCTTTATTGTCAATCAAAAGTAAGTTTCTGGAGGCAGTGATTTTTGTGTTCACTGCCCTATCTCCTAAGCCTAAAACTGTTTTTGATATGTACACAGTAAATATATATTAAGTGAATTGAGTGTAAAGTACACTTTCAGGGAGCACTTCAATGGTGTCCTGACCAGATCTTAGAATTGAGAGAATTCAACATTTTATAGCTCCAGTATTGGCCTCATTTCATCTATGTGATTCATTTGGTCTTTTAAGGGAATACTGATGTAAGCAGAATGCCGTGTAAGAATAAATTTTTATTGTCCAAATAAACATATTCATGCACTAGATATATTCATATTTCAGTTCCTAACAGATATATGATTTTCCATGTTAGAAGTTTTGTTTGGAAAGTTTTGAAGTGCTTATCACACTATATATAGTCAACTGACTATATGTATTATAGTATGGGGTATGAATTGAAAGAATGCAGGAGTAAACATAGAAATTCAAGATACTAGCAATTGGAATCATCTGCATGATCATTATTTTTGAACAGTTGATAAGGGAATGTTTGTGATGTTGGTAATTCCTGGGTCTATGTAAACAGGATTATCATGATGCTAGCTACTTTATCTTTATCTTAAAACAATACTACAAAAAGCCATGGTTTGATATTTCCATTATTTTCTTTTAATACATTAAAATATAGACATAGTTAGGGTAAAGTGAATCTCTTACCCACTAAAATAATCTAGATTGCCACCATTCCATTCCAATTGCTACATCCTGGGAGGCACCATCAAGGGCAGTATTATTAGATAGAAATATATTATAAGCTACAAATGTGAGCCACATATATAGTTTTAAATTGTTAATAGCCATATTAAGAAAAGTGAAAAGAAACAAGCAAACTTAATGTTGATATTTTATGTAATCCAATATATCCAAAATATTATCATTTATATGTCTAATCAATATAAAAATTATAAATGAGGCATTTTACATTTTTAATGCTAAATCTATAACTTATGCTTAAGGCACATCGCTACTTCTTATCACCAAATAACGCACCCCAAAATTTCTCCATTAAATTTAACCCTAGTGTCCTCAAGTTTAGTCAGACTATGATTCCAAATGAAGACAGTGGATATTCTTATCTTTATTTTGTTGTCTTGTTAGCTATGCCCTGGAACCCAGTCTTCCAAGCTATTCTGGGAATATCTGGAGTATGTACCACATATGTTTGTAGAAAAATCTCCTCGTGTTCTTATCTTTGGCTTCCACAGATTTCAAATCTGTTAAAGGAGTAGGAACATTGAAACTGCTTCACGGCTCTCTTGAGGTTCATGCTCATCTGTAACACAAATGAGCTGGGTCATTCTTGGAATGCCACATATGTTGCCATGGCCAGAGGTGAGAGTAAGGGATGCAGAGTAGGCCTCTCCCTTCCTCTAGACTTACAGCATATTGGGCGTTCCAAGAGCCTCACCAAGTTTCTCAAAAACAAACAAACCAAACCAAACCAAAACAAAACAAAAACGAATAAAAACAACTCTACACTTTTCAGACTAATCCTTACCTTTAGGGAGACTCAGTCAACTTCCTCATCCGTGGAGAATGGATGCAACATGTCCCCACCCTCCATCATACTCAAGCAACTTCTATCTTTTTCAGTCAAAAGACAAATGCCTGTCCATGGGTTCTGTTGAGTGGTGATGAGAAACTAGAATCTAAGCCCCTAAGCCTCATTTCTGCCAGAGATTAACTGGGATCTCATAGTTCAGAAATTTCTCTCACTTTCTTGCCATCTTTTTCTTTCCCAAACCCAGCCAATTATCATCACACATTAAGCTAGTTACAAATAACATCCTAATTAGTTTTCTGAACTACTAGAGTACTTCGCCTAATTTTATATATAAAATATAATGTCAATTGATAAAACCTATGAATTTAAGACTATTGGTAAAATGGATATCAAAGGATATGTTTAGAGATAAGGGAATTGGTAGGAAAAAGAAATGCTGTGCTTTGATCTAGACATATAGACATCCTTTCTAATCAGTTATAAAATCTGAAATTAATGCTTTGCACTGTTGCTACTCTCCTGAAATGATATTTGATTGTTCTATAATCCATTCATCACAAACCATACTATATATTGTGCTGCAACAATTAAACATTGGGCATATGATGTCATCCCAAACCGAATTTTAGATCTGTTGTGCTTTGGAGCTAGTAGAAATAGGCTTTACTAGGAAAAATTCAGAGTATAACAATGTAATGTAGTAATACATAGGGTTGAGAATATAAATACTTTTTCTTCCTCATGCTGGAATCATTTTAAAACACTTGAATAGACATTATTAGAATAACATACTTTTGTTATTATTTTAAATACCCATTAATTAGAGAATATTTGTGTTATGTGAGTAAGTTTTCTGTGACAAATTTATTTCCCAAAGAGTTTATAGTAAAAAGTATGATAACTTTAATGTATCTTAGTGCCTTCGGTACTCTCTGATTATAAGTTCATGCTAAGACAAAGTACCTTTTTTGAGCATAGACTCTGGAGTCAAGTTGGTTGATTTTAAATCTAACTGCATGATCTTGGACTGTTTCTACATCTGTACAATGGGGATGGTAGTAGTACCTCAAAATTGCCATAAAAAATAAGTGACTAGGGGGACTGAGGGGGGCGTGCAGGTGAGCGGACGGCCCGGTTTCGTCGGCATGGCCGAGGCCAGGAAACGTCGGGAGTTGCTTCCCCTGATCTACCAGCATCTGTTACAGGCGGGCTATGTGCGCGCGGCGCGGGAAGTGAAGGAGCAGAGTGGCCAGAAAAGTTTCCTGACTCAGCCTGTAACCCTTATGGACATCTATACTCACTGGCAACAAACCTCAGAGGTTGGCCAGAAGCGGAAGGCGGAAGAGGATGCAGCGCTGCAGGCTAAGAAGACCCGAGTGTCAGACCCCATTAGCAGCTCTGAGAGCTCGGAAGAGGAAGAGGAGGAGGAGGCAGAAGCTGAAGCCGCCAAAGCCACCCCAAGACTAGCGGCTACCAACTCCTCAGCGGCGGGGCCGGTTTTGCCTTCAGGCGCAAAGGAGAAAGCCAAGGCGAAGACCAAGAAAGCCAGCAAGATGATGAACTCCACACCACATCCGGCCTCTGGAAAGGCAGTGGCCCACCTTCTGTCTGGGAGGTCCCCCAGGAAGTCAGCAGAGCCCTCGGCAAATACCGTTCTGGTTTCAGAAACTGAAGAGGAGGGTGGCGTCCCAGCCCTCGGAACCACAGCCAAGCCTGGAATGGCCTCAGCCAACCAGGTTGACAGCTCCAGCGAGGAGACCTCCAGCTCAAGCGATGAGACATACGTGGAGATGAAACCTTCAGTAAAACCACCCCAGGTCAAAGCCTCACCAGTGCCTGCCAAGGACTCTCTCGGAAGAGGAACAGCCCCAACACCTGGGAAGGCAGGGGATGTGACCCCCCAAGTCAGAGGAGGTGCCCTGACCTCAGCCAACAAGGCCAAGGTGCCAGAAGAGGACTCGGAGAGCAGCGAAGAGGAGTCTGAGAGTGAGGAGGGCGCCCCTGCAGAGCCGCCCTGCCAGGCGAAGGCCTCAAACACAGTTGTCCAGGTCAGAGCTGCGTTGGGTCCTGTCAAGGGGACCTCTGGGAAAGGGGCCGCCCCAGCACCCCCTGGGAAGGCAGGGCCTGCAGCTGCACAGGCCACGGCTGGGAAGCCAGAGGAGGACTCAGATAGCAGCAGTGAGGAGGAGTCTGACAGCGAGGAGGAAGCGCCGGCTGCCAAGACACCACTTCAGGCGAAGTCTTCAGGGAAGACCCCCCAGGTCAAAGGTGCCTCAGCTTCTGCCAAGGAGTCCCCTAGGAAAGTGGCCCCTGCACTGCCCCCTGGCAAAGCAGGGCCTGTAGCCGCCCAGGTGGGGAAGGGGAAAGGGGAAGACAACGCAGAGAGTAGCACTGAGGAGTCTGACAGCGAGGAGGAGGCCCCAGCAGCTGTGCCCCCAGCCAAGAGCCCTGCTCAGGCAAAACCTTTGGGGCAAAACTCCCAAGTCAGAGCTGCCTCAGGTCCTGTCAAGGGGCCCCCTCAGAAGCTGGGGCCGGCAGCCACCCCAGTAGGGAAACAGGAGGAGGACTCAGAGAGCAGCAGCGAGGAGGAATCAGACAGCGAGGCAGAGGCGCCGGCCCAGGCAAAATCCTCTGGGAAGATCCAGGTCAGACCTGCCTCAGGTCCTGCCAAGGGGCCCCCTCAGAAGGCAGGGTCTGTGACCACCCAGGGCAAGGCCAAGGTGTCCTAGGATGACTCGGAGAGCAGTGAGGAGTCAGACAGTGACGAGAAGGTGCCTGCAGCCCCGGCTCCAGCCCAGGCAAAACCAGCTGTGAAAACACCCCAGATCAAGGCCTCTCCAAGGAAGGGCACCCCCATTACCCCAGCAACTGCCAAGGCCCCCCCAGTGCGAGTGGGCACACCAGCTCCTTGGAAGGTGGGAACAGCAACTTCTCCAGCCTGTGCCTCATCCCCAGCTATGGCCAGGGGCGTCCAGGGGCCAGAGGACTCTTCAAGCAGCGAGGAGTCCGACAGTGAGGAGGACCTCACTCCTACCCCAGCCGTGGGACAGGCAAAGCCTGTGGGGAAAGGTGTCACCGTGAAAACTGCCTCTACACCCACCAAAGGGCCCTCAGGCCAAGGGACTGCCGCAGCACCCCCTGGGAAGGCAGGGCTCCCAGTGGCCCCAGTCAAAGTCAAAGCTGAGCTGCCGGAAGACTCCTCGGAGAGCAGTGAGGAGGACTCTGACAGTGAGGAGACAGCCAAAGCTCCCACCCAGATGAAGGCCTCTATGAAAACTCCTCAGAACAAAGCCAACCCAGCTCCCACCAGAGCAGCTTCAGCCAAAGGGGCAGCATCAGCTCCAGGAAAAGGGGTCATGGCAGCTGCTCAAGCCAAGCAGGAGTCCCCAGCCAAGGTAAAGCCACCAGCGAGAACTCCCCAGAGCAATGCTGTCTCGGGCAGGAGCCAGGGGTCCATGCCAGCTGTGGGAAAGGCAGTGGCCACAGCAGCCCCGGCACAGCCAGGGCCAGTCAAGAGCCCACAGGAGGAGGACTCCGAGAGCAGCGAGGAGGAGTCGGACAGTGATGGAGAGGTCCCCACTCAGCCTGCAGGGAAGAGTCCCCAGGTCAGAACTGCCTCAGCCCCCAGCAAGGAGCTCTCCAGGAAAGGGGCTGCAGTGGCCCCTCCCAAGAAGACAGGAGCCATAGCCACCCAGGCAGGGAAGCCAGAGGAGGACTCGGAAAGCAGCAGTGAGGAGGAGTCTGACAGCGAGGAGGAGGCGCCAGCCCAGGCGAAGCCTGCTATAAAGCACCCCCAAACCAAGGCCTCCCCGATGAAAGGTGTCCCGGGCACTCCTGTACCCACTGAGGCCTCCGTAGCCCGAGGAGACACGCCAGCCCCACAGAAGACGAGACCAGCAATTCCTGCCAAGAAGGAGGGCATCTCCAAAGCTGCCAGAAGCAAGCCCCTGGCACCAGTAGCCCCAGAGAAGAATGCAGAGGGGTCCTCGGAGAGCAGTGACGAGGAGTTGCCGTCCAGCCAGGTGATTAAACCCCCTCTGATTTTTGTCGACCCTAACCGTAGTCCAGCTGGCCCAGCTGCTACCGCCACGCACGCCCCAGCTATAAACACCCCAAGGAAGGCCCGGGCCTCGGAGAGCACTGCCAGGAGCTCCTCCTCTGGGAGTGAGGATGAGGATGTGATCCCCGCGATGCAGTGTTCCACTCCTGCCAGTAGAACCAGCACAAGTGTGCTCACGGCCCAGCCAAGGCCAGCCGTCAGAGCCAACGCTGTGGGGACCGGCAGCGGCGCGGTGTCTGGTCGGATGTCAGAAGGCAAGAAACAGGAGACACCCATTGCTCAGGTTGATAATGCTCTGGGAACACTCCCTGTGCCAGCCAAGGGGACCAACAAGGTCAGAAAGCCTGAGGTCCCTGCGCTCCAGCGTGCCACAGCTACTCCCACTGGACACACCAAAGCCAAGGCCTCTGACACCTCCAGTGACAGCAATGACAGCAGCGGCAGCTCCTCAGGGAGCGAGGAGGATGCTGACAGGCCCCGTATGGCTCCCTCGGCCCCCAGGCTAGGTCCAGCCCCCCCCACGACAGAGACCTTGGTGGAGGAGACCACAGCAGAGTCCAGCGAGGAAGAGGTGGTGGCACCCTCTCAGTCTCTCCTCTCAGGTTATGTGACCCCTGGGCCGACTCTGGCCAATTCCCAAGCTTCAAAGGCCACTCCTAAGCCAGACCTCAACCCTTCGGCTTCTTCTACTTATGCCACCAAAGATGCCCCAGACAGCAAGCAGGAAGTGGAACCCCAACATGTAGCAGGCAGAAAAGAGGCTAATCCCACGCCTCAGAAGCCCCGGAAGCCCAAGAAGGAGGCCGGGAACCCCCAGGCCTCAGTGCTGGCACTGCAGAGTGACATCAGCCGGCGCCTCCTGAGTGAACCCTGGCCCCTGAATGAGGCCCAGGTGCAGGCCTCGGTGGTGAAGGTCCTGACGGAGCTGCTGGAGCAGGAGAGGAAGAAGGCTGCGGACACTGCCAAGGAGACCGGCAGGAAGGGCCGGGTGGGCCGCAAGAGGAAGCTCTCAGGGGACCAGACGGCCGCCAGAGCCCACAAGAACAAGAAGAAGAAGCAGCTGGTGGCCGGGGAAGGTGGGGAGGGTGCTGGCTCGCCAGAAAAGGCCCTCAGGACTCCCAAGGGGAAAGCCAAGAAAGATGGAGCAAGTGGTAACACCAAGGAGAAGGAGAAAGAGGCTTCCGGCTCCCGAGGAGCCAAGGAGAAGCCAGAAGGGGAGCCAGGGACACTGAAGGTTGAGGTTGGAGACCAAGGCAACCCAAAGAGCAAGAAGGAGAAGAAGAAATCTGACAAGAAAAAGAAAGACAAGGAAAAAAAGGAAAAGAAGAAGAGAGTGAAAAAGGCCTCAACCAAAGACCCTGACTCGCCATTCCAGAAGAAAAAGAAGAAAAAGAAGAAGACGGCAGAGCAGACAGTCTGAGGGGCCCGCGGCGACAGGGATTTCCTAGCCAAGTGGTGACCAGCCCTGTGCCTCAGCCCTCTTCCCACCATGGGCTGGAACTGAATCTTTAACTCCCCTTCCTCCCCAGAAGAAGCCCGCCAGCCACTGTGTCCGCGCTGGCCGAGCAGTGAGCCCTGAGGGGAGTGGCGGCCAAGCGTCCAGCTCTGGGGACTTGCACTCACTGACTCCACGTCTGACTTCTGTCCTGACACAGATTGCTTCCTAGAGATGTGTACAGTATATATATATATTTTTTTAAGTGACCTGCCCCTCTCCCTTCAAACCCAACAGGCCCAGAGGCCTTGGACTTTCCACCTCTGGGCCCTGCAGACTTAGCAAGGCCCAGCCTACAGCTCCTTCCACGTCTCTGGTCTCTGGCTGATGCAGAGGCTTTGTCCTCTATCAGTTTTCCCTGTTTGTTTGTGGTTTTTTGTAACAACTCAGAAAATAAAAGGCTTAAAGGAAAAAAATAAAATAAAATAAGTGACTACGTTGTAAATTGATATTAGTACAAAGGGAAAGAAGAAATCTAACTACCTTAAACTTTGAGAAATTTAAACACATATTTAGGAAAGATAGAAAAACAGTGAGAAGAGAAGCCACTCAAAATGAGTATCTCAAGGATGTGAGGGTGATTAACATCTTGGTAATCATCAAACCACTAAAAAATTTGATATGTTATTGGAATCTAATACATTTGTTTTATGATTTCTTACAGCAGAATGCCTAAGAAGTCATTTTAAACAATTTCTGGTCAATGTCTAGAGGTTTCAAAATATCTCACACACTCTTTCTCTCACTCTCTTTCTTAGAAATTATTTCTGGAAAAGTTATCTGCAATGTCTGGATTATAGACTTTGGCTATAAAAAAATCACTATAAAGAAAGGAGAGAATTAGGGATTTATGGAACCCTCATATTTACAGACCATAATACTGGGAATCTGGCTATAAGTAATCATTTTATTCTCTGAGACAATTTCTGTTTTATCTTTGCTTCATCCATTTTTGTTATAACAGGGTTTCATGAGAGAATGTTTTAATTGATAATTTAACTGTATTATATCACTATCAGTGATTTTAATGATTTTTTAAATAACTTTACAATAGTTGTATGAGTTTGAGAGTCTCAAATTTGAATATAATTTTTAGCTTTTCCTGATTAATTCATCTACCTCTATCATCTATCTATCACAAAGTAATAAAGTTAGCTCTAATTGCTTCAATGTATCCCTTGGTGCTAGGGAGATTTGGACAATTTCCCGACAAAACAGTTCTCTGGTTTAAAATATATCCTATGGATTTATATGGAAAAAGACCCATAGACTCATAATTTTGAGAAAAAAACAGGATTGATACTTATAAGAACTACTTGTCAAAAAGAAAGAGAGGGATTGCTCACTAACCAGAGGCTTAAGAAATTCACAGGTCAGTTCTTTAATGTACCAAATGCAAGCCTTTTTTTTTTATGTGAGTACCACTAAAACACCCAAGAATTGCTGTGTGGTCAACAGGGAGCTTAATAGGCTCATCATTCTTAGGAAAAAGAAAAGACCTATAACACCGTGATAAAAAGATGAGCTCTTGTGACTTTCAGGAGGGGTGAGGAAAGTGGACCTCTTTGAAGTTTATTAATTTAAAATTTAATTTAATTATTAACTTAACTATAGTTGGAAAAGGCAGAATAATTTGTTTAATATATATTGGGATCCTGAAGAGAATCACAGTATTTGTACAGGGGAATAAAACTTTGAAGATCTCTAAAATTCTAGATACTGTTCATAATTTTGGTCCGGGGAAGGAAATGTTGAGTCTCTTTTGTAGTTGGATTTTAGTTTTTTAATAAGTGACACAAATTTCTATTGATTATGGAAGGTATGCTATTCTAAACCATATACTCACTGATGCACTGTTGAAGCAAAATCTTGAGCTGCTCACATATAATTTTAATGAAGATGTCCAATACAAAGCTGGTCATACTCTAAGGACTCCTTGTAATTCCAGTCTAGTTGTAATTTCCTAAAAGTAAATTTACTTGGGTACTGACATCAAAAATACAACTCTATCAATGTCACCTTTATGTCAGCAAACAGATTAAATGCTTCTAATATCAAGCATAATGACATTCTGTATGGCCCAGATCACATTTGCGATAGTATATTTGATACAGTTGTAAACCTGGGAAGAGTACGCCTGCCTAAGAGAATAGCTTTTTTTCTGGTCTTAAATATGTTACAGTTGCTAGTGTAAATCACTTGTCAGTCTATGGCAAATATAACAGTGTTTTAATCTGAAAAAAGGGAAGAAATAAAGTACAGATAATCTTTTTGGCCATTTTCTTGGCACCATCATACATTGAAGACTGACAGGTCCTTCACTTGAGTGACAGGTGTCCTTTGAAATGCCTGTGAATCAGTATCTGTACAGACTGTTGAAATGCATATTTCCATCCTTATCGTAAAGGAATGGATGGGCAAGATAGGTGCTGTTAACATTGCAAATAGCTCCAGAATTATTCATTGTCAGCTCCAGGCAAAGAATAGGAGGAAAGTTTTATTATTCACCATGCACAATAGCAGGATGCTTAATGATTCTCAGTTACCTTGGCAGAATTGTCTGTTGACTTCAGGCCCTAGCAGTGGGTGACACAGGTCTGGCCAAGTGTTAGAGCAAGATCATACATTCTGGTCCCATTTTAATTTCTAATACATTAATCTTTCCCTCCCAGATGCACAATGAATATTCCATAGACTCTTGTTTGTCAGAAGCTGTCTGGCTTTCATCTATTCAGGTGGTTTCATTGACTGTGAAAGCGTGCTTCAAAGGCCTGATCAGTCAATGACAACTGTCTCACAATAGCATTGAGTAATGCTTCCCTTTTTTCTTTTCAGGCATCTGATAGACAACTTTGACACCTGATCTCTGGGGACCTTGTGGAGTCACTCAGAGTTCTTAAGAGACTTCCCTTACTTTATCATTCCAGAAAGAATTGTCACAGGTGAATGTATCGCACTTTCTCAGGAGCTGAACCTGACCCTTGAATCCACCTCATTTGCACTGCAGGTTTCACAATGAATTAAAATGGATTAAGTTGGCTTAATGCTGTTCTACAAGGAAGCGGAAGCACTGCACCATTCATTTTTAATTTTAATCCTTTGTCTTAGCCTGCTAATTACTATTGTTTTAAGTTCATTATCCTGGCATGCACATTGTTACTAGTTGGGTGCTAATGCTTGTAAGCAGTGTCCTTACTTTTGCAGGTACTGACCCTTCGATTGTCAAATTAGTCTATGTCATTGCTGAACAGGGGACTCTGTAATCTACAATCCTCTCTTTAAAATTTTATTCTTCTCTTGTCTCTAATTAATTAAGCAACAACCCCACTGAAGCATCTTATCCACAGACTCAAGTTCAAAAGCACTAAAAGGAAAAGGAGAAACTGGAAATTGGATATGTGATTCCTCTAATTTTTCTGACAGTCCTAGAGCAGAGGAATTCTATCAGACTGCATGTTTTGTTTGTAAAGCTTGTAAAATGTGACCATAAGGGGCCATCTGAACTATATTTCCTATCTCACCACAATTGTTTTCAAAATCTACATCAATAACAATTGAGATGCTACAGTACTACCTCTGAGAGCAAAATGTAAGGAAGAAAAGGCATTGTTGAGAAATGATTTGAGAAGATGGACCAGCGACAATTCATGGAGCTCAGTTCCAGTACACATTGAAAGTGTCTAACATAATTTCTCCTTTCAATGCAAGTGATATCTCCATAATGTCCTCATGAAATTATGCTAACTCTCTGAACACTATCTGTAAAGGAAATTTTATAACCTCACAACTGCAAAATTCTGGTAGTACAAAGTTTGTTTTTACTATAAATTGAAATCTGCCTCCTGTGACTTCTATCCACCTGTCATAGCTCTGTGTTCTGGAGCTACACATACAAAAGATCATTGCCTTTGCTTTGTGATTACCCTTCAGTTATTTAAAGCATGTCTTCCCAAAGCCTTTTCAAGAGACTAAATATACATGGACTCACTCCTTAAGGAGTGAAATTTTAAGATTCACTTATAATCCTAGTCACTCTTTCCTGGGTATGTTTCTCTTTGTTCTTTCCCAACATGCAACTTCTCATCAGAGATAAGAAACTTTTGGGAAATAAGTCTGTCTTCCATGAAGACCAATAAAACCAATGAAAACATAAATGCCCACCGTCAATTGTATCAGCCTATATGAATATCAACCTACTTGGTCTGCTGCCTAATCACAGTAAAAGAAATGTTCCTAATCCCATGGCGTCTTGATTGTCTCCCCTCTGGCCCACTTGAACACTTTGCACTTGCAAGTACTCCTACTCTCTTCCACATCAGCATTTCTTGCCTCTCTACAAGATCAGTTTCATCAGAAAACACTCATGTCATTTTCTATTTAAAAATACCCGATCTTGATCATAAATTCTCCTCTATCAACTGCCCGCCTTTCATAAAAAATTAGTACCTTTGGACCCTTGAACAAGCCATGGGGATTAGGGTGATCAATGCCCACATAGTTGAAAATCCACCTATAACTTTCTATTGCCCCAAAACTTAATTACTTAATTACTCACAGCCTATTGTTGATTGTATATGTATTGTATGTTGTATTCTTACAAAAAATAAACTAGAGAAGAAAATGTTATTAAGAATGTCATAAAGGATTGAAGAAGCAAGACGGCAGAAGAGTAGGGGATCTCATTTTACCTGGTCCATTGAATTTAGCTGGATAGCTATCAAACCATTCTGAACATCCAGGAATTCAGCCTGAGATGTAAGAAAATATATCTGGAAATATATCTAGAAAAGCAACTGCTTTTTGCAAGGTAGGAGGTATGGAGATGTGAACCTGAGGGGAGGAATATAAACAGAGTGAGCAGGGAGCCTCCATAAACTGGCTACTGGAAAGAGATATAGCCACAGAGTACAAATTCAGAGTCCTTAGAAATCTGCGCCAGTAAGAGACATCCCTGTCTAAAAGAGGCTCAGGGGATGATAAGGGCAGAATTCTAGGTGGGTCAGTGTGGTCTCAGGATCCCAGAAGACACAGAACTAACAGGGATGCCTGAGCCAGTAGAGTACCCAAGCAGTGGAGTGGAGAAACTGGTTATGGCCAGAGAGCCCAGGAGAAGACTCTTAACTTGGGTCACCAGAAACCATGAGCCAGGCAGATCGGGTGATTGCTCTCTGCCTGCGCACCCTTTTTTTTTTTTAAAGATTTTATTTATTTATTTGACAAAGAGAAATTACAAGTACACTGAGAGGCAGGCAGAGAGAGAGAGAGAAGGAAGCAGGCTCCCTGCTGAGCAGAGAGCCCGATGCGGGACTCGATCCCAGGACTCTGAGATCATGACCTGAGCCGAAGGCAGCGGCTTAACCCACTGAGCCACCCAGGCGCCCCCTGCCTGCGCACCCTTAAAAGGACTGGAATGTGTGGACCATCTGCTATCCCCCAGGAGGGCAGAACTGGCATCCACCACTGGGCAACAGCTCTCAGTCAGGGTGGTGACCCCAGAAAGGACAGCAGGGTGACACTCAGTCTTCTCCCAGGAACAGCAGAACTGCTACATGCATGAGCCCCCAACCATTCTCCATCCCAAGGCACACAAAGGGCAGTAAGGCAAGTCACCTGGACTCTCCCCAGAAGAATTGCTGTGATCACATATAGCAGGAGTCTGGGGAGTTTGGCACACACAAAAGTGAAGACTATTTGTCCCCAAAGGTTTACTAAATATGGGGAACTGTGATCTTTTGACTGGTACTGGAGACTGGGGCAAGGCTATTTTTTTCTGATCCTCTAAAGAGGTGCAGAAAGTCTTCAGGGGAAAACACACTCACACACACACACACACACACACACAGAAGACCAGCTTACACTGAGCCCAGCCCATTGGCAAGGAGTGGTGTAATTCCCCCCAGGCAAAGACACCTGAGAAACAGCACAGGAGGCCCCTTCCCCAGAAGACCAATTGGAACTACAGGTGCACAACTAGTTTTCAGATCCACAAGACTGTAAAACTCCAATGCCAGAGAAAAATAGTATATAGAATTTGATTTTTTCTCTCATGATTCATTTATCTTTCAGTCTAAATTTTTCCATTTCTTTTTTCTTTTTTCTCATTTCACCTAGTTTCTTGATTTATCAATTCTTTAAGTCACTTTTAAACTTTTATTATGTATTATATTATATATTTGTATATATTATATATAATGACTTTATTACACATATATATATGTGTGTGTGTGTATATGTGTGTATGTGTGTGTGTGTGTGTGATTACCTTTTTCTTTTCTTTTTCTTTTAGTTTTATTTTGTTTACTTTTATGTTTTGGTTTCCAGCCACTTTGGATTTGTCTAGTATGTGTTTTGCTTGGGTCGTGGTTGATATTTTTGATTCTGCTCACTCACTCATCCATTCTTCTCTGGGTAAAATGACTAGAAGGAGGAATTCATAATAAAAGAAAGAACCAGAGGTAATGTTCTCTGCCTTAGATCTAATTGATATGAATATAAATAAGAGGTCAGAGATAAAATTCAGGATAACAATTCTATAGTTAATATTTGGGCTTGAAAAAAGTATAAAAGACACTAGTGAATCTCTTAATGCAGAAATAAAATCTAATCAGGCCAAAGTTAAAAATGCTATACCTGAGATGCAGTCTATTGGATGCTCTAACGGCTAAGGCGAATGAGAAAAAAAAGAGAGTAAGTGATCTAGAAGACAGGATGATGGGAAGGAAGGGAGTTGAGGAAAAGAGAGGAAAACAACTAATAGCCCATGAAAAAGGTCCTTGAGAAATTAATGATACCATGAAATTGAGGCAGACATAAAGAGATGGAAAAATATCCCATGCTCATGGATTGGAAGAACAAATATTGTTAAAATGTCTGCTACCTGGAGAAATATACTCATTGAATGCAATCCCTATCAAAATACCATCAACTTTTTTTCACAGAGCTAGAACAAACAATCCTAAAGTTTGTGGGGAACTTGAAAAGACCTTGAATAACCAGGGGAATGTTGAAAAGGAAAATCAAAGCTAGGAGTATCACAATGCCTGACTTCAAGCTATATTACAAAACTGTAATTATCAAGACAATATGGCACTGACACAAAATCAGACACATAGATGAATGGAACAGAATAGAGAGCCCAGAAATGGACCCTCAACTCTATGGCCAACTGATTTTCAACAAAGCAAGAAAGAATAGCCAGTGGAAAAAACACAGTCTTTTCAATAAATGGTGTTGAGAAAATTGGGCAGCCACATGCAGAAGAATGAAACTGGACCATTGTCTTACCCCCCACACAATGATAAGCTCAAAATGGATGAAAGACCTAAATGTAAGACAGGAATCCATCAAAGTCACAGGAGAACACAGGAGGAGAACACAGGCAACAACCTCTGTGACCTTGGCTGCAGCAACTTCTTTCTAGACATGTCTCTAAAGGCAAGGAAAAAAAAAGCAAAAATGAACAATTGACACCTCATTAAGATTAAAAGCTTCTGCACAGCAAAGGAAACAGTCAACAAAATAAAAGGCAACCTATGGAATGGGAGAAGATATTTGCAAATGTCCTGTCAGATAAAGGGCTGGTATTCAAGATCTATAAAGAACTTATCGAACTCAACACCTAAAATACAAACAATCCAGTTAAGAAATGGGCAGAAGACATGAACAGACACTTCTCCAAAGAAGACATACAAATGGTTAACAGGCACATTAAAAATGCTCCACATCACTTGTCATCAGGGAAATACAAATAAAAACCAAAATGAGATACCACCTTACACAACTTAGAATGGCCAAAATTAACAAGACAGGAAAAAGCAAATGTTGGCAAGGATATGGAGAAAGGTGAATTCTCTTACACTGTTGGTGGGAATGCAACCTGCTATAGCCACTCTGGAATACAGTATGGAAGTACTTCAAAAAGTTAAAAATAGAGCTACTCTATTACCCAGTAATTGTACTTCTGGGTATTTACCCCAAAGATACAGATGTACTGAAACAAAGGGGAACCTGCATCCTAATGTTCATAGCAACAATGTCCACAACAGCCAAACTGTGTAAGGACCCAAGATGTCTTTTAACAGACGAATGGATTAAGAAGATGTGATTCATATATAGAATGGAATATTACTCAGCTATCAGAAAGGATGAACACCATTTATGTGGATATAAATGGGACTGGAGGGCACTATGCTAAGAGAAATGTTAGTCAGAGAAAGACAATTATCATATGGTTTCACTAATATATGGAATATAAGGAATAGGGCAGAGTATCATAGGGAAAGAGAGGGGAAATTAAATGGGAAGAAATCAGAGAGGGAAACAAACCATGAAAGACTTGACTCTGGGAAACAAACTTAGGGGGATGGAGTAACTGGGTGATGGGCAGTAAGGAGGGCATGTGATATGGCGGCCACTGGGTGTTATATGCAACTGATGAATCATGAAACACTATCTCTGAAACTAAGGATGTACTACATGTCGGCTAACTGAATTCAAACTAAAAATAAAGGAAAAAATGTCATAAGGAAGAGAAAATACATTTATAGTATTATACTATATTTACATATTTAGAAAGACCAATCATGTATAAATGGACCCAAGTAGTTCAAACCTCTGTTGCTCAAGGTCAACAGTATTGAGTTGTCAGCATTCAATGTCTCTACCACTTGTTATATTTCCTCTTTAGACTATTATTGAAGTGTTAGTCACACTGCTCCTTGACAATGTTTTTATCTATGCGTTCCTTATGGTCAAAATCAATGGTTTCTTCTTTGTTTTCATTTATTCACTCTCAGGAGTATTTGACAGAGTTGGTTACCTTCCTTTCTTGAAATACTTCCTTTTCTTAACTTTAGTTTCACCAAGATATCCTGATTTACCTCAAACAGTATTAGCTACTTCTGCCTACTCTGCCAGCCTCTCTTCTTCATTCTAAACCCTATTTTCTTGAATAGGTCCTTGACCTTTGACCCTCTTCTCTATTTGCATTCACATCTTAAGGGATCCCATGTGATCCCATGGCTTTATTAGACATGCTTATGTTGATGTGTCTCTAAACTGTACCTGTAATACTGGACCCTGAGAGCTTTAGACTCATATATCCATTTTCCCCATTCAACATCTCCACCTAGTATATAACAGGCATTTCATCTTTTACATATTTAAAATGAAATATTTCACTTTGCTTCTCATAATAATTAGTTAGATAACTGGACCAATCTTTAGCCCCACTACCCCCAGATAACTAAAAGAAATAGAGAAGATATATTTTAAAGTCATCTGAAAAGCAACAAAAATCCAACAAGACAAAAAGGAATTATCAGGTCAAAGAGGAGAGAAAAGGGAAATGGAGAGAGGTGAGTGAGCATGGTAGCTATTGTGCACTGATCAGAAAAATAATCAAAACTAGGATCCGGGGTGCCTGGGTGGCTTGGTGGTTTAAGCCTCTCTGCCTTCAGCCCAGGTCATGATCTCAGGGTCCAGGGATTGAGCCCCGCATCTGGCTCTCTGCTCAGGGGGGAGCCTGCTTCCTCCTTTCTCTCTGCCTGCCTCTCTGCCTACTTGTGATCTCTCTCTCTCTCTCTCTCTCTCAATCTGTCCAGGAAATAAATAAAATCTTTATAACAAAAACAAAAACAAACTAGGATCCATAAAAATTTGGGAGTTTGACCAGAGAATTTCCCAGTCATGGTCTGAGGACCCAGAGGATTGCATTCCTTTGGCAAAGGCAAAAATAGACAGGAAAAAGCTTTCGCATAGAATTTCAGCATGATTTTGAGTTGACTGGATTATCGAAAGGAAAGTTCTGGTCTTGAATTTAGTTTAAATTGATCCTGAATTGCTAGTATCTCCAGAGGTCTGGCAGTAGGATTCACACAAACCTTCTGGAGGCAGTTGCATTCGTTTTAAGCCTCAAATTACAGGTATCAATATGTTTTTCACTCCATAGTTTACAATAACCAGGAGTACAGGAACTAAGACAACATAAAGTAGAAACACCAAAAAACTATGTAGGCAACAGAAACAAACATAAATACTATATAGATCATGGACTTCTCAGAAAGAGATTATAAAATAACTTCACTTACAAAAGAGAAGCTTGAAATTATCTATGGGTAAAACTTTAAAGATTGACAAAGCAAATTCCCAAAAAAGGAATACACAAGGTTACTAGAGATAAATCAAGCAAAAACTGGAGTTAAAATCGCAAAATGAACTTTCAATTGTCTCCTTCCCCTTAAATCCTCCTTTCTGCCCAATCTGCTTCATCTCAGTTAATGATATTACACTTTCCTCAGTTGCTCAGGTGGCATTTCCCTCATCTCCACCATTTGATCCATCAACAATGCTATAGATTATGTCTCCAGAATTACTAATAGTCTGATTTTTTTTCAGTATCTTGATTGTTATAATCCCAACCCAAACTATCTATAATCTATCACCTGAACTATTGTAATATCCTATTAAATGATACCTGATTCTTTGTTCTTTTCTAATTTTTATCTGTATGGCATCCAGTGAGATCTTCGAAAAATTTATAGCAATTCTCTTCCTAAAACCTTTCAATGGCTTCCTATTGCTTAAAAAGGCTTCCAAAGTCCAACATAATCTCCTGATACATTTTCTTATACCCTACTCTCAAGTACCTCTCTTGATCATACAAGCAGAATTTTGCCTCCTATTCCTTACATTTAGTGATGCCACTATCTGGAATATACTCTTCTTTAATACAGGGTTTACCTCAAATGTCATCTTTACATTTAAAACTTAGCTGACTATTCAATCTAATCTGCCACCTTCCAAAAATTCTGTAGTTGGTTTTCCTCTTTTATTTTTGTTATGGCATTCACTACTATCTTAAAATAAAGCATTTATTAATTTACTTACTTTTAAGACCTTATCTATCTGGTTGACTGTTATATTTCCAGAGCCCAGAACAGTGCCTGGTAAATGCCAGTGTCAAAAAAGTATTTTTTGAATGATTAAATGTACTCACATTAGATCTTATAAGCATAACTGACAAATTTATCATAAACACAAATTTCTGTGTAAAGGTTATCATTGGAGAGTCATTTTCAAAAAACTTTCCCCATTGTTTAGCTTGTAGAAATTTTAAATAGAGAGAAGAAAAGTGTTTTAGATTGCTTTCGGTACCCCATAAAACATAAATTTTTACTAAAACTCTAATGAATTTGTGGGGAGACTGTATACCCCACAAGGCTTGAGTTCGTGTCATGATAAATTTAAAATTATGGAAATATGTAAACCTTGAGTATTGAAAATACAAAGAGTTTTAGGTATATGTTTAAAAATTGGTTTGTTGACCAATAAAGTACCTTCTGATAAAATTTTTTAGATGTGACAGCAATTCTAAAAGGGCTAAACAAGTGACCAAAACAGGAGTTCAGTGAAATACTTGGATTTTAATTAAGATTTCAAGGTGAGCAGAGGGAAGAGAGAGGGCATATGTAATAATAGAGAAATACATTTTACAGGGAAAAGGCATAAAACTTTCTAATTTGGGAGTAGAGGACTCCAATAATATGGAGACTTCCTCATAGGAAGGAGAAACTACAGTAGTATTTAAAAGGCAAGACAAATGCACCCGACAACTATTTCTACTTTAAAGGAAAGTGGGGACACAACTGTATATGGGCAGCAAAGAAACAAGAGTCACATTAACTGATGATTGCCCAAATGTGCAAGTGTTCTGTGTAAAGCTTGAAGACCTTTCTGGCATTCCCACCTTCCATCTCCATAACAATCCTAGACTTAGGGACTGTTTTTAATCCCTGTTTTACAAATGAGGAAGTAGGAAGCTAGAAAGGTTGAAGAACATGCCAGTAACTGATCGTTGAGTAAAGAGAGCAGGATTTTGACCCTAATCCTTCTGATTCTAAAATCCATCCTTACTGAACACTCTCTATAATACTTTCTGTTTGACCTGAATCTAGACTATGGAAGTCCCCGAGCAAAATCCGAGCTTTTCACAGGTCCCTGTTTAAAATTTGCTGTTGCTTTCTTATAGGTGTGAGTCTGTGTATGGGTGTGCATGCACGTGCACATGTACAGTGTTACTATTTGTAATAACACGTTGGATTTACAGGGCCCGAGGTTTCCTTGGCAGGCAGCCATGTATTCTCACCTTCTCAAGCTTGTGGCTACAACAGTTGGCATTCCATTTTCCTGCCTGTTCTTTTTAGATATTTCTTCCATCTGATTAGTCACTTAAAATCTTCCTGCCGTGTTTGTTGATCTTCACCTGTTTGTTGCTTTTCCTGTGTTTAGAGGTTAAAATGTTATGTTGGTGCAAACTTAATAGAGCCTAACAAGAAACGAATCTGCACAACCATTTGAAATAAGCAGATGGCAAAGCATAGTTTGGAAGTTTAATAGCTTAAAGGTATGCCTGTCTTCAAATAAAGGAAAACAAAGTCAATGGTTTTAATCTAAACAATAAGGATCCAGCACAAAAAGTTAAAGTCCAATCATATTAATTGGTTAATGATTATTTCAAAAAAATATTTTTAATTTGCTAAATGAAATGCAGTGTATAATTTAATTCTACAAGTCTCAGAATAAATTTGGTTATTATGGCTAACAGTAGCATTTTTTATTTTGCATCATGTATCTCAGAGCCTTGGGAGGGTTGCCTGCTTGTGATTTCTGAATGAATATTGGGATGAGCTAGTCCACCTGGACTCCCAAGTTCTGAGAGTCAATATTATGAGTCAAGAACAGCAGGGACTAAATTTTAGGCTATTCAGCTTAAAAATCACTCACAGGTGATTAGTAAGTTCTCAATATGTATTAGTAATGAAAGAAATGCTCATCCTCTTAAAGTGAAAGTAATCAACAATGACCAAAATAACTTTATTGGATAGAGACAGATTTACTTTAAAAATTATAACCATTTGCTCATTTTAACACTAATTAGTATCCTCTTAGATCACCACTTCTTTTATACAAACTCTTACGCCCATCATCAGACCTTCCTTCTTCCTCTACAGTTTACCAAAATGTGGCTCTAAAACTAAATTATGGCTCCTGTTTCAGCTCTCCTTAGCAGAAGCTTCTCTTTATCCACACCATGCTTATCTCTGGACAGGAAAGAGGGTCTCTGCTTTCACTATCATTCTCTGATTACAAGTAAGACTACTTCTTATCAATGTCATTTATTTACTTTATTATTGGCTTCCCACAAAATTTGATGACTTTGGTATCATAATCAAGGTTTCCTACTCTTGAGCTTTTCCCAGCATTCTTGGAGACTTCAAAAATGTTAGCAAGGCTACCACTTTTGTGGCACAATTCTAAAACTTTTCAATTCCAATCCTCTTTTTTTCTTTTTTTATTCTACTTTGGAACCTTGTATCTATAGCCACATCTTAAACCTTTACTTAAAAGAGAACATATTTATTTCTGAAACCTTAACCCCAACCATCTTAGTTCTGTCTCTGATTCCCACTTGTCCCCCATTTTTTCTGTCTTCCTCCTCTCCTCTCCATGTTTTCAACTTTCATTTTTGGGGTATTAATATAAGTTGTCTTTCTATTTTCAGATAAATGTTTTAGTGAAGTGAGCAAAAAAATTTATCTCTTTGCCTTGGGATTTCTGTAGAATATCTGATGTGTTCTCATTTCTCCCAGTTAATTTTTTTTGGGGAAATGTAGAAACATTCTATAATTGTATTTTATTGTCCAGTAAATCAAGTTTCTTTGGAAAAATATATACTATTTTATAATCAGAGAATGGCAAATGCCATATGATTTCACTCATATGTGGAATTTAAGAAATAAAACAAACGAAGAGAGAAAGAGACAAACCAAAAAACAGAGTCCTACCTATAGAGAACAAAGTGGTGGATATCAGGGGAGCTGTGTGGGGAATGGGTGAAATCAGTGATGGAGATTAAGGAATGCACTTGTGATGTGCACCAAGTAATGTACAGAATTGTTGAATCACTATATTGTACACATAAAATTAACATAACATTGTATGTTAATTATAATGGAATTATAATTAAAATTTATATATACCCATGCACTTGCACACACACACGATTTTGATCTTCCAACCTCTTGAAAATTTCTATTCACTCTTTGGTGAAGTATAGGCTGATTTTTCTCCTCCAATGAAGCCCTTCTCCCCAAAGTCACCAATAACATAGCTAATGTAGATGTTATGTTATTTGGGCTCTGTCTAGATATTTAAAGGTAGATATTTACATGGATCGATCTTTCTGTCTTGAATGAACCCATCTTAAGTACCAATCTTAATTCACTTTTTATTTGTCCCTTAACTCTTTGTCTTTCCCATCTCCTTTGTCTCTTGTTTCTTGATGCTCTGATTTTATCGATTTTCTTTGTAAATATTTATGTTCCAAGCAGCAGGTCTCTGGCCCTACTTTCTTCTCTCTATGAATTGTCCTTTTTTTTTTCTTTTTCTTTCTTTTTTTTTTTTTTTTTAAAGATCTTATTTATTTACTTGACAGAGAGAGAGAGAGAGAGATCACAAGCAGGCAGAGCAGCAGGCAGAGAGAAGGGGAAGCTGGCTCCCTGTTGAGCAGAGAGCCAGATGCGGGGCTCCATCCCAGGACCCGGAGATCATGACCTGTGGTGAAGGCAGAGGCTTAGCCCACTGGGCCACCCAGGTGCCCCGCTATGCACTGTTCTTATGAGTTTTGTTGTATAGTCCTTTCTTGAAGTGCCATTACCATTTATATAATATTCTTCCAAGTCTTTGACTTCTTTCGTGAAGACCTATCTACTCAAACACCTACTGAATATTTGCACTATATATTCAACCTATAAAACTCCATATTCTTTGTTTTTGTACCCTCATTTCCTCCCTATGATAATCCCTACTCCAGATCCTTTTTCTATATTCCCCAATTTGGAGATTAGTACTATTACATAGATAATTCCCAAGCCAGAATGGGAGGCATCTAGAAAATTTTTCTGCAGGACATCTTATCAACATATGTTCTCATATATATGTTCTCAATATATATTTCTCTCTTGCATATCTTCTCTATATTTCCAATGCCATTGGTTACTTCAAGTCCCCTTATTTTTTTCCTAAATTACTGCAGTTGCTGACTATGCTTGCTAACCTACTCTCTACAGTGATGCAATCTAATTTTGTTACTTCTATGATTAAAATTCTTGAGGGCTTCTCTGTTGAATAAAAACTGTTGAATAAAAACTATATATAATATGTAAAGCCTTTAGTTATCTGTAACTCCCCTCTAACTTCCTTTCATGTTTCACCACACTGATTCTCAAGCCACATCAGCTGCAAACCTTTCCTAATTTGTAATAGATAACTCTCACCACCTTCTCTACCAAGATAACTTTTACTAATCTTTTAAATGTCCATTGGAGTTATGTCTTCTGAATAACCTGTTATTTGCTTCTGTAACACAGTGTATCTCTACATAATTTTTATAATTGTAACTGTCTCTTCTTTTCATGGACCCTTCATGTCAGTCTTATGAATTTCAAGTGGTACATAGTAAATAATATGCGCTCAGTTAATTTTTATTAAATATACAGGTAGATAAAATTATAAAAGGCAGGTGAACATTGTAGGTGTCATTTATTCTTGTAAATGTCAGCTTTAGAATTTTGTAATTCCCCAGGGATTTCTGTGCCTATTAAGGAGGAATCCAATAAGAAATTAATTATTTTGCTTTGCATGTACCAATGTCTTCATTTTCCAACGTTCCCACTACATTTAGATATGTTCTTCTTCCATTAATTTTACTGGGGAAAATGTGTAGGAGAAAAGCAGCCATGAATTCCCCATGGATAGAAGACTCTTTTCAGAAATAACCAAAGTTGAATTGAAAATGTTGTAGAAATTAGGCCCTTCAAACTTAAAAAGGAAAAAATTTGCCTAAATACCTTAATCTAGAGTAGCTTTTCACACCAGTTTCCTTATAACAAATATGCTATAACTCAAGAAAGGGCAAGTGATTAATCCTACCTACATTTCCTAAAGCGTGTGTCATAATATTTCCTTTTTGAAGCCCTCCTTTCCTTCAACACGGTCAGCAAAGCCTGGTACGGAATGATTGCAGCAAGTACACTGAAATCTTTGAATCTTCTGTATCATAACTTGTAATTTTAATAGGAGACTTTTAGTGGAAGTGCAGAATTATAAAGGCTTTTATTTGGTGGATGTTCTGTGTCAAGGAGGAGTACAGGCAACCTTTTTCTTTTCTTCCTTTCTTTCTTTCTTTCTTTCTTTCTTTTTCTTTTTTTTATATTTGTAGAGTGATGTTGACACACATCTGCTCAAATACACTAACATTTCTATCCCAACTGCCTCAATTGGCAGGAACACCCCTACTCCTCTTTGTGAATATAGAACTAGGGAGGGGGCACTGAATGGGGGGTGGGGAGACATTTAGCAATTTGTCAAGATATGTATTCCAGCACTTACTTTAAAAAATAAGTACCAGGTCCAAATTGAGCTAATAAGCTAATGACAGCTTATCCTTTAGTATTAAGCTTCAAAGTGGCTCTTAACTAAATGAGCCCATTATTATATCGCCATGTATTTTTTATTCCTTCCTATTAAATCATGCATTCAGTGTTATATAGAAGTTTTATGCTTATTAAAAAATAACCAGCATGTATGAGCTTATGAAAGGAAACCTCACTCAGATTTTTAAAAAGCAAATGAAAACCTTCAAATCTAACTGGTGCCATATGGTACACTCAGAAACACTTGTAAAAGGAAAGTTAAACCTTGAATATATTAATGATTTTTCCTGAAAGAGAAAAAATGCTTTTTTCCATCTTTGCATGTGAAAAGACTTCTGAATAGGGCATGACAGAACACTTTTCTATACAAAGAAGTGAATTCAGTAATATGAACCTTGTATTGGTTTTATCATTATGCTTATAAATAGTGCAAGGTTTTGAGCAAGACAAATCATTAACACTGTGCTTTTCTAATACTCCTATGATCTTAAAGACTTGAAGATAATCCACAGCTGACTTCCCACTTTTATTTTTTTCACTTTGTCTCAAAAAAACCTCTTTAATCTGACCTTGATGTAAAGACAAAGGCACAACCAACCAGTTATGAGATGTGCTAATGTGCCCTTGGAGGAGTAAGCCTCCTTCCTCTGCCAATCATTTTTTTTTCCCCATGTGAAGTCTCTTACTTTTAATTTATACTAATATGTAAAGCATCTACTGGAGAGGCTGGTTTGTTTTTTCTTTCGTCTCTCAAAATGCAAAAGGGAATGACCAAAAAAGGAATGGAAAACAAAGAATTGTTAGGTTAAGGAGAGCACCTGTACCTCCACAGTCTTTTCTCCCCATCAGATTGTCAATATTAAACTGGCCCAATGTTTAATAAAAGCAAGAATCTTAATTACAAGTGTATGGAAGACTGGGCTTTCTAACTACCTTACATGAGTACTGTATATATAAATATATAAATCTACACAAACTACACACATCTCATTTGTTTAGCTAGAATAATATTTTCCTAGTATAAAGCTAAGGGAAATGTATGGGACTAGATTTTCCCTTTCTTGGCTTACTTTAAGGTGCAAGAGTTTATTTTGCCATGGAATATAGCTTTCTCAGGGGGTTAGAATGAAATACTGACAAAGGGTCTCAACATAAACAGCTGCTCACCATCTCGTCCCATCTCAACCCACTTTATTTGTTTATTTAAGATTTTATTTATGTATCTGAGAAAAAGAGAAGGAGAGAGAGAGCATGAGAGGGGGGAGGGTCAGAGGGAAAAGCAGACTCTCTGCAGATCAGGGACTTGGGACTCAAGGATTATGACCTGAGCCGAAGGCAGTTGCCTAAACAAATGAGCCACCCAGGTACCCTCGGCCCACTTTATTTAATTACCTTTCTGTCTCTCAGAGTGGGGGTCTCTTATTTAAACATATGTGTGGCTTAATGCACCTGAAAATGAAATGGTAACTGGCGATCGAGGAAAGTAAAATGGGAATGAATTTAGTACAGTCAAATAGATAAGGACCATAGAAAATGTAATATTATAACAGTCACTTTGAAAAAAAAAAACTTGTATTAAAATTATATTTTTAAAATCAGAATATGATTTAGTTATCTAGGGATAGACTGAAATTGAGGTGTATCTACAAAAATAAAAAGAAGTTAATTTTCAGTCATCTGGCAATTCATATACCTCACTCATAAGACCACAAACAAATATATCTATGAGTTAAACCTGCAATCCTGTTAAAGATCTAGAATCCTACTATTTAGAACTGTGATTTAAACTTGGCTTATATTGCAAGATATTCAAAGTAATACATGGCTCTGTAAAGAAGAAGACAATAAAAAGGGATATTTGTAGCAAAAAATATATTAACAATGGCTAAGAACACCAAACTCCCCAGGAAAGTGACTGGCATAAGGTTTTCAGGTTTTACCTGGGGAAATGCTCCAGGAGAAGGGAAGAAGATGGAGGATATAAAGAGTTTATTCCTTATTGAATGTTCTTCAGATTGTCATTCAAATCCTGCCACATTATTACTCAGACATTAAACAGAGAACGAGAGTACGGGTATCTCACAGTATATGGGGAGAGGAAATAACTCTTGAGAGAAGAGACTGGTCAAGCCTTGATGATCACATGAAATTTTTAGTCTGTAAGTTTTCTCAAGACTTTGAGTAACTTTGTATTATGAATGGGCAAATCAGCAAACTTAGAAATGGAATCTTTCCATAACAGGAATAATGCAAACAAATCCTTGAAGATAGAAATCTTGATTGAATTTTCTGGAAAATTGTTAAGGTCTAAAAGGCACATCTTTCTCATGGTTGTACTAGAAAAATAGCAAATGTGGAGGGAAGAAGAAAACTTTTTTTTTTTTTAAAGATTTTATTTATTTATTTGACAGAGATCAGAAGTAGGCAGAAAGGCAGGCAGAGAGAGAGGAGGAATTAGGCTCCCTGCTGGGCAGAGAGCCCGATGTGGGGCTTGATCCCAGGACTCTGGGATCATGACCTGAGCCGAAGGCAGAGGCTTTAACCCACTGAGCCACCCAGGCGCCCCAAGAAGAAAACTTTTAAGATAGAAATACATTTTACCAAATGAATGAAAAAAAAATAGGAAGACAAAGAAGACCAATCAGATCATTTCAGTAAGATCAAAGTCATTGAACAGGAGTTTTCTAATGAAAATATTTATGATTATAGAGAAAACCATTCACCATTCCCAAGTAGGATTCCCAGAGATGACATGAGTTTACACTCTTGCCTACACTTTTGCCCACTACCCTTTCTTTATAGTCAAGTTCAAATAGAAATATGTGTATAGAAATCATGTGGTTTTTCAAAATTCTATTTGTTTCTTCTTTTTTTTTAATTGAATGTATTTTTAATGTTCAAATTCATAGTAAGTTGAAGCTTCTTTAAAATTCTTCAAAACTATATTTAGAGGTAAATGTGAAGTTGATATTGAAATATCAATGCTGAAATTGATAAAAGCCCAATTTCCTGGATATTAAAAAAAAATAGTGGTGCACACTTTTACCCCGTGATATTTTATGTTTTTCATATTCCAGGTTGCCCAGTGGACAAGATGACTGAAAGTTATCATAATCTTTTATTTCCTAATGAAGCTGTGTGAAACAAAATGTATTTTTTCTAGCATTTTTTCCAAATGTTTTATCACAAACTGAATATTTAATTTTGCATCCTACTTTTTTTATACTTGCTATTAAACCACGAATGTTTCCATGACATTACATATTTTGGTAATATTGATTTTTATGAACTAAACATTAAATTTTGTGAATGTGTCATAATTAACATGTGCCTTATGACTGGATATTTAAATGATTTCAAATTTTTCAAAGCTGAAATATTTCCCTAAGGTATTTGTACACATAATACTTGTTTTTCACTATACTGAAAATAATTAAAATATGTTCTCAGAAATTGAATTATTGGGTGAACATTATGACTTGCAGTTCATTTTTAAATGCTTTTTAAAGTTAAACAGCAATATGTGAAATTCAGAAACAGATAAACAGTATGAAAGTATTTAAAGTGCACATGATGGTCTCCTGTTCTCTGTCCCATGTTCTCTACTCACTGGTAATCTTAATCTGATGTCAATTCTTCCATTTTCAATATTTTTACATGTGCATGTGTACATATGGAGATAGAGGGGTTTAATACATACAAAGAGTTGTATCATATGTATTATTATGCAACTTGCTATACTTATTTCATAGTATGTTTAGCTATATTTCCTTATATATAGTACATTTGTTTTTAGTATATTTTTAAAAATGTTTTTAAGTGTAAAGTATCCAAAATCTCTCTGTCCAAATATTTGTGTTAATTTTATGTACACAAATAATATAACATGATATCTAATACATAATATTAATTGATTAATTAAAATTTCTATAAATTTATAATGCATAAACAGTCCCTTCCAGTCAACATCCCTATCTTATCCCTCTTATCTAAAGGGTCTCAAAACTTTTCTGTGATTCTTTCCAATTAAAAAGCATCAATGTCGGGAGAAGGGGGTGGGATTATGGACATTGGGGAGGGTATGTGCTTTGGTGAGTGCTGTGAAGTGTGTAAACCTGGTGATTCACAGACCTGTACCCCTGGGGATAAAAATATATGTTTATAAAAAATAAAAAATTATATAAAAAAAGCATCAATGTCATTTCAACTTATTTTTAATAACTAATTCTCAGCAATGCATTAAGTGAATTTTATTCCATATATCAGCCCAGCTCTTCTTTATCTTACGATTAAGTTACACAATGATAAACCCATCTTAAGTTGAAACTATCATGGCAGAATGCATTTAGTACACCTAAGCTACTAGACAACATAGCTTAGTCTAGCCTACTTAAAGGTGCTCACACATTTACAGTAGCCTACAGCTGGGAAAAATCATTTAACACAAAGCTTATTTTGTAGTAAAGTATTGAATATCTCAAGTGATTTATTGAATACTGCACTGAAAGTGAAATACAGAACGGGTGTGTGGGTGCAGAATGGTGTTAAGGATACCTGTTTTTCCCCCTCTGTGATCCCGTGGCTGACCAGGTGCTATGGCTAGGCAGTTGAACATCGTAAGAGAGGATCATACCACAGATCGATAGTCTGGGAAAATATAAAATTCAACATTCAAAGTATAGCTTCTACTGAATGCATATTATTTTCACACTATCATATAGTAGCAAAATCAGAATTTGAACCATCATAAATCAGAGACCATCTGTGTTTGTTACATAAAACATAAATTGTAACTCTGATGAAGATGTTAGTTTTCTAAGGGGTTTATTAGGGAGGTTTTTTCCCCATTTATGAGATTAGAGTAGGGTTCTAATTATTAATAAGGTCCATTTATTGTGCGGGGAAGCAAGTAACCTAGCTCTCAAGAAAATGACTTGAAGAGAACCCATGAGAGGAAACCTGCCAGTTTATGGAAGGGTTATTCATGCTGAAACCTGCTTGAAAGATTAAACCCATGCAGGATGCCCCTCGTTCTGCCTTCAATTAGATTAAAGGCCATAAAACAGCTTAGAAGTGTGATTTTCACCAGAGTGAATGTAAAGGACAAAGGGCAAAGGGTAATTAGCTCCTGACCTGGAAGAGCTCATAAGAGAAGAAAATTCCAGTGAAACAGCTTTACTTGGGCCATTCTGATAGTGTGCATGTGTGAAGCAGTATGTGCTCATCAGTAATAGAAGTCTATTTTTATTAGAATACTACATGGCAGGTCACACACTCAAATGGCCACATGGGCAGATGGTCACACAAATGAGTGAAGCTGGTTTGAACTGGTAAATGTAAGAACACATACACCATCTAAAGATGCCACTGATTTTTGTCATTGAGTGCAAGGCCAGGATGTGGGCTGAGGGTTGCTATGTTTTATGGGATCCAGAAATAAAAATATTCATGTGTAATCTCCTGTGATGCAGAACATGGTAAGCATGTTAATTTAAAAGCAATATATGGGTCAATCAACATGTGTTTGTGTGACAAACCAAGCCCAAGGTCCTCCAAATTGGGTCTCTGGCTAAGCTACCTAGCACAGCTATACAATGTCAAGTCTTTAAAGCCAGAGTAAAAGGGGTCAATTTAAATGACACAGTACTTACTCATTCTTTCCCTCAGCAAGGATTTATTGAGAGAAAGCATATAGTTCACATTCTATAGCAAATGTCAAAATAACAGTGAATTAAACAAGATAAAATACCTTCTATCACTTCTTGTAGTCTGAGTGTAAGCAGTCTAAGACTAATGTGGTGGCTCTGTCTTCCTCCATAAGTAGCTTCCATATTATAACCAAGATGGCTGCTCTAGCTCCTGCCATCAAATTATCACATCAGCCTTCCAGGCAATCGGAAGCAAGAAAGAAGAAATGTACAGTATTCTCATTCCCTTTGAGGATACCATCTGGAAGTTTGATACACTATTCCCATTCACATCCAGTTGGCTAAAACTTAGTTACATGGTCATACCTAGCAACCAGAGATGTTGGAAAATGTAATTTGTGCTTGGCAACCATGTGTCCATCTAACGTTTGATGGATCTATTTTGAAAGGAAAAAGAAACTGGCATTCTCTATCACCACAACCCTACTGTACTAGATGGTGTTATATTAAGGTAGGTTCCAATAAAAATATTTTAGTGAAAATGTGTATTTCATGCTCATAAGTAGCTTCAAATCTAGTAAAGCTTATATTCTTGAAGAAGAACATTATCCAAGAAAAGGAATAGTGTGATCAAAGAAATAAGGACTGAGAATTGTAGTGCTGTGTATGATATTAGAGTTTTAGCTCAGAACTTGTTGGCCTTCTCAACACAATGACAATCACTGTGGGCAAGAGAACATGTTGGAGAAGATATAGCTATCAAAGCTGGGCTCTGATCCTGGAACTTTACTAATTCCAGAGAATAATGCCAGACTGAGAAATTGTGCCTTCATTCTGTGTGAGTCAGCCACTTCATGGATAAGGGACAGCCTGAGGAATTTTTGTCTGTCCATAAAAATAGTGCCTAGTCTCCTCCGGAATCACCCAACTGAATCACCATATTAGGAAATAAAGTTCAAAAAACCAAACCAAATCAAACCCCACATCATAGTGATGGGGAACAGAAGGGTAGCAGAGGACAAAGCAGAAGCTGACACCCTGAAGCCTCCCTCCACCCCCCCCAACACTCCCCTCCTGTATGGGACCTATGTGACATTTTTCCAGGAATCTCCCAACTATCTTCATGTTAATTCTATTAGCATAGGAAAGTTCTTTTGAAACCTCCTTTTTTCCTTACCTGTCTCTCCAACTTGTAGGTGTATAATGGGCCACTCCTCATGACTCTGGGGCAGCTCTTTCTGCCCATGGGTCCTGTCCCCATGCTTTAATAAAATCACCCTTTTGCACCAGAGACATCTTGAGAATTCTGTCTTGGTCTTCAGCTCCGGACCTCACTTACATTCTAAAATGTCATCAATAGCACCAAATTAACTGCAGTATCTGGTACATTAAAAAAGGTTTGATGATAGGGGCGCCTGGGTGGCTCAGTGGGTTAAGCCTCTGCCTTCAGCTCAGGTCATGATCCCAGGGTCCTGGGATCAAGCCCTGCATTGGGCTCCCTGCTCAGCAGGGAGCCTCCCTCCCCCGCCTCTCTGCCTGCCTCTCTGCCTACTTGTGATCTCTGTCTGTCAAATGAATAAATAAAATCTTTAAAAAAAAAAAAAGTTTGATGCTAAAGAACAGACATGGGAACCAACATCCCAGCTTAACAAAGTCTCAAAACACTTCCAGATACACTGCTCTAGTTAATTTAGGAAAGCATAAGTTTCCAGCAGTGACTCAGCCTCACTATTTAGCTCAGGAACATCCATTATGCTACTGTCCACTGCTGAGCCACCAAGGCCAATTCTAACCCATTGAAGACAATTACATAGAAAGTCTTGTAGCTCTTCATATTTTTCTCTCACATACAGATACTTAATCCCAGCCTGTTTTCCCTTGATCCATCTAAGCATTCTTGACTCTCAGATCTTGACTTCAATCTTCAAATCTTGTTTTCCTTTATTTCCTCTTATTATTCAACTTTCTTCCTTTTCATTGCATTTTAGAAATAGGGTTTCTCAAACAGAGCTGTGAGCTTTCTCTTTGCAATCCTGCTCCCAAATCTCTCAAGAGCGTTAAGAGCAACTCCTGTTTTGACTTCGGACTTCAAAATCCAGTCCTTACCCTGAACATTCTACCAGAGAGCTCCATCTTTCTTGAAATCCACATTCATCTTACTGGTGTGTGGGGGAGTCTCACTGAAACTGCGATTATGCAAGCTCTGTAATAGTAGTAACATGAGGTATCAAAGACAGCTTGAATTAACATGATGATAGTGGAACCAGAAAGAAGGGGGAAACGTGACAGACACTAATTACAGGTAAAATCAATTGACCTCATGACTGGCTGATTATGGAAAATAGGTTGAAGAAAAATCCAAAAATGGCACTGGAATGTCCAGTGTGGTAGCTGAGAGAATGGTGGTTCATTAATAGAGATAAGAATTCAGGAAGGCAAAGTAAGAAAGAAAGACAGAGACAGAGAGAGAAAGAATGAATAAAGAGAGAGAGAGAAAGAAAGAAAGAACAAATTAAGGAAAGCAACTGGTGGTGAGGCTGTGGCATTTAATTTGTGATATGAAACATTTTATAGTGTTTAAATGTGTAATAAGTATGTCTTTCTATTATAACTTTATGTGTACTGTTAGCATCTCTAAAAATATGCTACTAAATTTCTATTAAGAAAAGCAGAAAACAAATATTATCATGAGATTTTTCTCTCAGAAATGATTCCAAATAAATATTCTGGTTTAAATAATAGTAGTGTTAAGTTGAAGAAAAAATCAAGTCTTAGATAGGGAAATATATTATTCAAAAGAATTATTACAACAGGGGAAAGGGACATTTGTGATAGGGGAAGTGGGACTATTAATTGTCATCTGGAGAATGCTCCCATCATTACATCTGTGAGTGTCTCAAAGGTCATGGAGCAAATGGCTTTTTTTTTCACAGGGTGGAGTAAAGAAGCCCAGAAAGAACCTGGTATTAAGGAGTGCAATGAGTCAGGAGCATAACTGATCAGGGAATGTTTTACCTAGAGGTCAGCTGGTTCTCTGGAGGCTCTGCTAAGGGGAGTCTGTTGCACTGTTCCAGTGCTCCACCGTGGGTCAAAGTTCAGAGGCCTGAGGAATAAAGACAAGCTTGGCTAAGGTTTGGCCAAGTAAAGTTAGTAGGCTGTCCAAGTGTGTCAGTAGAAATAAACAAATTAAAATAGGGAAAAGAAATTTGGAGGGTCTCTATCTGGCCTTGTCATAGGTAATATCAGGGGGCCATTCTTGAGCCTTATCTAGGCCCTGTAAGGAAGGGTGGTTCTTTACAGTGAGCCATTTCCTAGGACACAATAGGGTATGGGTGATTTCTTGACCATCACTGTCTAACTTTATCAGTGGCATTTCAACCTGACTATACTCTTCAACAAGGAGTAGCTAATTTAAAGTTTTTTTTAATATATTTCAAGTCAATACTTAATTCTGGAGAAACTAGAAAATGTTAGCTTAGCCTGTTTAAGTAATAGAAAGGCCAAAATGAAAATAATTAGATCACTGTGATGATGAAAGAAAATCTGACCTGCATCTATTTTCTCCTTAAATTTATATTTCCCATAAGTTTATTAATTGTTGGCTTTCCTCCTCTCCATCTTCCTCTTTTATGAAGCTTCTTTGGAAAACATTCTGACTCTTCCCTCCTCAGGTATATGCATTTTCTACTGTAGTCCCGAAGAAGCCATTTAATAATGCCAAGAGGACCATTTTCAATGGAATGTTATTGTGATTTACTAGGTCTGTGAACATATTTTTTAGGGGGAGGAAGGGGAGTTTCTCTTGTACATCACACAGAAGTTGGCCCATGCACTCAATAAAAGCTCATTATGGAAAGATTATAAACGTATAACAATACATTTTAAGTGAGATGCAATGATCCATAAAATTGGTGTGGCTAATTAGCAGATCAAATCTCTGTAAGAACTGGGTATCTTTAATATCCTGCAGTTGCTTAATTGTATAGATATTTTACTATTCACAAATGTTTAGTAAAATTAAATAATAGTATAAATGTTCAGTGGGATTAAAGCAAGTGTGAAATGAAACCAAACAAAATGAGTTTATTTTGTTAATAGAATAAAGAGAATCCCAGTGTTAATATAACATTGCACAAAATCTAGAGCAAACATCCTCTGAATCCCAGCCTCATTTCACATGTAATTAACCTTTCTCAATCAAGCTAAGCATCCCTCACACCTCCTCAACTGCCGTGCATCAACGTCTCTTCTTCCATGTGAATAAAAGGCAGGCATGAATTTAGACAAGTAATACTGCCTCACACTATGCTTTCAGAGCGTCATCCCAAGAGTATTTTCAATACTGATCGTTTTCCTCAGTTCAAAAGTGTATTTTACAAATCTTATTTCTTGCAGAAGTAGGAGACTCTTGATGCTAATGGACAACACGTTTTAATAATAAAATCTTCTCAACTATTGTTCGCAACTGAGGTAGACATGTATATGTTTTGGATCCTCTAACAACCTCTGTCTGATTTCTGGTGAATGCTGACAATCTGGGAGCAAGAATCTCTCCTTTGGGTGGATCCCATCCTCTTTCTACAGGGATGGAATGTAGAACCTAAGCTTGGATCACTCAACACGGACAATTCCCTGGCCTCAGTGATTGGTGAGCAGGTAGACTCAAGAGCCCAGTTGCTCCACTCAGGCAGATTATAACGGCAAGTGTGAGAGCTGCTGGGAAGAGAATATCTCTTTTTCTTGGACTTGAACCTGAGCGGATGTGAGCTGTGGCTGCTGTAGCCATTCTGCTACTACACAGATCTGAAAACAATGCCAACAAATGGAGGGGAATTCAGCCAGAAGCCAGGAGAAATCATATCCTTATGATGCTGTTTGAGACTATAGGTAGCTTAAAAATTCCTAACTCCTAGGGTGTCTCAGTGGCTCAGTTAAGTACGGCTCAGGTCATGATCCTGAGGTCCTGGGATCAAGCCTTGCATTGGGCACCCTATTGGGCTCTGCTTTACCCTCTCCCTCTGCCTCTGGCTCCCCCTGCTTATGCGCACATGCTCTCTCTCTCTCTCCCTCTCCCAAATAAATAAATAAACCCTTTTCTAAAAAATGTTCCTGACTTCAGTTTTACCCCAAGACTTCCCAGTTACATAAGTCAATACATCTTTTTCTTTTAGTTTAGACAGTATTTTCTGTCAAAATCCAAAGTTCAAAGTTAGCCATGAGGCCATGGTAGTAATAGCAACATATTTAAGATCATGACTGAAGAATTGTACAGACTTGGATTCTAATTCCAGTACAGCCACTAAGTTCCTGAATTTCCTCTGCCAAAAAAGTTTGAACACAGGACACAGTTCCTTCCAGTGATTAAAATGGTCCATAAACATTTTGTTGTTAAGAATTAAAAGAATTGTACAATCAATTATATACAAAAGATGTTAATAATAAGTAGTAGTTTCTATTTTTATAGCATTGATTTTACAGAGATTTTATAAAAGTTGAACCCTATGTAAGTGGTTTTGTTATAACCATACTGTACTTTAGTCTATATACTGATGGTTTACCTATATCCTGATGTTTCTCTAGCTCCAGGAATGTGTTTAGCTCTACAACTCAGAGACTTTTGGGGAGAGTTAGGTGGAAGAAGCAAAATTCTGTTCTGAAAATAAAGTCCTGTGCTTCTAATTGGCATCCATTTTTATTAGTATTGTTTTGGTGCTTAGAGATGAAGTAAAGTGACATGCAGTAAAATCACTCATCACTGGGTAAATCAAAGGGATTTTCCAGAAGTTTGTACAAAAAGAAAGACGTAAATGTTTCTCCACATTGTCCAATGAGGTGATGCTTTTAGGCACATTTCTACTCTCCTCATAATATTAAACAGTAAACTAAAATTAGAGCTTAAAAAAGGTAGCACTGAGGTATACCACTCTAAGAATCAGAAAAGGAACAAAAACATAAAGCCACAGGACTTCTGGGTTACGGACATAGAAGCAAGCAAAATCAGTCACTGTTTGGCACTTGTGGTTCAAAGGAAACTAAGAGTATTCCCCACAAAATGAATACCAAGAGTCAGACTCTATGAAGTCAGTAGCTATTGCGAAACTCCACGGGGTCTCTATTGTAGGAAGCTTGGCCTTGAGAAATGAGAGAACAAAGAGGGTGCCTTGACCAGAAATTGAACAAAGTAGTTCACGAGACTGGTGTGTTGTATACTATCTTCTACACCACAATAGAACAGAAGCTCTATGTGTTGGTTCGGTACTAGGGGCATAGAGGCCAGGTGAGAAAACTTCAAAGACCAGTCACTAGTAAGAGAGATGTGAACTGAGAAAGAAAAGGGAAAAAAATAAACCAAAAATATTATTTTCACAATAGCCTACAATAGTTATAATGTAAGTTGATTCTAAATGAATTTGACATTATGTAGCAGTCTGAAAAAGAATTTGAAATGGAGTTGACTGTGTTCAAAAAATAGTTATAACTTTCATTTTAATAAATCAAAAATTATAAAACAAAAGCAGGTGTTCATGAAACAAAATCAGGTGGATAAGAGAAAGAATAAATTTGAGAACTTGGAATTGATACAAATAGTTATTAAATTCTTAACTTGTCACAATAGACATTATGAACTTTATACTCGATGCAATTAAAAAATAAAGGCACTGAAATATTACACTGAGATGTTTATCTGAATCATAACACAGATAAAAGTAAAAATAAGAAAGAGCAGTTTTAAAAGCACACCAAAAGCTCCAATGTAAGTCCAGTGTTTATTCCAAAATAAATTGTTGAAAATTTTAAAGAAGCAATATTGGAAAAAATAATAGGTATAAGTTTTCACAATTGAAAAAAGTAATCCTAAGACTATTCAAATCCTCAGGAGGATGAATGAAAAAAAAATCATACCCAGTCACATTTGGGTGATACTTCATTATTAAAGATCAAGGGAAAAAAATTTTAATTTTAGAAAATATGTATTACTTAGAAGAAATGAAAATCTCAGTAACAAGTAATACAGTAATATCTTTCAAAAGCTAAGGAAAAAATGTCAACCTACAATTGAATATAAATCTGAAATGTTATTAAAATAATGAAGAATTAAACATGATTATGGGGGGGAGTCAAGATGGCGGAAAAGTAGCAGGCTGAGACTACATCAGGTAGCAGGAGATCAGCTAGATAGCTTATCTAAACATTGCAAACACCTACAAATCCAACGGGAGGTCTAAGAGAAGAAGAACAGCAATTCTAGAAACAGAAAATCGACCACTTTCTTAAAGGTAGGACTGGTGGAGAAGTGAATCCAAAGCGATGGGAAGATAGACCGTGAGAGGAGGGGACAGGTCACGGGAAGGGGAGGAGAAATGCAGCACTAAATCAGGACTTTTAAAAGTCTGTTTCCCTGAGGGACATCACTCCAGAGGCTAAACCAGGGTGAAGCCCACGTGGGGTCAGAGTGGCCCCAGGTCCTGCAGGGTCACAGAAGGATCAGAGGTGTCTGATGTTGCAGAGCTTGCAGGTATTAGAATGGGGAAGCTGGCTACAGAGACAAAGCTGAGAAGTGAGCTCTCAGCTCGGGGTCACCTTGAACAGGTCGCCGCCGGAGGCCAGGGAGACAGAAGAGATTGGGCACTATTCTCTGAGGGTGCACTGAGGAGTGGGGCCCCGAGCCCTCAGCTCCTCCAGGCCAGAGACTGGGAGGCCACAATTTTCATTCCCATCCTCCGGAACTCTATGGAAAGCATTCAAAGAACAAAAGCTCCCAAAAGCAAACGCGAGTGGATTACTCAGCCTGCCCCATGGTAAGGGTGGTGCAATTACGCCTGGGGCAAAAACACTCGAGAATCACTTACAACAGGCCCTTCCCTCAGAAGATCAACAAGAAATCCAGCCAGGACAAAGTTCACCTACCAAGGAGTGCAGGTTCAATACCAAGGAGAGCAGCAGAATTCCAGAGGAGGAGAAAGCAAAGCAGGGGACTCATGGCTTTCTCCCTATGATTCTTTAGTTTTGCACTTAATTTAATTTTTTTGTCAATTTTTTTTCTTCTGCTGCTAATTTTTTTTAACTTTTACCCTTTTCTTTTTAAACTTTTTAAAAACTAGTTTATCTAATATATATATATATATATATTTCATTTTTATATATTTTCTTTATTTGTTTTCTTTTTTTAATTGTTTCTTTTTTTTTT
>NC_081559.1:53683179-53689286 GCF_022355385.1 Mustela nigripes | reverse complement strand
CTGCAAAGAAGACATCCAGATGGCCAACAGACACATGAAAAAGTGCTCCATATCACTCGGCATCAGGGAAATACAAATCAAAACCACAATGCGATATCACCTCACACCAGTCAGAATGGCTAAAATCAACAAGTCAGGAAGTGACAGATGTGGAGAAAGGGGAACACTCCTACACTCTTGGTGGGAATGGAAGCTGGTGCAACCACTCTAGAAAACAGCATGGAGGTTCCTCAAAATCTTGAATATAGAAGTATCCTATGACTCAGCAATTGCACTACTGGGTATTTACCCTAAAGATACAAATGTAGTGATCCAGAGAGGCACGTGCACACGAATGTTTATAGCAGCAATGTTTACAATAGCTAAACTATGGAAAGAACCTAGATGTCCAACAACAGATGAATGGATCAAGAAGATGTGGTATATACACACAGTGGAACACTATGCAGCCATCAAAAGAAATGGAATCTTGCAATTTGCGATGATGTGGATGGAACTAGAGGGTATCATGCTTAGCAAAATAAGTCAATCAGAGAAAGACAACTATCATATGATCTCCCTGATATGAGGTAGTGGAGATGCAACATGGAGGGGGCTAAGGGGGTAGGAGAAGAATAAATGAAACAAGATGGACGGGAGGGAGACAAACCATAAGTGACTCTTAATCTCACAAAACAAACTGAGGGTTGCTGGGGAGAGGGGGGTTAGGAAAGGGGGGTGGGGCTATGGACATTGGGGAGGGTATGTGCTATGGTGAGTGCTGTGAAGTGTGTAAACCTGGCGATTCACAGATATGTACCCCTGGGGATAAAAATACATTATATGTTTATTAAATAAATAAATAATAATTTTAAAAAATTTTAAAAAAGGGAATAAGCATGATTATAGACATTCAGAGAATTAATTCCTTGCATACTTTTACTGAAAGAACTAACACAATTACTCACTTAGGAAAAATAAGGTAACCCCAAAGAGAAAGGGTAAAAAAAATGAAATGTTAAACACACAATTTGATTAATACTATTAATAAATTTAAAACAAATAGTACTATTGTGTTAAAATAAAAATAAAAAGTTCAAATACTGATAAGATTTGGTGGGATTTCCTATCTATAACAAATGTGCTAAATTATTTGTCATGCTTGGAAGACTAGAAAATGAATGACTTTAGACTGTTATTAAGAAAAATATAATTTCATAGACATGTATTTTCCAAAAGTTAATAAAATAATTAAAATAATTAAAAATGTAAAGTGTGTGTGGGAGAAAAATTAAAATGTAAAGTTTTGTAAATGATTGAAGTTAAATTCTTCTCATCTTAAATAGATTGCTATTACTATAAAATATTTTAATAAGCTTATGTTGGCCACAAAGAAAATGCCTACAGAAGACGCACCAAAAATAAAAAAGTGGGGGGGTTTGTGGGTGGCTCAGGCATTAACCATTCATCTTCAACTTGGGTCATGATCCCAGGGTCCTGGGATCAAGTCCCGAATTGGGCTCCCTACTCAGCAGGAAGCCTGTTTGTCCCTCTCTCTCTCCTAATTCCCCCTGCTTGTGTTTCGTCTCTGATTGTGTCTCTCTCTATCAAATGAATAAATAAAATCTCAAAAAAAAAGAAAAGAAAAAAAAAAAAAGAAGGAAGGGAATCAAAAGATGAAAAAACTTAAACAAGAGAGCCCAAGGCCCGTATACTGAAAATTACAATAGACTGCTGACAGGAATTAAAGACACAAACAAATGGAAGGACCTCCCATGTTCATTGCTCAAAAGACTTCATATTGTTAATATATGCATATAACCCAACGTGATCTACAGATTCAATGCAGTCTTTATCAAAATCCAAATGAAAGTTTTCACAAAAGGAGAAAAACTAACTTACAGTTACACAAAGAACCCCAAATAGCCAAAATGGTCTTAATAAAGAACAAAGCTGGAGGTTTCATACTTCCCAACATTAAAAAAAAAAAAATTACAAAGCTATAGTAATATGACAGACCTAAAACATATATATTGTACATCAGTAAATCAGAACAGAGAGCCAGATATAAACTTATGCAAATATACTTAATAATTCATCCAAGAACACTATTTTTAAAAATCTCCATGTTGGGGGTGCTCCTGGAGAGCTCAGATGGTTAAGTGAACAACTCTTGTTTTCAGCCCAGGTCATAATCTCAGGATCAGGGGACTGAGGCCCATGTGGGCCCCACACTTGGTATGGAGTCTGCTCCTCCTCCTCTCATAAACAAACAAACAAACAAATAAATAATTAAAACCTTTAAAAAAATCTCCAGGTTGGTACACACTTTTGAAAATATGGCAAGAAACAGAATTTAATAAACATTACAAATACTTAATAAAATAGTGATGATTAAATAAACCAAACTGAGAATTTTGTTAAATCTAGTGGACTTTAATGGAATGTACTTTGAATCCTACTCTCTGAAGTGTCCATTATAACGATAGCAGAGGAGTAAAGAGGTGAAGAAAAGAGAAGGGGCCATCATAGCAGAAAACAGATATCAACACAATATTAACATCTGGGAAACAGATGCACTAGTGGTAATTAAATTGACAGTGTAGAGTCTTATTTGTGTCTCAGTACCCCAGAAAGTCTCAGGAATTACAGTTTCCTGGCATTGCCATATGGGATAATATGAGACTGAAAACATGAGGACTGTGTGGAAGACTGGGTAAAATCAGGAAGGAACAGAGATTCCTTCCTGCTTGTGTATAATTAGAGGTTTAAATAAAGAAGCCTGAATCAGAACCAGGGACTTCGGGTACCATAGAGTGGGGAAAGGGGAAGCTGGGGAGAGGCCATATGGAACTCCATGGATTCTAGTGAGAGGCCCTGTTCCCCAAGTTTTATCCAAGAACTCTGCCAGTTTTCCTGTGTGGGTGACTGAGCCAAGAAAAAAGATTTCGTCCATTCCCAACAAAATGGTTGTCTCACTCAATCATTCTCTAGTGAAGCTTCTTAGGAAATTTTAGAACTTCTAATCAATGATTAAGTGCTTTGCTCTTAAATATTAATCAACCTCCAAAGATGCCCAGACATTTGCCAAAAACCTATAGCATAAAAACCAAACAAACCAAAAAGCAACTTGGAGAAAACAGGAGGCTGAAAATATATATAAATATGTAAACAGAGAATATTTTTAAAATTTTAAAAATGTATGAAATATATAGTTATGAGCTCTAGAAAGACTTAAAAATCCACGAAAGAAGATTTTACATAAAGTGACATTCAGAAAATAACATCAAAAAATACCTTAAAAATTAAAAATAATGGGCAATGTTTTGAAGGAAAGAGAAAAGTTGGGAGAGAAGTGGAAAAGATTTCCCCAAAACTGAACTAAAATGACAGATTCAAAATATGAGAGAAAATTACATGGTTTTTTTAGGAGGTTCTATTTGTAGTTAGTGAGTGTTCCAGGAGGTAAAGATAAATAAAATGGAAGAGAACTGCAATGATCAGAGAAATAATAAAATGAAAATTTCCAGGACTGAAGGCCCTGAATTTCAGTACTAAAAAGTCTAATGATGTCTTAACACGAGAAAGGGGAAAAGACCACCTCAGAACATAATATCAAAAAATTTCCAAATGCTAGAAGCTAATTAAAGATACCAGAAGTTTCCAGAGTATATAAACAGGCCAGAAACTAAAATCAAAGAATTGAGGGGTGCCTGGGTGGCTCAGTGGGTTAAAGCCTCTGCCTTCAGCTCAGGTCATGATCCCAGGGTCCTGGGATAGAGCCCCACATCAGTCTCTCTGCTCAGCAGGGAGCCTGCTTCCTCCTCTTTCTCTCTGCCTGCCTCTCTGCCTACTTGTGGTCTCTGTCTGTCAAATAAATAAATAAAATCTTTAAAAAAAAATCAAGAATTGAAATGGTACCATTCAACAGTCTCACTTGAGGTTGGAAGGCTGTGTAAAATGCTTTTAAAATTCTGAGGTAAAAAATGATGTGCTGAAGTCTAAACCTAGCCAAACTGAAAATTAGTTTTAGACATTAATTATACTAAATATATTTTCACAGATTCAGGTTCTCAAAAACTTACCTGCCATATACCCTTTCTAAGGAAATTATTTGAGGATGCGTTTCATAAAAAGTGAGGCAATAAGCCAAAATGAATTAAAACCTAGGCCTCTAAAGAAAGCAAACCACACTGGGAGGTGGCAGGGATGATAGAAGATCCTCAGAGGACAGAGGTGACATAGACTAGAGAGCAACTAGTCCAGATGGAGTGGGAGGACTCCCAGGGAGTCAATGAGGAAAAGAAATTTGTGCCACCTGATGCGCATGTCTATTGAGAGTCTGAGGGTACATTAGTGCAGGATACACTGAAAAGCAAACAAACAAACAAAATAACCAAGAAATGATGAACTCCAGGGAATATAAATGTTGCACTCATAAGTAATTTATAGTCCATAACGTGGCTCAGCTGTGAATATGTTTACACAGAGTCTTGTAAACATCGAAGTTCTGGATTAGACCAAGATCATGATACAACTGTATTTGTACATGGAGTACGGGGCAGGAGTTGAAAGGAATAGCAAGAAGGCAGACAGGTGGGGAGGTGGAGCATGTAAGTGAACTGAGTCTTCCTTGTACTCAGTGGGAAGACAGTAAGTAATTCTCTTCATCTTAGCAGTAGCATATCTTTCTGTTTACATGAATTCTGCTTACAGTTTTATCCTCATGGGCAGAAGCAGCCGTACTGCAGGGGCACTCAGATACCACCAATCAGCTAGCACCTCCTCCTCAGAGATCTGAGTCCCAGCCCTATGGGGCCCCTCTTCCATACTTCTAATAACCTTACCCTCTCTCTGGTGTTCCCATAGCCCTAGAGGTGGCAGCTGCTTCGTTTAGTCACTACCTCTTTATTAACTTAGTTTTCCCTTTCGCCTCTACAGTTACCTAGCTAAAAACTCTTTATATCTGACTAACAATTCTTTATATTAAATTCTCTGTGGTGAAAAAATTGATGCTATTTCTGTCTCCTGACTAGACCCAACTGGTAAAGTGTCTAAAAAGTAATGAATAGCAGCACACATCTATTGAATAGGAATATAGAAATAAGTAACAGTTGAAACCACCAGGAGAGTTGTTGGTGTTTGCTACTGGAGATTTTGTTTGTTTTGTGGTTTGGAGCAGAAGACTTCCATCAAAAGAGATCTCACACAAAAATTCTATATTGAAAAAATAGAAGAGGAAATTCTCTGGTGAAAAGGTTGTATCTGGTTGTTAACCAGAGTTTTCGAACTATGGCCTCTCCTTGGAAACCTATGGAGAAATCTGTGGAGAAACCTTTGGAGAACTTAGAGAGAAAAGCCAGAAAACATTTATAATATGGTCACAACATAAGGAATATCAGTCCCAAAGTTTCATTCTTTCATTTAGCGGTATAAAATCCTAGGTGTGTGACTTATTAAACAATAGTTTCTCTATTGTTTCTTGATAACAAAATCTATTGGTCCCCAAGTGATTATGACAACATTAAAGTAGGATGAAGTATCCCATTCATATTTAAATGGTAGAAATAAGTAAGAATTCAGAAAAAGCAGCCACTGGGACAGGAGGTGACAGTGAAGGTGACCCTTGCACACTGGAGAGGTGGGAAAGGAATTAGAGTATAGTCACTTAGAAATGGAGTCATAAAATTGGAATCTTTAAACAACCAAATATTCAAGTAAGTCCACCATTTTACAACAGTTAAGACCTGTGAGAAAAATTGTTGGCAGAGCTCAAACATCCATCTTGTCACCTGAGGATAGTTTAGACATACAGTAATTGCATCTTGTTTCCCAGTGTTTGTCTTAGGTTTCTTGTGTCCCACTGATCCATTGATTCTGCCCCACAGGCTCCTGACTTCAGTCTTCAGAGCAGAGCATGCTGGGATAAGGGCTTTGTTTCCTCAACTCTACCAATAGAGTGATGTTGTCCTGGAAAGTCAGATTTCTAGGTACTTCAAGTTTCCTGTGGCAGTGGTTAATTATCCAAAGGAAACTTTTATATTTCTAGGAGAATTACCTCCAAGCCCTAGAGTCCCTGCAAGGCTCTTGTGAATCAGACTTGAAAATAAGCTTTGTCAAACAGCAGG
>NC_081559.1:53605265-53683169 GCF_022355385.1 Mustela nigripes | reverse complement strand
GTCTGTCTGAATGTAGGTCAAAAATAGAAAACCTTTCAAAAGATTAGCAGCAACTGGTGAAAGACAAGACAGTATCAAAATTACTCTCAATCCTTTTCCTTCCCCTTAAAACTCATTGGGAATACCATTGTTGCTGAAATCTACTGGATTTTTAACGGCGTGTATGGCTCAAAAAGTATATCTTTCATTCCAGTTTCCCAACCATCAGAGAAAAACTGTAAGCCCTCTATCCCCAAATTTATCAGAGATCATAAGAAAAATGTAGAGTAGAATAAAGAAAACTGTCTTTGTTTTACATGCTTATGTCATATTAGAAACAAATTGATAGGCACAGGCTTCTTTTTAAAGTAATGAACATAAGTTTCCAAGAAGTTTTTAAAAAGACCTTAACATAAAAATCAGGTAACCACATTTGCAGGAGTAGCTTATGTGATTCAGTAATAATTTGTAGGTTCTTAAAGTTTCTTCTTGGTTTGTGTTGTTCTCCCAGACACAGAATCTTTTAAAAGTCATAAGTAAAAGATTTTTAAATTGCAAGAGTCTATTCATATTTTCACCTTTCAGTCCAACTCATTTTAACCTTTCAGTTTAGCTAAGAAATGGGAGTGGTATTTTTTTCTAAATGAGAACAAGCATTTTTAGCTCTTTTACTCATACTTTAAACAAAGCTAGTGTTCAGCAGCTAATTAATATTAGTTTCTAGGTAGCTTCTCATTATTTCCAAATCTTCACAATAATCCTGTGAGATGGTATGATTAACCTTTGAGTATAGAAGTTCAGCTTCAGAAGATTTAACCTCCATGAGCAAAAGGAGGGCCTGGAACTCAACTCAAGGCAGAATCCATGTTCTTTCTCCAATGTCAAGATGCTTTCTTTGGACCTGGGAGGCTCAGTTGGTTAAGGGCCCAACTCTTGGTTTCGGCTCAGGTCATGATCTCAGGGTCAAGTTCTCAGTGTCGTGACATCAAGCCCTCTCCCCCCACCTCCCCATCTCCCACTTCCCACAGTCTCCTTGCTCTGTGGGGAGTCTGCTCAAGATTCTCTCTGTCTGAATTCTCTCTGTCTGTCTGAATGTAGGTCAAAAATAGAAAACCTTTCAAAAGATTAGCAGCAACTGGTGAAAGACAAGACACTATCAAAATTACTCTCAATCCTTTTCCTTCCCCTGACCCTCTGACCATCTGACCCTCCCCTGCTTCCTCTTGCTCTCTCTCTCAAATAAATAAGTCAGTCTTTAAAAAAAAAATGCTTTCTTTCATAAGGAAAACAGGTTTACATACACACAGCATAGTTGATAAGGTCCAATGATAGGAAACAGTGAATCATTTGTAGAAGAAGACAGTTCAGAATTCATGTAATCTATTTAGAAGAGACTTCTAAGGCCAGTGAAAACCAAAAGGAAGGAAAACTGATATCTGAGACAAGGAAGTTCAGACTACCCCATAGGGAAAGTGAAATGACTTCTTCGGGGGAAGAAATAGAAATTCGTTGGTCTTTTCCTTACGAAAATTTCCTCTGTCGTGGAATGAATAGCCGCATGACAATTGTTGCAGGTGTTACAATATGTTTTGGTTACAAAGTAAAAGCTAAATTCCCAGTGTTCTTTTTAGGCATATATGTACCTTGTCAATGAGAGCATATATTGGTATAAATTTTCAAAAATAAATTGATTCAGATTTTGTGACATTTCTTATACTTTTAATGTGAAATTTCGCTTCCAGAAATTTTTCCTGAGGAAAAGATTAGAAATATGGATAAAGGATACATATAATTGTGCTACTCAAGCATTATTTTTAATATAAAAAATTGGAATCTTAAAAAAAAATTTAGGGGCCCCTGGGTGGCTCAGTGGGTTAAGCCTCTGCCTTCAGCTCAGGTCATGATCCCAGGGTCTTGGAATCGAGTCCCACATCAGGCTCTCTGCTCAGCGGGGAGCCTGCTTCCTCCTCTCTCTGCCTGTCTCTCTACCTACTTGTGATCTCTCTGTCTGTCAAATAAATAAATAAAATCTTAAAAAAAAATTGGAAACATTTCAAATGTCCAACTGCAGAGAAGTATTGAAATGTATTTTGATACATGGATAAATTGGAATAGTATGGAACAAACACAATACATTTGAAGAATTCTTTATAGCTTGGAGATATTTTTATAATATAACAAACTGAGAAGAGCATCTTAGAAGCAATGCACAGAATATGATCTCAGTTTGAGGGGGGAAAGAGTTTATTTCCAACAAGAAAAAAGGATTGGGAGCAAAATACCAAAATATTAATAACAATTATCTTAGAACAGTGAGATTATGAAAGTTTCTTATTTTCTTCTTTATACTTTTCCTATTTTCCAAATTTCAACAATATACATATGACTTTCCTAATCAGAATATAAACAATATTTATTTAAGAAACACTTTCAAACGTTTCAATCAACATTGTTTTAGACTTGGCACTCAAAAAATTTTTTCGTTTGCTCTTACAGATATCCTTGCCTATCCATCATTATGAATATTACTTGTTCAGATTAATTCAGCATTTACAATGACCTAACAAACATTTGTCAATAAATGTAACCTAATAAATGCGTAACTTGTTAAGGTGATGAATCTTATTTTTATTTAAATTTAGATCTGATTTTAGGAAGCCAGTGTTAATTCAGCAACCACTAAGTCTCTTTTAATTTTAATTCTTTTAAATTTATCATTGGTTTGTTTTAATCATTTTCAATGACACATAGATGATCTTTTCTCTCTTATTCTTGGACCTATTGCTTTTTTTCTTTTTTGTAGACCTATTGCTTTCTAAAAACATAAATTTAAGCATGTATACCTTTGTGTTGAAGACTTAATTCAGGAGTTTATACTTGCTTAGTACTTTTTTAGTCAAGATAATAATTTTGTCTTTTAGAGTCTACATTTGCTTTAGAATGTCTAATTGAAATAACTTTTTATCTAATAATGATTTGAAGTTTTCTTTAATAAGTAGATGGATTTGCAAGTGGTGAAAAAATAACTTTCATATATGCATAGCTTATATGTCTTACACATTAATAGGATTTGACTAAAAAGCAGTCAAGGTAATATTAACATCAGGACCTCAATACCTATACTCTCCTACCTGTTTCACTGCATTTTCTTTATTCATAGTTTCCAGAGGTCCCAATCCAGGTTAGTGACATAGGAAGACCCTGAACTCACCTCCCCCACCAAATACACAACATAACACCTATTTATAGTACAATAGGAAGATCCAGGAGTGCTAGTTATTTACCTGAGCTCAGGTTATCCTATTCTGGCCTCCTCTTCATGCCCTATTACAACTTCTATCTTAAGAACGCTGGAGAGGCAATTTTGAACTGCTGAATAGAGTTAAAGAATAAGCTGGAGAAGGAGAAATATTTCTTCATTATCCTCAAAATGTGCAAATACCATTATTTTTTATGATTGTAAGACTAAAAAGATCTTAATATAGAGGTATCTAAAACTCTAGAGAAGAAAACAAAGTATTTCCATTATTCCTATCACACATACTCTTTTCAGATATTTTTAAAATACATGTGTTGAATTTATCTTTACAAAAATGGAAATAGTACATTTGCTTTATATACTTAGTAGTAAAAAGCAAATATCTTTCTCTCTCAAAAACTAGTTATATCATTATTTTAATGGCCATGGAGAGTATTCCATTGATCAAGTCCCTTCATTTATTTCATGAAATTTTCATTTTTAAAAAAAATTTTTAGACACACTTTGACATATTTGTTAGTTTTTTTCCCCCTTAAGCTAAATTCATAGATTTAATTAGATTTAATTTCTGGATAAAAGGAGATGCATAATTCTGTTTTTTGTTAAATATTTTGATTAAAAATTCAAAGAACTTCAAAAGGGCTTAGATAATAAAACACATGCTCAAAGAATACATATAAACTTTTTTTCTATCTCAGTTATTTACCGTTCTAATTTGCCACAAGCATATTTGTGGGTTTTTTTTTTAATTGTTTTAACCTTATAAGATGTCGAAGTAACTAGCAAATCCTCCATTATCAGTTTTCCTGGCAATTTTCAGTTTATGTTTTTTTTTAGAATGATTTTTGTCAAGTTACCCCCAAGCCATAAATATTAGATTGAAATCATATTTTTTAAGGTAATTTGCTTGTTTTACTGCCCAAGAGTGCTTTTTCTTTATCCAGTTTACCACCTTAATTACCTGATTTTCTGAATAGGCCATCACATGAATAAAAAATCATAGCACAACAATAATATTTTTAATGTTTATATCTAATATTATTGCTTTGGACAATTACATTAGGAACAGTTCTAAGGTTGACGTTAAAGAGTGGTGTTAATCATGTATCTTCCTCCTGATTCTATTATGTTTTAAGGATAATGCTGGTTTTTAAATTGAGATCGATTGAGATTTTTATTTATTATTTCATTCTTGTATTAATGTGGTTTTGTTTTCTTTAAATCAATAATGGTTGTATTTTCATCCATTATGTTTTTGGTATCTGTATAGTGAACAATAAATATTTTTCCTATTGACCCCTTAACATGATGAATTATGGATTTCTTAACACTGATTCATCCTATCATCCTTAGAGTAAATCTTATGTATCCATTTGACGCTGTATTGGTAAATTCGTTTGTAAATATTTATATTTTTGCTAACATTCATAAGTGAAAATGGTCTGCATTGACATTTTTACCTGTTAAATTTCTCAGATTAAATTCTGAATTAAACTGATTCCATAAGATAACTTGAGAAATGTTTCTTTTTCAGTACATGTGCAGGAAACTGTTTAGAAATCCAGTAACTGGGAAGTCTGGGTGGCTCAGGTCATGATTCCAGGGTGGTGGAATCAAGTCCTACATCAGGCTCCTTTCTCAGCTGGGAGCCTGCTTCTCCCTCTGCCTGCTCTGCCTGCTGCTTCCCCTGCTTGCACTCTCTCTCTCTCTCTTTGACAAGTAAATAAATAAAATCTTTAAAAAAAATTAAAAAATAAAAATCTAGTAACTAACCTATTCTTTAATGTAGGATAGACATTATATTTAAACTTTCTCAGTAAAATTCCTTCCTTGAGGGTTGTTCTTTTATAACCTAATTCTAACTGGTTAAATTTCTTTTCAGCGCTAATGTAATTGGTTAAAGTTAACTGTCAGTTATACTAACACATATATTCTTAAAAACTCTTCATTTATGATTTCCAAATTATTGTTATGAAATTCTGTATAATATTCATTTACAAATATTAGATCTTCTGAACACCAGTGCTTATTTTTTTTTCTAACTTGTAATATAATAAATTTATAAGGGTGTTCCAGTTGGTTAAGTGTCTGTCTTTAGCTCAGGTCATGATCCCAGAGTCCTGAGATGGAGTCCTATGTTGGGTTCTCTGATCAACAAGAAGTCTGCTTCTCCCTTTGCCTCCCCCAGCTTGTTCTCTCTCTCTCTCTTTCTCTCACTCACTCCCTCTCTCAAGTAAATAAATCAAAATCTAAAAAAAAAAATTATAGTTTTTCACTTCCACTGACGGTTCTTATATTTACCACTTTTTAAAATCTCATCAGAGATTCAACCTCAAATATATCAACTAAGGCTTTTTTCTAATTTATTAATCTTTAAATCTCTCTATGTTCAATTTTTCACTGTAATTTAAGGGTAGTGTTCTTTGCATGGCCTTTACACTAAATATTTAGAAATATTATTATGTATATTATAAATTATATATACTAGCATATGTTACATAATAATATAATATATAATGCATATTATCTGTATATGATTACATAATTACAATCATTTATATATCTGTTTGTAATTGCTTTATGTTTTATGTTGTGAATTTTCATGGGACTTTGGATTTGAACACCTTCTATAAATTATGATGCAGCTATTTCAATGATACAAATTTCTAAATGATATGTTATATTGGCTTTAACATTCATTGAAACTTCTAAGTATTATTTTTAAAATATTTTAAATTTCTAAACAATTACATTACATTTTTCCTGCTTTGTTATATTTTAGTTTTATGTGTGAATGTTGAACTTTGCTTTTTCCTTTAAAAAATTAAGATCTAGTAGATTATCAGTTTAAAAAAATATTTCCCATGGGTATTTAGAAAGATAGTATATATTTCAGATATAACGTTCAGATATAGCTATTGATATAGCTAATCAATAAATTGTATTACATTATTAAGATCACATATATGTATATATATATGTGCACATAAACACATTGATCTTTCAAAAATGAATCCAACATATCTGAAGTTTCTACTACTATAGAATTTCTGTAATGTGTTTCTACAGGTGTATCTTTTCTCCCCCTTTATATATGTTAATGAATTGGTAACCGACTACACTGGATAAAGAATACTTGGACCAAAATCTTTTTACCTCAGAACTCTGTATGTCTTTCTATGGCAGTTAGTGTTCCACTGACCAACCTAAGGGGCTCATTTTTTCATTATGTAAATAACGCCTTTCATTAAACCTGCATAGTTTCTTAATAGTTAATACAGAAATGTGTATTTCTGTGTCACAATATTTAATACTTCTCTCAGGACTTAGCTAGCCAATGTTACTAATATTTTCTGGTATTAGTGTGCATTTTAAGTCCATTTTCTTCCCATAAATCTTTGAATAACATTTATTTGTCTTGCTCTATGCTAAAGCAAAACAACTGTGTTTATTCTTCAGTGATTTTCTTCCAAATTCTTCAATTCCTCTAAATTCTAATATCTCTTGATTCTGTGCATTACTGCTTATATTTTCAAAACCCATGGCTGCTTGTTTTGTTTGTCTCATTTTGTTTTGTTTTTGTTCATGGGGGAGGGTGTCTGTTTTGGTTTAAACTCTTCTTCACTCATCCTTATTAACTTTCTTTATAAATTTCTATTTACATGTCTCTTCCGGTTTCCTCTTCATTTGCCCCTATTGTCTCACCAGGCCTTTCTTATTTTAAGAAATGAATTACTACTGTTTTTTATGGAGATTTTAAAGTAGCTGGGGTTTGAATCTTACTATTTCCTGAAGAAAGCTACGTTTTACTTTTTATTATGCAGAGAACCCGTTTAAGAACACTATTTACTATTCCTTTCTTTCTTTTTTACTTTTTCTTTCTTCTTCTTCTTCTGTTTTTTTTTTTTTTTTTTTTTTTTTTGCTTATCCATACTTATTTATCTACATAGTAAGACTTTTATCCAGAAAGAGAGAAAATGGCTTTCTCTGGGATCTCCTCCCTCTACAGCCTTAAATTTTGTTAGGACCATTGTATGGCCCATATTTAAATGCTTGTTGCTAGTAGGTGATTGAGCTAAGCACGAGGACACAAAATGGAACTAGAGTCATGGGTAACTCTGGGTGAAGAGCTTCATGCCACTGCTGAATGTGCACACTTGTGCATGTGGGTGTGAAATCACTCTGAGAGGGGCTTGGCTGTGTATAGCCTGTATTTCTTTCATGGCTGAGAAATAGCCTCATTTCTTTGGCCCAATCTCACTTCAATTAAGCTGCTTCACTTAATCGACTGCTTCTCTAGGGTTCTGTCACAATGGGTCTTCAGTGGTCTAGTCTAGTGAGGTGATCCTCCTCTATTTCCATTCCAACATCAGCAGGCAGCTATTAGAGATATTAAAGATAGCCTTGCTACCTGGAGCTAGAACTCCATATCTACTTCACAGCATTTGCTATGTTGACCTGTAGTGTCCTCTAGTTTCTGCTCAGAATCTGGGATTCATGGTCACCATGATTCTTATATAGTATTTTGTCTGTTTGGTTAATTAGGTTTTTGGTTTGTTTTAAACAAACCAAAGTGGTGTCTTTGATAAGAAGAAGGAAAACAGAGATTTACTACGAGATGTGTAAAAGATTATTCAGTTTTTAAATAAATAAGAATATCTTATTAGAGATGTTTTAGAGAATAATCTTTAAATACTTGACCTAAATTTGGCATTCAACTTATGAATTTGCAAATATGGGATGGACCTCTAAAATGTATATTAAAAATATTTTTCATGGATTCTGATGTGTGTGAAACCTACTCTTCCAAGTTTCTGGAAATGTAACATTTGGAGAAAAGCAAGAAATTTGACTATATGTATGGAAATTCATTAAATAAAATAGGTGTGATTTTAAAGTAAGTTGATACTAAAATGCAAAACATAAACATTTAAATAATTATTATTGTTTCTGTTGAATTATTTTCAAGTTTGCAATTGGTTCTTTAAATTTAAGAATTGAAAATCTTCATCTGAGAATGGATTTTTTTTTTTTTTAAGCAGATTGAGTCTTTTGGAATTATTTCAGCAGCATGAATGAGTAGGTCTTTGGAAATCTCTTTTCATGTCTGGGATAGTTGAAGAAGGAAAGTGAACACCAACTCTTTCTGAAGTTATTAAAACTGGATTTCAAATATTAGTGTGAAGAGAATTACGCTTGAGTTGATCAAGATGCTTATGATCAGAAGCATATTTCAAAAGAAAAGAGTCTCTTATTCTTGACATTTATGTTCACAGTCCTGACACAAACAAGAGATAAGACTTTTTAGTACATGCAAAAAAACCCAAGTATTAAGTCAAATTGTATGTAATAAGTGAGATTGGTATTTAATTACATGACAACTCCAGGTGAATTTTTAAAAAAGCAAGTCCAAAGCCTACTCTTCCAATAATGGACTTCAGATAATTCAACTGTATCCTAGCACCACTCATATGTTTTAGTAGCTTGCATATTAAATTTAAGGATAATGTTAAAGCTAGAAGAATTTAAAACATAATAGATATCAAAAGAAACATAAGGTCTGCATTTATTTTGATTATGTGAGCTTTGGGAAGTTCTTAAGTAACTAAAATTAAAGTTGTAACATATTTCTTTACAAACCACCTGTATTTTTTACTTTATTTTTATCTTTTTAAAAAATATTTTTATTTATTAATTGAGAGAGAGCACAAGCCAGGGAGTGGAGCAGAGGGAGAGGGAGAAGCAGACCACTGGGCAGGGAGCCATACAGGGCCCAATCCCAGGACCCTGAGATCAAGACCTGAGCCAAAGATAGATGTTTAACCAATTGAGCCACCCAGGTGCTTCCGACCTCAATTTTTTAAATGATTTTCAGAGCAACTGGGTGATTTAGTTGGTTAAATGTCTGCCTTCTGCTCAGGTCATGATCCTAGAGATTTAGGATGGAGCCCTGCATTGGGCTTCCGGCTCCTCAGAGAGCCTGCTTCTCCCTCTCTCTCTGCTGCTTCTCCCCCTGCTTGTGCACTCATTCTCTCTGTCAAATACTTAAATAAATGTATTTAAAATTTTTTTTTCATGTTTCTTTTCCCTATCACAAAGTTGAATTAATTGTATTCAAAGACTGGCCGGATGATAGGACAGACAATATGCTTCCAAAAAGCTTTCTTCCTTGCCTGTAGTTCTCCTCAGCTTTTTAGAGGCAGGATTATTACCCTAAAGATTCTTAAGTCTACTTTTTCATAGCTGGAGAACATCGGTTGATTTGCTTCTTCAAAGTTTAAACCTTGAACATAATTTTTAAACTTTATTCTATCTTTATTTTTATTTTTTATTCTATTTTTATACTTTATACTTTATATAGTTTGAAGTATATATATAGTATATTTTTATACTATTTATAGTATATTTATATACTATACTATAAAATATAAAATATACTATATATAGTATATTTTTATGCTATTTTTATACTTTATTCTATCTAGTTGTGGAAATTTGACTGTTGGAAACAACACAGACAGGCAGAATTAGGGTAAAACATTACAAAGGATTCATTGAGAACCTCACACCAAGTTTGTTTTCTGTGTTTTTATTCTTGGTAAGATTTAATGATAAAGTATGAAGCATGGTATTGATATGACACATTATATCTCATTATCTAATACATTTATACTAACTGAGAGAAGCAAGGCTGAATTTCCTTGTTAATTTACTAATTCCTTTCTCCCTAAGGCTGCAAGAATAATCCCATGAGAATGTGTAGGTAGATTGACTTTAGGAAAATCTGCTTCTTCCTAATTGGATATCTTTTTCACCTCTAACATTAAAATCGTCTGGAGATTCAGTCCCAGTTTTAGAGGATGGCTAGTGGTACCTTCCAGTGATGTATTGTGTACAGCAGAAATACATTAACCGTGTTTTAGAAATTAAGTCAGCCTCTCATTTTGGAGACAGAATTAGAAAAGGAAGCTGGCGTTATAATCTGAGAGATCATCCACCACCGGGCTCAAAAGGGTGTCATGATGAAGCATGGCTTAGGAACAAAGAATTATCCATTAGGTGACCAGATTTTTTTTTTTTTCTAATTTGACAGAGAGAGAGATCACAAGTAGGCAGAGAGGCAGGCAGAGAGAGGGGGGAGGAGGCAGGATCCCTGCGGAGCAGAGAGCCAGACGCAGGGCTTGATCCCAGGACCCTTGGATCATGACCTAAGCCAAAGGCAGAGGCTTTAACCCACTGAGCCACTCAGGCTTCCCTAGGTGACTGGATCTTAAGGCACAGATCAACAGTGTTATTTCTGCAAAAAAGACTCCTTTTAGAATTCCTTCAGTTTTGCTCCAGAATCTGGACTTCTGCTGGATATGAGGGTGCAAGTTTCTAAGTTTTTCAGAACCACACCTCCAATTTTTGTTCCCTGAGCAAGCTGTATTTTATCTCTCACTTCCCAGTCCCATTCATGAGCCATACACTTTCTGTCTTCAGATAATAGAATGAATATGTCTTATATACAAAAATAGTATTTACAAGGAGTGGGAAGTGGCCATAAGGGTAAAAAATCATTATTTTATTTAGGTATTTACTCACTTATTTAAGGATTTATATAACTTCTAACTTCTTTCATGCTCCAGGAACAAGAATTCAAGACAATTTGTGGCTGACTCAGAGAAAAAGGAATTGAGCCACCATATAAGTTACTAAAGGCACCATCTATGCTGTAGTGGAGTTGTGCTTGGATCCAGTAACCACAAACATAATCTAGTTCATTGCATTTATTTTAATATCAACTGAGTATATGAACTGATTCTTATAATGTACTTACCTGTGAAGCAGACAATCCTTCTTTTTATTGACATAAAAGACTAAAAGTCTCTTTAACTGACATGAAATAACAAGTTTTCATCAAATTGTTAGAGTATATGAGATAATAGTTTTCTATTATGTTTAAAGGATTTAAAAGTCAGAAGGCATTTATTCTACTATCTTTTGTAAAGTATAGATTATCTACTAGTAATTAAACATACTGAGTTTTACTTTGAGTTATGTTTCTTTTTTTTTTTCCTAGGGAAAAATTTTCCTCACTTTATCCACGTTCTTTGATCTGTTCTCCAATTTGTTCAACTTCTACAAGTGACTAAAAGCACTCTTTAAAATGTAGATTTCTGGGATTCTTAGGGGGATAGAGAGGGGTCAGACGAAGACCAAATTAAACGTGGTTGAATGGTAGGTACAGAGGTATGAAGCTATGTGATTCACAAACAGCTTTACGATGCCAAAACCTTACCTGCAACCACTCTTAATATTTTCCTGCAGCTTCTTTTTCCACAATTGCTGATCCTGATGTTGAGATGAATTTCTAGCACTCTGGAATTTTAAGAACAAAAAAGCTACAGCTTTTGCTAACACTTACAGCTGGATACTTTTTGAAAGTATTAACTAATATGGTTTTTGTCCCTGAATGGTTGGTCGGCTAAATCATTCCATGCTGGTTAGCTCAGAAAAGGATTAGAAGTGATAAAAAGTTTTGCCAGGTGATTTCCTTCAAAGTTTAGGTCTTCGGAAATATAGAAAGGACTCTGAAGAAGGCTATATGTTTGAAATAATATGCTGATTTACAAGAAGCACTTTTTGACCCAAGACTAGAAAAGTTTTTGCAGGTTAGAAGGGAGGAGTGGAATGAGAGGGAGGAGTGAAGCTTATTCTTCTAGACAAGATCAGATAGCTAAGAAATGCCGGAGCAGAACTCATACTCTGGCTCTCCTGCTATTTCCACTGTAACTACAGTAACCATATAATTCCTCATCTGACTCAGGGAAATTTCGAGAGTAAAATGAGAGCTATTAATTGTGCCAGGATGGTAGTCCTAAGGGTATGGCTTAGGGTTACTCCAACTATAACTGAAGATTACATTGATTTTGATCTGTTATACTATGTCTTCTGCTAAGCTCAGTTTGATCCTGAATCTTTGTCTTTATCATTAAGTTCTGATTGCTGTAGCAGGCCTCCAGTACATTATGTGGAGGCTTCCTGTGGCTGATATTCTTACACACACTGTTCTTTGAAGAGACTGTACCACCAACCAGTTGCATGGGTTTGGCCAAGTTACATAACCTCTCTGAGCCTTGGGCTAAATTTGCATTGTATGAAATATTTCTTCTATGACTCAGTTCTACCCCCATTGTTCTGACCTTATTCTTTGTCCTTGACACTATTGTTGATGGTGCTTTTCTATATCTCTGGACACTGACTCAGCAAAGACTGAGTCTTTTTTTCAGTTAAACTCTGCTATCCTTCAGACCTTAAGCCTCACCTACTATGAAATGTTAACACTGATGCTTATTTATCAGATTATTAGCTTCTTGGCATATTGTTAGACTTGCTTAAAATACAGGCATTTCTATATAAATGGAAATGCTTTAACACTTTATCCTTTTTAATAATCAAGCCAAAGAAACTGCAGCCATCAAACTCTGGTGCAATCTCTTTTATTGAATGTGATAACATTACTGGGTAGCACTCAGTGTTCTTGTGGGGATTAATGCATGAAAATGCCATTTTGCATAACAATAATGTCAAAAGCATAACTCTGAAAAGGTCCATCTTAGTTATAAAACTCAAGCAGAGGATTGATACATTATCTTTAGAGAATTCCAAAATGCTTTGTGATTCTGCATTGTATAATATCTCTGACAAGATAGAAGAAGAAAGTATTCCATTTAAGTACACAAGTGCAGATCTGATCCCAGAGCTCTGTTTCTGAAGTCGTGTTTGTTTTAGGTAAAGGTCACCAAGAAATGCTCCTTTTGAAACTTCAGATATTAGAAGAAAATATGGCAATATTGGGGTGAATGACCTTTGTGTTGATCACTCTGTCAAGAATCTATAAATGTGGGCACATGAGAAGAGACTTGGCTTATATTCACAGATTTTGAGAACGAAACTCAATATTTGGAATTATTGTCAACTGTTTTTTATTTGACTAATGCAGGCTTTACAGCATCAATATTTAAAACTCTTAATAACACTGTCTTTTGATTGTAATTCTGTAAGGAAAAATACTGCCCTCTCTTCTTTTTAGTACTGAGTAGAGCTGAAACACATAATAGTAAATGGTTCCATATACGTGTGGGGTTGTTACTCGGACTTCCTTGCTCCTTGTGGTCTTTTATTGTGTGCTGCTGTTTATCAAGAAACACCATGTGAAAGTTAATAATAACATAATTTAGAGCAATAATTACATTTTTATTCAATAGCTGTGGGAAAACACTGGGTTGAATAATGAGATAAAAATGAGTGTCTCAGGCCTAACAGGACATTAATCAACATATTAACTGTGTGGGCAAACTGATTTGAGACTGTTATGGCTTAATTTGTCTCAAAATCATTATTTTTAGTGTATTGCATAATGTACTTTAAAATATGTGCTGAGCTGATCACAAGTAAGCATTAGATTTCCACAGAATAGATGAATATAGATGAATTATCCTTTTTATAGTGCACAGTATAAAATCGATATTCCTGAAACTCTGACATTTCACAGCTATGTTCAGATGCTAAATTAGTTCTATAACCTCTCTACCTACATCTGGTTATAATGACCTAGTCTATATATTTTCATAGTCCTAATTGACAAAATATACTTATTATTCATTGTTGCTTTAAAGGATTTTCACAAAAATATTTAAAATTCATAGCAGTTTAATAAATAATAGCAATTCTCCCAACTTGGGAATTTTTGACTAGTTTCACACGACAGAAATTCAGTTCTTAACCTTGAGTCTTCACTTAACCTGAATTTGAAACTTGGGAGGCCTCAGCCACGTCCAAGGATTCAGCTGTCACTGACAGTCTCCTCCTCATCCCTGGGGAGTCACTTTCAACAACTTTCCTTAAGGGAAGCACAGCTTGGCTCCTCCTCCTTCACTGACCTGGGCACAGAGACTCATTCTTTACCCAAGTCCCTGCATACTCTTTGACATTTCTTTGGCACTTATTACACAAAAGTGTGATTATTTGTTTATATGTCAGAATTCATTTATTTGGCTTTTTGTTCCTTATGGAGAAGGACATGGCTGTCTAACTTTAATGTGCCATAATATGTGGATTAATAAAGAGGAAAAAATGCTTATATATGAGATATAAATATGTATATGTCATATATATCATATATATGAGATTCAGATAGAGATAAAATAGTTCATTTAAAAGTTGACTACAGCTGGAGTAATTCACATAAAAGAGAAGTAAAGTAGAATTCCACTTAGGGTGAGAATTGCTCTTATTTTTTTAAGAAGAATACAGTAATGGTCTTCTGTGCCAAAAAATATTGAAGAGCATCCTTCCTAGGCAAAGATAGCCTGGATGAAAAATTTTTAAGTAAGGGGAATTAAATTGTACTGAAAAAGAAGAAGGGAAGGGGAGGGGAAAAAAAGAGTGGAGGGAGAAAAGGAGGAAAACAGAGAAGGAAAAGAGGAGAGAGAACAGGAATTTTGAGTTTTTCCTGTGAGTGGGGTAGGTAAGAATTTGGGAACTCTGAAATTTACAGAAGATTTGGAGAAGGTCAAGAAGATGTCAGCAAACCAAGGCCTAGAGGGAAGGACAAAGTAGGGAGAAATTTCTTGGAAAATGATTACTATATGATTAAGACATTGACATCCCATGTTTGACTGTAAGTTGTTTTGTGTTCTACATAGGCTGAGTTTTCTCTTACCAGCACCATCACTGAACCAGCCTCAGAATTACTAACACAGCTCTTAATATAGCATCCATCTGTTCATGGTGATACTTCCCCACCAGCTGGGTGAGCTCGGAGATTTGCTGGAGGGTCAGATTCCGTAGGCCCTTATAGGACTTTGCAAGAATTTGGTTTCCACTCCGAGTGAAATGGGAACTATTGATGGGATTTAGGCAGAGTTGCAACGGGATCTTACTGTCCAAGAAGATGTGTGGGGGGAAAAAAGCGTTTCAAAGTGAAGTTGCAATAGGGGTACCTGGGGGGCTCAGTCGTTAAGCATCTGCCTTCAGTTCAGGTCATGATCCCAGGCTCCTGGGATAGAGCACATTGGGCTCCCTTCTGAGCAAGAAGCCTGCTTCTCCCTTTCCCACTCTCCCAGCTTGCGTTCCCTCTCTCACTGTGTCTCTCTCTGTCAAATAAATAAATAAAATCTTTTAAAAAATAAAAAATAAAAAAATAACTATGTTGAATGCTGCTGAAGATAGATATTTGATAGATATTTGATCATTAGATTAACCATTAATAATGGTATGGGAGAGTGATGTAGACAAGTCTTGATTAAAGGAGGCTTAAGCAAAAACAAGAAGAGGAGAATTAGGGATAGTGTGCATACTGATTTGAAGAGTTTTTCCATGAGGGGAGGCCAAGAAATGGGATTATAGATGAAGACAGGTCATTAAAATCAAGAGAAGATTTTTTCAAGACAAGAGAAATAAAATCCTATTTCTTATGGACAGAATCCAACAGAGAGGAGGAAATAAATGAAATAGGAGAGAAAAAAGAAGACTCATTGGGGGTGGTATCTTGAAGTCGTAGACAAGATCCAGGGCAGAACTGAGGTAGTGGCCTAACACGGACAGTTCATCTACCGGGGGGGCCGGGGGTGGGGGTGTAGAGTATATAGATACAGATGCCATAGGTGGGCAGTTGTGGTAGTATGAGTTTGTACAAACTCATGCTTAAATAAAATAGGGTCATCAGGAGAGAATGAGGATAACTAAAAAGGTACTCCAGATTCAAAGAAAAAAGATTTGAAATGAAACTGGGAAAGTTAAGAGACCAGGGAAAGCCAGTATAATTGCCAGGAAACATTAAAGAGCAGACCATTACATTGGATAAGGGCAAGAATTTTGCCAAGTACGCTATGCAGAAGAAAGAACTGATGTTTTATTTTATTGTCTCTATCTATAGTTTTAGCAAAACCTAAAATCCTGTCAGTCAGAGCTTACCTGACCTGCAGGAGACTGGGGAGTGAGTGAAAAACAAACTTTATTTTTGTTGACCTACTGAAATTTGGAGGGTTCTTTGTCTTATTAGCTAATGTTAAGTGAGTTAATACACGCTTTAAAATCTTGTCTGTTTCCTTACCCAGGGTAAGCAATGATATGAAAAATAAAATCAATGTAATAAAGGGATTTCTAGTTCCATATTCTTTTCAAATTTCTGTGCATCTTTTCTTGCAATTTATACTATTAACTTCCGGTTTTAAAAATTCTTTGCATTTTTTTAGCATTTTTTCCATAAATACTTGAGTAAATGGATGAATAAGAATAAATGTCTGTGAAGATTTAATTAAATGATTATATTCTGTTCTTTAATTCTTCTTTTTTTTTTTCCAAAAAGAAGTGGTAGATGAAAGGCATGATATTCTGTTTCATAATGAAATGTATGCATGTACTGAAAGGCTTCTGACAGGCATGCTTCATACACGATGAAATAAAACAATCCTTACTCAGACTTGAATGCTGAATTTTTCCTGGCAGTCCACGCTGCCATATTTCTTCAATGGCTGTGTCTCTAAGCAGTGCATACTTTTGTTGGAGGCCTTTGGGTTATGACATTTGCCTTTGCCCAAATATGCCGCTGAGAACACAGCGTAATGTATTCAAAAAGAAATCCTGTTTTCCCATCTGCAGGAAATATACACATTCACTGGGAAGTGCATCGACAATGCAGATGCAATTAACTAGTGCAATAATTCACTTGAGTTTTTTCCTATGAGCAAGTTACTATTTCAGAGGGTGATTAAGATATAATTGTATTTCTTAGGGATATTCTTGTGTTACTAAAGATGGAAAAGTCAAGATCTCAAACTATATAGTGATAGAATATCTATACCTTCTTTCCACCTGCCATAATTTTCCTTAAGAATAGTGCAGATAGAATCACAAAAAATCCATTTCACATAAATGGAAAAGATATTGAAAGGGTATCTAGTTCATCCTCTTTTACCTCATGGTCAGATTGTACCTAAACTTTATATTTCCCAAGAACCCTCCACAGTTGAGGAAAATTACCATGGTAGAGCACACGTCCCAAGTCAAGAGCTGACCATTACCATGGAATTTCGATTTCTTTCTTGCCTTCCTTCCATCCCTGATTTCCAAGCACGTTATTTATGTTTGGAAGTGAGCACAGATCCATCTCTCCCTCCCTTCCTCCCTCTTTCCCTTCCCTTTTTCCTCTTCCTCTCCTTCTTTCTTTTTTATTAAGCGCTGACAGTGACATCACGATCTCCCAGGTTTAGGTTTCATACTTTTGTCTCTACAATTCAAAAAGGAAAACCTCCCATTTCAAATCTTTTCTTCCAATCTTTGAAATAAATTTTTCCTTATATGACTGCCATCATCCTCCCGAAACACAAGGGCCCACACAAAGGAGCCCCCTTCCCTAGGCCTTGACACTCACACTTACGTTATACAGACCACTCTCTTACTGAACTGCGGGCTGTCACTGTTGGTCAATCATATTTCACCAGTCTTGCCAGAACCTTCCCCAGTAAGCTCTACTGCTCTTATCCTTAAAGCTCGCAGCCTTGAGAGTTACTTGGTGTACACACAGGTCTATGGACATAGATTCTAGACAAACAAATCTCACTGTGTAGTACATATTTTAAAATCCTTCCTTTTTACCTTCTATTCTGTAGCGTTAGATTGTAGTCTTCTCTCTCCTTTGTAAATTCCCTCTGTATATAGTATTTTCTTCCTATCACACTGTTAGATGCCTTCATTTGAGAACAGATCCAATCCTAGCCCTTTTCTTCAGACAAAAATTGAACAGACTCAGCCTAAGTATCAATAAATTTTGCTTCTAAAGATTCAGAGAAGTCCCATATCTCTCTATTCAACTACTTCAATATTTAGCAACTTTTACTTCTCATGATTTATTTGCTATAATTATTTGCGTTAGGTGTATGTATTTAGAAGTAGTTCATTTATACAGCTAAACAATGTTTTTTATACTTTATTTTCTATAAAATATTTGTTACTGCTTTCTCTTAAAAAAATGACTGCCAGTGTCCATGAATGATGTGCAGTATCTGAATTGGTAGCACTTAGCAATTAGGTACTTAGCAATGCTAATGTCAGATGCCAGACAAACTGTGTATCAAACAAAGACTCGCTTGACTTCACCTTTGGTATGTGCTGCAAAGATGGCTATGGTTATACATTTCAGAACACAAAAGGAAATAATGTTCAGAAGTTGGCAGAGCAACTTTGGGTATGACAAGCTGGAAAGAGGAGTTAAAATACCTGGTATTTGAATCAGAAGTTTGGAAGAGGGAACACTTCTTAGAAAGCAAATAGCCTTGTAAAATTTGTGTTCGTTAGGTTTTACATTTTCTTTCTTGTTGAAGTATGCAAATACATATATTAAAATCCCAGGATAACAAAAAGTTCATTGTATTTATTTTGATTTCATCAGTTCAGATGTCTGTAAATCACATTTAGCAATATATCACATACTTTGATTAAGGTTTATAGTATCTCTCATATTATATTTCTCATTTCTGGCATTTTATTTGCCTTTTATTTACAGTTTCTATCTCTCCCCAAACGCTTCATCTTTTCAAGCATGTGTCCACTTTTTCCAGTAAGTTCCTTAACATATTAGTACAGATGAAAAATTCCTAATACCTGAGCCATCCCCAGGTGAGGTTTTATTTTATCTTTTGATGTACCGTTATTTTCTCTTGCTTTTTTGGTGTGTGTTTTATAATTTTTGAATTGATGTCAGATATTGTGTATAAAAATAAACAACACGTGAGACCAAGGTAAATAATGCTGCAGCTTGAAAATAGGTGTGGCTCTTCTTTTATCCAGCCATTAGTTTGAAAGTTTGAATCCATTGTCTTAAAATTCTTCCAGTGGTGGACAGCTGCTAACAAGCTGAGAATGAATTCAATGCCTACAATTTTTTTTAGAACTTCTGCTCCACCTTAGACTTTCAGCATTTGCCAAAAAGCAGCAGTTGGTCTGTGCCAAAGAGGTGAATCTCTCTTACGCTATTCTTTTTGGGAACTAATTCCAAAGCTCATGATGGAGGGAAGGGGAAAATTCAGTTCTATTGCTCCAGACTTGGGTAGGTGCTGGGCACCTTCTCCTTGGGGATGAAACTTCTCAACATCCATGCCCCTCACCCCACAGCAAGCAGCCCCTGACTCCTACTCAGTGCTGGATTAGAATGCACATAATTTTCCTTCCCCTCCCCTGCCAACTCTGTCTTGTTTCAGAGAGGATTTTCAGTAATAAGTGACTTTTCCAAATTTTCCCCAGTAGAAATGGCTTTCACCTAGTCTTGGCGCAGATTAAGTGTTAGGTTTCCTACTTTCTTCTTTTGAGGCAGCTTCTCTTTTTCTAGCTATTATCAGGACAATGATTGGGGAATGGTAGTGGGGCATGAGAGAATCCCCTTGCTTTCTTCTTTTGACGGGTATCTTTTGCTTTATATTAAAGAGGAATCTAGAATATTGTTGATTTTCATGCCTGTTCCTACTCAAAAACAACAAAAAATATCATATGGTACTTCTTTAGGAACCCGACTCCAGACTTTTTTTTTTTATATCCTGCCCACCCTTAGACCTAAGCCAACTCTACATGTCCGTGCTACTGAGAAGAGCTCCATCCGGTCTCTTCCTGGGCAGTTTTCTTCATTAACATATAGTGTAGGCCCATGGAAAAGATCAGGCCAGAACATATATTCCCCTTATGTCTAGCCTTCTGGCATCCTAAACTATCATGTCACCCATATTTACCTTTAAGGGTTTATTACAATTTCAGGGCTCCTGGGTTGCTCAGTCAGTTAAGCATCAGCCTCTAAGATTCTGCTCAGGTCATGACTGGATTCCACTAATTGTGGAGAAGGGGTGGAATGGGCTACAAAATCAGAAGTACCTGACACTGGGAAATGGATTACGGGTTTTCCATTCCTCTTTGACATTTGGGGCCACCCAGTGCTTTGTATCTCTTCAGCTCATGTTCCTATTCAGTGTTATGATTAAAGTACATACCTCCTAAAATAAAAGTTGGAGTGAAGAGAAGGGGTGATCTGAGTAGCTGCTACAAATTTAATGCATTCACAAATACTATGCATATTTGTTTCAAGGATGTGGTTTCTCATACTTTCTGTAACTCCCACATCCAATTATTAAGCCCTGCAGAGTTTCTCCCAAATGTTTGAACAGTTTTTTAACTATGCATATTTTAGACAATACATTACTTTATGGATCCGATCCCATCTACATTTCACCCTTATAAGTTGATCATAATTTTTAGTTCACTAAAGTCATCCTTTTATTCTTCGTCCATGTAGGTTGTTTTTTTTTTTTTTCATGTCATTTCCAGGGATTTGTTAGTTAGAAGGGAATGTATGTATACTGAGAGGTTTTTGTTTGTTTTTCCCCTCAAACCAACCAATTCTCTGATACCAACTGGGTGTCCTACACTAGAGTTAGCCTCAGAATCCACAGAATTAAGGGCTCACTTCTGAAAATCTGCTCTCACTTTATTTTTTAAAAATTTTTAAATATTTTTATTTTTAAGTAATCTCTACATCCAACATGGGGCTTAAATTCACAACCTCAAAATCAAAAGTCATATGCTCTACCAACCAAGCCAGCAGCCAACCAAGTCTGCTGTTACTTTAGAGATCCCCAGACTTTCTATAATCCTGTCTGACTTGGCTATGAAGTCAGGGGTTCCAACAAACTACCCTTTCCATTACAGTTCAGTAATTTGCCAGAATGACCCAAATAACTCAAGAAAATATTATACTAACTATTACAATATTATAAGGCATACAAATGGATGGCAAGAGGTAGATAGGGTGAGATCTGGAAGGGTCCCCAAATATGGGAGCCCTGTGTTCAGTAGTGGGGAACACCATTCTGGATTTTATTATCTTGCAAATCTTGCTTTGAAAGTCATTAAAATAATCTTAGTTTGTTTCATTAATACGTTTGCTCCAAAAGAAACTGTGAAAAGTAATTCTGTACTTGGAATATATGTAGAATTTTTCTCATCCTAAACTAGGCTAAATTTATAGGCTACAAAGATTCTAATTTTTAATATATTTGTCAATGAATATATAATAAGTATCAATGAAGCTTCAGCCCTGAGTAGAAGCTACATGATGTGATTTGATTCACATCAGCCTTCTGATCTTCTTTTGCAGATTCTAGAACATCAGCTGGGTATTTGTTCTATGAGTAACACATGAAAATTGAAAAGGCAACAGTGAAATATGATACTCACCTTCACAAAATGATAAGTAAAAATCACCATACCTAACCTTCTTTAACATTTCCTAGGGTCTTCTGCTAGAATTTTACCACAAAATCAGTGCTTAGTTGCAAGAGAGGCTGACGATTGGTGAAAAGGCAGAAAATAAAGAAAGAAATGCACACACACACACACACACACAGTCTATCAGAGGAAAAACAAAAGGCAAAAGGAATTTGGAATAAATCTTAAGAGAGTCAGCCAAGGGTATCTTTCAGAGGCTGTCAACAGTATCTTTACCTAACTGGAGCACAAAAAAAGAAGGAGGTGTACAAGGGGTTTCAACAATTAGGAACACAGGGAGAGAAGATTAGAATTAATATTCTAGAACAGTTTCCTGTGTGTTTTACCTGAAACCCTTGGTTTCACAAAATTCTTTATGACAAAAGAAAAAGTTGAAACTTATTTGTGAAATGCAGAATTTCTATGTGATTTTCCTCTAGACATTAACATATGAAAGAGTCCAAGAAGTTTTTCATAAAATAAATGCTCAAATTTTTTAAAGATTTTATTTATTTATTTAGTTGAGAGAAAGAGAGACCTAAACAAGCACACAAAGGGAGAGGAAGAGGAAGAAGCAGACTCCTCACTGAGCACGAGCCCAACACGGCGCTGGGTCCCAGGACCCCGGGATCATGATCTGAACAGAAGACAGATGCTTAACCATCTGAGCCACCAGGTGCCCCTAAATGCTTAAAGTTTCTTAACCTGTCTTTTCTTTTCTAAATATTTAGACTGTAGAACAGTCTGTGCGTGTGCATGTGTGTGCGCGTACATGTGCACCTTTATGGGTGAGAGATAACTGCTATCAAACCAGAGATGCATTTCTAGAAATGTTATGCTAGAAATCAGGGATCTTATACTGGTTCCTGAATTGAAGAGTAACATAAAACACAAAGCATTCTCTTGTCAACACTAATCTGGCAATAGCATGCAGAATTAATTTAGGTGGATTGTGCAATGTTGCTAAGGCTGGAAGGGATGACTACATTGGAGAGAACTGACTTAAAGAAGGATTGTCATGGAAGGTCCAGAACTAAGATTATAGCAGTAGCAATTAACTTGAGAGGAGCTAGTCAAAAACTATTTCATTACAAAAATTATAAGATGTTAGAACTCAAATGGCCCTTAGAGATCAGCTAATTCAAAATTTCATACCATGAAATATGATAGATTGTTATTAGTAGAATAGATGAGGATAGGGAACAGTAGAAGAAAAGAAGGACACAAAGATGACTAGATTTTGAGTATATAAAACCGCAAGAATTATGACACCATTATCATGAATGACAATGTACTTCTTAATGAATTCCATTCAGGACATGGTGAGTGTGAGGGACAGTTCAGGATAGAAATGGAGATGTCCGACAGCCATTTAAAAGTTTGAAATTGGAGTCTGGACAAATATTATGGGCCTTAAGAAATATTTTTATTATAACTGAAGTCATTACAGAACATTCTTTCTCACAGAAATAAAGATATAGTAAGAATTAGAAAAAATAGTCTAGCAAATCCCCATCATTTCTAATCTCCCTCCTTTTATTTATACATTGATCACATACTTAAATATTGCCATTTAGCAAACATAAAACAAAACAAAAAACCAACCTAACAGCTACCAAAACACTTCACTTTTACAAAGTGCTAAGTTCTTGAAATTGTGAATCCCTTTGTTCTATTAAAATCACAACTTTCAAAATGGTACCTCTACAAGTTTGAAAAACCCAAGATATAACGTGTATAACTAAAGGGCTGTTGGAACCCAGAATCTGCAATTGGAATTCTACCTCCAGTTATAACTCTTACATTTATACTTTATTTAAATATTAAAATTGTATCATTATATATCTACCATTAAGCTCCAATTTCTGGCTTATTCTCTTCCTATGCCTTACTCACTAGGACTATAATACTATGGGCCTAAATTCTTCATTAGACATTGAAGTATGCAAATTTCCACTATGTGCATTCACAAAAAATTGATTCACTGAAAGTAAAATATCAGAAAGTAATCTTAATTTGCAACTGTGCTGTGATTTTATGTCTTCTTTTTAGAGCTAACATAGACAATACACAGGAGAGACTATCTAGAGATACAATGTCTAGTAAAGGTGATTCTCTGAATCACCAAGTAGTCTGAACAAACTTTTTGTTTTGTTTTGTTTGGGTTTTTACTTTTCTTTCTTTCTTTCTTTCTTTCTTTCTTTCTTTCTTTCTTTCTTTCATGTTCTGTTTTTGTGGGGTTTTTTGTTTTTGGTTTGGTTTGGTTGTAGAAACCGATTTTAAATGTATATGGAAGTGCAAAAGACCTAGAGCAGCTGTGATGGTTTTGGTATATCAACTTGGTATATCAACTTGACTGGGTTACAGCCCTCAGGTATTCAATCAAACACTAATCTAGATGTTTCTGTGAAGGTATTTTGTAGATGTGATTGTAGCCCATAATCACTTGACCTTAAGTAAAGGAGATTATCCTAGATAATCTGTGCAGGCTTGATCCAATCAGTCAAAAGATCTTAAAAGTAGAGCTGTGGTTTCTCTAAACCAATTTTTCTTTGCTGTGGACAGCAGCTTCCACTGGTGCCTGAGTTTAAGCTTGCCTTTCCTGGTAGAGTGACCTACAGATTTCAGAACTGCCTAGGCAGCCCCTGCAATCACATAAGCCAATTCTTTGTAATAAATCTCTTGATATTTATCTCTCACTGGTTTTGCTCATCTGGTTGAACCTTAACTGGAAAGCAATCCCAGATACTTTTTAAAAAAAGAAGAACAAAGTTGAAGGACGTACACTACTTGACTTAGGAATGGGCTATAAAGCTATAGTAATCAAGTCGTGGTATTGAATCAGAATTGAGAGATCAATGGAACAGATCTGAGAGTCTGGAAATGAAATGAGTTTTCAAAACATGCCAAGGCAAATCAACTGGGCAAAGGATAGTCTTTTTAACAAGTAGTACCGGGACAATTAGATAGCCATATGTAAAAAACAATGAGCTTAGACCCATCCTACATGCTATATACAAAACTTAACTCAAAATGGATCAAAGATCTAAATGTAAGGGCCAAAAATATAAAATAAAAACAAACATAGGATAAAATCTTTATGACCTTGGGTTAGACAGAGTTCTTAGACATGACACCAAAAGCACAAATTATAATAAAAGAAAATGATCAATTTAGTTTCATTAAAATTAATCTTTTGTACTTCAAAAGACCCTTTAAAAAAATGAAAAGAAAACCAAAAGACTGGAAGAAAATATTTGCAAATCATCTACTGCATAAAGATCTTATATCCAGAATATATAAAGAACTTCTCCTACTCAGAATAGAAACATGAACAACCCAATCAAAAAAATGGGTAAAACTAGTATAGATATTTCACCAAAAAAGATAGAAAAGTAGCTGAGAAACAATGATAAGTTCCTTAATATTATTAGGCATTAAGGATATGTGCATAAAAATCACTACAAAGGGACACCTGGTGACTTAGATGGTTAAGTGTCTACCTTCAGCTCAGGTCATGATCTCCAGGTCTTGGGATGAAGCCCGAGGTCAGGCTCCCTGCTCAGTGGGGAGCCTGCTTCTCTGTCTCCCTCTGCCTCTCCCCTGCTTGTGCTTTCTCTGTCTCTCTCTTTCTCTCAAATGAATAAATAAAATCTTTTAAAAAAATCACATATGGACTGCATACCCACTAGCTGGCCTATCATAAAATAAACATACAATAACAAGTTTTGGTGAGGATGTGGAAAAACAAAAACCCTCCCATGTTGCTAAAGGGACTGCATAATGGTACAGCCACTTTGAAAAACAGTTTGGCAGTTTCTTAAAAAGTTAAACATAAATTGCCATATGTCCCAGGAATTCTAGGAATCCTAAGAAAAATGAAAACATAAATCCACACAAATAATTATACACAAATATTCAGAGCAGCATTATTCATAAGACTGAAAAATTGGAAGCAATCCAAATGTCTATTACCTGGTGAATGGATAAACAAAATATAAGGGACTTCAACATAGAGTACTATTCAATACTAAAAGGGAATGAAATACTGAGTCATATAACAGCATTGGTTATCTCAAAATAAGACTAAGTGAAAGAAGCCAGATGCGAAATATTTGATTTTGTGTGATTTTGCATATATGAAATGTCCAGAAAAGCAAATTTATAGAGATAGAAAGCAGATCAGTGATTTTCTGGAACTGGGGGTAGGAGTGGGATTGACTGTAAATGGGCTCAAGGAATTTAAGGAATAAAGCAAGTATTCTAAAATTGGATTATGGGGATAATTGCACAATTCTACAACAATTCAGAAATCACAAGCTATATATTTACAATAGGTGAGTTTCATGATATGTAAACCCACACATAAATAAATAAAACTATAAAAGTTATACATGCATTATGATAATATTATATAAATTTGAAAATATTTAAAGAACTTGTATTATTTAAAAGGAAATACTTTAAAATATAAGAAATTATATGCAAAAATAAACATCAAATTCAAGATCAGATTTCCTCAGGGTAAAGAAGGAGGCCAAAGGGGAAGTGGCTTAAATTCTACCTATATTTTTACTGAAAAAATATAAAACAAACATAGAAAAAAGTTACGTATTTTAAGCAATCTTACCATAACACTGTTAACAATCTATTATATATATATCTATTTGGTTTTAATAAACTTATCACAAAGATAGATTTTACTATATAAATTTATTGACCTAAATAAGTTTCTCAAATAATAATATTTGCTTAATTTGGATCATTTATAAAATAATACATTCTGCTTTATTCTATTCCCAGTATTATATATAAGGAGTGTTTTTTCATATTTTTCATATTTTTAACTTCCTACCAAAGCATCATTATTATTGATAATGTAATTTTCTACCATATAGGTATACCATAATTTAACCATTCCTGTCAGTGATATGAGTTTCTTACAGAAAGCAAAAGTTTGAAGCAGCACTTTCTGTGTTTATTTATTATTTAATTCTAACTCATGAAAATAAATCTAAGATAAGGCTGTAACTTGATGTTTTTTAACTAATTATTTTTTAAGGCATCATTTATTGACTATTTCACTTTGTCTATTCATTTAAATGCTACCTCATGCATAACAAATAATAGATTAAACCATATGAAATTTCTAATTTTGTAGATCTAGATAAAAAACAACAAAATGTCAGTAATTTAATATAGTTCAATCTATAGTTAATATAACAGGACTGTCTATTCTGGTCTTTAGATTTTTTAAGTTCTCCTTTATTATGAAATTATGCTAATTACATGATAAGTGAGTCCATTCATTTCCTCCTTTTTTCCCTTAAATTAATGACTATTTTTCAAACATGTTCTTTCATATATATATATATATATATATATATATATATTCTTTCTAATATATATATTAGATGTACTCTGTCAGATTCCCCCAAATATTCCTTTATTTCAATTTAGGAATTGTGACAGGACTTTAGGTCAATTTGGGGGAAAACTACATGTTTACATTTGCTGAGTATTTCTCTTTATTTGTCTGAAAAGAGTCTTCTAAATTTTTTCCATGTCCCACGCATTTCATGTTGTGTTTCTTTCTCAGTATTTTATAATTTTTTTCCTTTGAATGAGTATTCATTATATTTTCTAATGATTTATTACTTGATAACATAACAATGGCTAATATTTATTGTGTACATTCTACTTGCTGGCTACCATTTTAACTAGTTTTCATGAAATCTCTATTGCAATCAGAACATGTGAGGCAATACTAGCATTAGCTCCATCTTTAGGAAGGAGAAAACTGAGGCATTGAAAGACAAAATGACTGATCCATGATACAACAGCTGGTAAGAAATTATTTAAATGTAAAGAGTTAAATTACAAGGTCCCAATTTTAACCCACTTATTTAATTTATACCCATTTATTATATATCATGTTACATAATCAAATTCTTTTCTTAAAGATTTTTATTTATTTACTTTTTTATTTGAGTGAAAGGGAGAGAGCATAAGAGAGTGTGCACCAACTGGGGTGGGGGGGCTGAGGGGAGTAGGAACCTGATACTGGGCTTGATCCCAGGACCCTGAGCCAAAGGTAGCTAGATGCTTGACTGAGTGAACGACCCAGGCTCTCCCATAATTGAATTATTTTATTAGTTACAACAGTATTTTAGGTGTAGTTGCAGCTTCCCTGAATTCTTCAGTTATATCTTGAACTATAGAATTGAACTTTCATTTGTTCCTGTCATTTTTCTCCACTGCACAAAGATTCTTTTGCTTGCCCTAGATCAGGGATGTCTTTATCTCTGAAGAAGGGGGGGGATTTTATATATATATATATATATATGTATATGTATATATACATATATATATATATATATATAATACAACTATGGATATATTGGATATATATCCATATATATATATATATATATGTATGTATATATACCATTTTAATCCAACTATGAAGTTCTTGAGTCCATTGTTATTGAGACACAATCAATCTATACTTTGAACTGCCTAATAAATGTATACTGTTCTGTTTCATGCCACAGTGTCTCTTAATCTGAAACACACAGGCAATGTGTTGAGTAGTAAATAAAAGTTTTTGTTCATATGTATATATTAGCCAACAAACAGTAAATAAAAGTTTTTGTTCATATGTATGTATTAGCCAAAAACCTTTAAAATTTCATGGTTCTGAAAAGGTCCATAGAAGAAAGAAAACACATAAAAAAAAAAAAAAAAAAAAAAACACATAGTCAGCCTTTACTTACAAACCCCATGTGTTAACTTACATATATTTAATAGTCAAAAAGCAAGAAAACAGTCTACACACAAACATCTATGCATGAGAACCTAATTACTATAAAATTTTACTAACAGGCTTATAAAACTTCTTTTTACAAATATTCTAACTTGAGGTTGCAATAAATAGTTCTACATAGCCATTAGGTGGGTTTTTGCAACTTACTCTTTTAAGTAGTTCAGATGGTAATGGGGAGAAATTCAGCTTATGTGATTTTGATGTGTGACAAATCCAAGAATTGACAGAACCATGTAAATCATGTGTATTATCATGCCTCATCTGAATGTCTCTACAACGTACACAAGTTGAAGGATTAAGTGTGAGAAGAGCTTTCAGAGCTGAATCGGTGCTGGGGGTTGTCTTGACACTGATTAAGACACTGACAGAGTGCACAAAAAAACCATTTGTTGGCATGACATGTCAGATGGATGAAGAATCAGTCTTTGTCTATTGAGCTCAGTTTTCTTTCAAACTGACTTACAGATCAGCTGCAGTATTTTCAAGGCAAAATAGTACATTGATTTTTAATATGGGCATTATGCAAAATACGTAGTAATGAAAACTTTTTTAAAGAGGCTTTTCTATATAGCATTAGTAAGCACAATGAACAATTGTGCACTAATTGAACAGTGTTTCCTTCCATCTTCTACTTCTAAGAGCCACTCTAAAACAGTGGCTTCCATTAAAAGGCTAATTCTCTTTCTGCCCATGAATAAACTGTGTGGTGAGGTTTACTTTTGTTTGGCACTGAAAAATAAATGATGGAAAATTGGAGCTAACAATATGTTCTGATTATTCCTATGGTATACAATATTCTCCGAATGTGACAAACCATGTTTATCTCACTAGAGAGAACAAGTGAGGGAGGGAGAGATTCCCTGTTTTATCGGCATGTGTAGTGCTGTTAAATAGCCATTTTATTTTTCTGCCTTGACAATGGCATATTTTATTTCACTTCTAAGAATTATAATTTTCATATGCAAAATCTTACCTAAATGTTTATTGACTATGAGAAATAGAAGTTATTTGGAGCAGTAGTTAAGATCATTGGGTCCACCAAATTTTATGTTTCCCTTGTTACTATTCTAAATCATATAGTTTTTCTATTGTTTCTGGGTGTTTCAACATCTAAGATGTTGAAAGTGGCCTATTTCCCACATTGCTACATTGAAAAAACATTGTAGCACAGAGCAGAATATGATTCTAGCAAGCCAAATTTTCCAGTTAAGAAATATTACAAGATTATCTCCATATGCATCCTTATTTCTACTATAATTCCAGATTAAGACTGATTTAATATACAGCTGTACCACCTAATATATCCCACTATAAAAAAGGGCATATTCCAAGGAATCATTGTATTAATATCTCCTTAGTGATGATTTGCATATGTCCATGGAAGATTTTTTTTAAAGATATCAATGTTGTTGTTTTAATTTTTTAAGCTATTTATTTATTTACTTATTTATTTGTAACCCAACATAGGGCTTGAACTCACAACCCCAAGCTGCATGCTCTAAAGACTAAGCCAGTCACGTAAAAAAAATGTTCTGAAAGATGTGACAACCAAAAGACCACAAATATTTTCTTACACAATCTTACATGAGGTCAAAAAACAAAACAAAATAAAACAAAAAAGTCCTAAGAATTGGAAAGAAAGGCATGCCTGGGTCTCAGTTGTTAAGTGTCTACCTTCGGCTCAGGTCCTGCCTGATCCCAGGGTCCTGGGATCAAGCCCTGCATCAGGCTCCCTGCTCTGCAGAAAGCCGGCTTCTCCCTCTCCCATTCCCCCTGCTTGTTTACCCTCTCTCACTGTCTCTCTCTCTCTGTCAAGTAAATAAATAAAATCTTTAAAATAAAAAAATAAAAAAACATTGGAAAGAAAGAAAATTGTCTCCACTTGCAGATGGCATGATTTTATTTATAGAAAACCCTAAAGGCTAAGCCAAAAATTTCTTAGGCCTAATCAATGAATCCAGTAGGATAGAAAATTAACATACAAAAATGGGTAGCATTTCTATACCTAGCAATGAGTTTACTGAAAGAGAAATAAAGAAATTGATCCCATTTACAATAGTATCAAAAATAGTAAGATACTAAAACAAAACAAAACAAAAAGAAACACAAGATACTTAGGCATAAATTTAACTAAGGAGGTGAAAGGTCTTTACTCTGAAAACCACAAGACTTTGGTTAAAGAAATAGAAAGCACAACTAAATGGAAAGATATCCTCTCTCATGGATTGGAAGAATTTGTATTGTTAAAATGTCAATACTACCAAAGCCATCTATAGAATCAATGCAATCCTTATCAGGATTCCAGTGATTTTTTTTTTTTAACAGAAATAGGAAAAAACACTTCTAATATTTATATGGAACCACAAAAGACTCCCAAATGCCAAATAAACCTTAAGGAAGAAGAACAAAGCAGGAAGCATCACATTCCATGATTTCAAACTATACTATGTAACCACAGTAATCAAAAGAGTATAGCACTGGTGTAAAAACAGTTAAACCAACTAATGGAATAGAATCAAAAGCCCACAAATAAACCAAAGTGTATATGGTCAACTAATATTTGACAAGGGAGTCAAAAATACTCAGTGGAGAAGAGACAGTCTTTTCATTAATGGTGTTGGAAAAACTGGATATTCACATAGAAAAGACTGAAATTGGATCCATATCTTTCACTGCTCACAAAACTTAACTCAAAATCGATTGAAGACTCAAATGTAAGACCAGAAACTATAAATTTTCCAGAAACTAAACATTTTCCTGACAGAAAAAGTAGGGATAAGGTTCCTTACAAATCATTTTGGTAATGATTCTTTTGGGATATGACACTTAAAGTACAAGCAATAAAATTAAAAATAAACAGTGGGACTACTTTGAACTAAAAAAAACTTGTGTGCAACAAAAGACACCATCAACAAAGTGAAAAGACAGCCAATGGAATGGGAAATAAATTTACACATCATATATTTGGTAAAGAGTTGATGCCCACAATGTTAAAACAAACAAACAAAAAACCTCTTTTAACTCAATGGCAAAAACAAATAACCCAATTTTTTTTAAATGGGCAAAGGACTGAATAGATATTTCTCCAAAGAAAATGCATGAAAAACCAACAAGTACATGAAAAAAGTGCTCCACATCAGTCATCATTAGGGAAATACAAATTAAAACTGCTGTGCAATATCATCTCATGACTGTTAGAATGACCATGACCAATAGGAAAAGAGATAACAAATGCTAGTGTGGATGTGAAGAAATGGTAACACTTGTGACTGTGGGACTGTTAATTGGTACAGCCACAATGGAAAACAGGATGGAGGGTCCTCAAAAAATTAAAAATAGAATTCTCATATGATCCAGCAATTCCACTTTTGGGACTATAGCCAAAGGAAACAAAAATGTTAATTTGAAAAAAAAATCTCCACATTTGTGTTCATAACATTATTTACAATAACAAAGATATGAAAATAACCTAAGTGTCCACTGATAAATGATTTTATAAAGACGCTGTGGTATATAAACACAACAAATTATTATTCAGCCATAAAAATGAGAAAATCCTATCATTTGTGACAACATGGGTGGACCTCAAAAGCATTATGCTAAGTAAAATATCAGATAGAGAAAGACAAATCCTGTGTGATCTCACTTATATGTGGAATCTAAAAACAAACAAAACAGAACAAAAACAAACATAAACTCATAGAAAAAGTGATCAGACTTGTGGTTACCAGAAGCAGAGGGTAGAGGGAGGGGAAATTGGAGAAGGGTGGGTCAAAAGGTACAAACTTCCAATTTAGATGAATAAGTACCAGAGATGTAATGTACAACATGATGACTATAGTTAACACTGCTGTAGGATATACAGGAAAGTTGAGAGTTTGTCAAGAGGAGAATTTTTTTCTTTTTTCTTTTCTTTTTATTGTATCCATATGAGAAGATGGATATTACCTGAACCTATAGTGGTAATCATTTCACAACAGATGTAAATCAAACCATCATGCTATATGCCTTAAACTTATAAAGTGATGTGTATCAATTATTTTTCAATAAAACTGGAAAAAATAAAAATTTTGTTTAAAGATGAACTAAATCTGATCAAGGCTTTAGGTTAAATATCAGAGCACAAAGAAACATATCAAAAAATTGCAATAAAAAGATCAATATGTAAGATCGATACACATATACATATGAGACAGGTAGGAAAATTTAAACACCAATGGGCTATAAAATGATACTGATACATTGTTAGTAACTATTAAATGAAATATGGTATTATGAGCCCATCTTCAAAAATTGTACTTTCATATTGAATTTTCTTTTCTTTTCTTATGTAAGCTCAATGCTGGGGTGCCCGAGTGGCTCAGTGAGTTAGGCATTTGCCTCCAACTCAGGTCATGAGCCCAGGGTCCTGGGATAGAGCCCCACATTGGGCTTCCTGCTTAGCAGGGAGTCTGCTTCTCCTTCTCCCTCTGCTCTTCCCCCCTGCTTGTACTTTCTCATGTGCTCTCTTTCTCTCAAATAAATAAATTAAATCTTAAAAAAAAGAAAAAAAGTAGGTTCGGTGCTTGATGTGGGCCTTGAACTCACAAGACATAAGTTCAAGAGTCAGATGCTCAACTGAGTGAGCCACTCAGGTGCCCCTATATTAAACTTTTATATGTGAAATCCTATGCTGCCTGGGAATTGCTTCAAAATATCTAGCAAACAGAGGAGGAAGTTGCTGGGGTATAAAACAATATTGGTTAGGAGATGATAATTACTAAAGCTATGTGATGAGTACACTGAGGATCTTTACATTATTTTGTCTATATGTATGAAAGTTTCCAGAAAAAAAAACATTTTTAAAAGATAAGCGGAAGAATGTGGTTTTAAAATTTTGGTCCCTTATCTGGAAGATTTTTTGGTATTTCTTATATTTGAGGTTTTCTGCCTTATTGGTATTCTTTGTATTTGTCTATTGCAAATTAATATATTTGCTTTTGACTATTCCCCTGATTGCCAAGGTCATATAGATTTTATTTCATCTGAAGAAAAAGCTGTCCCAAGAATAACTTGGGGTTATTCTTTGTAGTTCTTGACATAGCATATATATCAATACTGCAAAATAACTCTTATTCTAAGAAAGAAATATCTTGACTCCAATTCTGAATTCAGGTTTTTTGCTTGTTCATGATGGAAGACACAGCAACCCTATTGGGGTTAGTTCGATGATTTAGATGATTTTTATGTAGTTTCTACTCTATCTTATATATACTACAATAGCACTGTAAGTAATTAGAAATTAATAAACATCATCATATCAAGACTAGGATTACTCATTTTTATTATGCTAATTGATTTATAAGTCATTTTGTAATCTTTCATCAATTAAAGTGGAAGTGTAGGTATGGGACATTTCTGAGCTTAATACACAATGCAACATGGAGAAACTGCCAGAAACGAAGAGGCAATAAAACTGAAACAAGATGGGATTGGGAGGGAGACAAACCATAAGTGACTCTTAATCTCACAAAACAATCTGAGGGTTGCTGGGGGGAGGGGGTTTGGGAGAAGGCGGTGGGATTATGGACATTGGGGAGGGTATGTGCTTGGGTGAGTGCTGTGAAGTGTGTAAACCTGGTGATTCACAGACCTGTACCCCTGGGGATAAAAATATATGTTTATAAAAAATAAAATATTAATAAAAAAAAACTACCTTTTAGGTTTTATAGAAATGTTAAAATCATTCAAATTATACTTCTACCTATTATATACCCAACAACTACTTATGTATAATTGGAAGCATTTGAATTTTTTATTTATGATATATGAAATTTCATTCTTAATTTCAAATAAATTACTTATAAGAAAGTATCACATATCTTGCTAAAAGATAATACTTTCTTTAGACTGCTAACTTCTTTGCTCAATCTCCAGAAAATACTGTTGGTTTGGTAGATACTGTGCTAATTATTATCATTGTCACACAACTGTTCTTTACTGAGTCTTAACCACATTGCAAGCACTTTGTATCTATTCATTAATTTTTTAATATTCAAAATATCCCTGTAGTGATGGCCTTACTCCCATTGCACATTAGAAAACTGAGACTTAGAGAGGGCAATTAATATGCCTAAGTTTTTAATCTTAAATGAAGACTAGGTTTCAAGCTGAGATCTAAGTCCCTAGAGCCCACATTTCTTTTCAGCATACAGCACTCTGTAGAATAACTGAGGCCATGTGTCAGAAGCCTATTATAATTATAAAGACACCATCCCTCCAGCCTAATGTCAAATACACTGTTCTTCACTCCAAGCGAATATCATGCACTTACATATTGCTGGCAAGCAAGGGACCCAAGATAGAGAAAACAGAAATGATACCAACCCTTTGGAATGTGCATTCCACTGAAAATGTTAAGATGATATTCTCAGTAAAAAAGGGTCAGTTTGAGGTGACCTAGTATGTGATTTCAAAATACAAGAAAACTAAATTAATCTGATTCCAGAAAATGTAACATACGAGAAAAATAAAGTCAAGAATAATGCACCATCTAAATATTAGAAAAAATATTTTACAGAGAGATTTTGTTTACTCTGAGGGTAAGAACTTCTTCATTTATATAATATGTCTCTGAACACTAAAGTTATCTTATAGTGTCGTATCTTTAACATTTTGATACGTAGATTCACCCACATAAAAAGTATTTGGAGGATAGGCAGATATATACATTTATTTACATCGATAGTCTATGAAATAATCCTAGGACTTAAAATTCTGCCCAAGAGGGGTGCCTGGGTGTCTCAATGGGTTAAGCAGCTGCCTAAGGCTCAGGTCATGATCCCAGGGTTCTATGATTGAGCCCCGCGTTGGACTCCTTGCTCAGCAGGGAGTCTGCCTCTCTCTCTTCCTCTGTGCCTGCACTCTCTCTCTCTCTCTCAGGTAAATAAATAAAATCTATAAAACAAAATTTGAAAAAATAAGATTCTGCCCAAGATTTTCTTCTCCTAGAAAATGATTTTAGCGAGTTCTGCCATATCTCTTAAAAATCACAAATTTCCTGTAATCACAATTTAGATGACTTGCAACTGGCCAGGGCAAACTTACACATTTAGCAGGCATTAATTCTACAAGAGGTCATGCAGTCCTTCTCAGTGTCTGGCTACACAGTGTTCTCTTACTTTATCTATTCAGTGCATACTGAATTTGTGAAACCTCACTTACTTATAGCTCTTGTGTTCACTCTGGGTTCTAGGTAACACAAGTTGTTCTCCCTGCCTAAAACGCACTTCCATCCCCTCTTGCTGGACCAACTCCTCCTGTCCTTCAGGGCTCCATGTAGACTTCTCTCCTTCCATTTGTCTGTAGCACATACAGGGATTTCTATTCAAAAGCATGAACCTTCCAATATGGCAATGGTTGGGTCTTCATCAGATATTTGACCAATTCTCTCTCCTCTGAGGCATGCATGGGACTTAATGTTTCTACCTTGTAAGTTTGCTAAAACAAAATCCCAGCTATTTGGCAACAAAAGACAAGGGAAAGTTGTTGGTTTTATATGGAGGTAAAGTGATTTTTAAAACAGGAACACTCTACATTAGGAAAACATAATGCAGCTTTAGGCTAAGTAGACAACTATGAGTCGTTGTGTACACTCTTTTTCCCATCACCATTGGACAGTGCAGTGGGACTGACATCTAATTTCCAGAGGGCATCCAAAGAAGAGGAAATCAGAAGCTTGTCCTCTGCTGCTAATATGACATTTGTATTGACAATCCCAATCCCAGTTTGTCCAACCTGTTTCTTTGAGGCAGTCAATTTTATTTTTTCTATAGAACTTGAAGGTTTCCATTCAAAATGTTTCTTGGCTGTCACTTACTGGACATCTACATGTAATACAATTGCTGCACCAATGTTAGTATCCAAGATGGTGAAATTGAAGGGGGATAGGTAGGTTCTTGTCTCACAGAGTCGAAGAATGACTCTCACAGACAAAGGACAATGAGTAAAGTGAGGAAAGAATTTTACTGAGCAAAGATACAGAAAAAAACTCTCATGATTGAGAGGGACCCCCAACAGGGTTACCAACATGGGCTTTTAGGATGGGTCTTTTATGGAAGGCTGACCAGGGTTCTTAAATCTTGTTGACTTCTCTACTGGCCACACCATGATTCAAGGATTAGTTACAACATCTTTAAGCTTACTAATTACTTAATTACTAAGTTTACTTCTTTTTAGGGTCTGGTTATTCTTTTTTGGTCACAGGTGACTGTTATAAAAAAAGACACCCCCCGCCCCGGGACATAGGGCAGGGTGGTCTGTTTTTTTCCTGTATCTCTGGTTTCCTTACACCTCAGCATTTTGGGGATTTCTGTGAACCTGATCACATAGTCCCCATACCTCTCTACCCCTGCCGAGACCCACCTGTCCCTTGATCAGAATCAGTTATATGCTTGACTTCAAATATCTGGAAATCTGGTACTAGCTGCTATAATAATGTCCTAGGTTAAAACTCTGCCAGGAATAGGGAGTTTTTAAGGAGTGGAAGAAGTAGGGCTTCCAAAATTTGGCAAAAATCTGTGGAAATGATAAATATCTGTTCAGTTTGTCAAGGACATCTTCTGCTATCCCTTTAGAACAAGAGCCAGCTCTATTTCTCTAGTTAACAAAAGCCTTCTTAGTAGAAAAATATAGCTCCGTGGGTATGCCATCTTAGGTGTTTAAGATGGAAAATACCTAACTTGTGTTTTTGAGTGCAAGCATGTGGGCCTTCTAACAGCATTTGAAACTTGCCTTGCATGATGCTGCACATTCAAAATCAGATGACATGCTCCCTTTATATGCTCTTATTGCCTCTTGTACTTGTATCGCTATAGCACTTACCACACTGCATTGCATTGCTAAGCTAAACTCGATGAAGGAAGGAAGAAGATTGCCATTCATTTTTGTGTCTATGGTGACTAAAACAGTCCCAGACACAGTCAGTACTCAGTATTCTGAGTGAGTGTCATATCAATTAGAAATGACAGAATAGAACATGGGTGTACTTTATACCACTGTCAACATACTCACATAGATTCTTTATGTATACTTCTGTGTATCCCAAATATCATTAATGCAAGTAGAAACACAACAACTTAGAGATTGTATGGCTCCCACTCTCATCATAAAGCCAAAGTCCAGTTGATCTTACTGCTCTGTTTATCCATCAACAAAATACACAGGAAGATGAGAGAAGTCCAAGAACACTTTGCATTTGTGTATTTTCAGGTGGTTGAAATCAGCAGCAAAAAGATACTTTTTCAATTAATTTTAAGTGAAAAGACAAGCCGAACAGAGAATTCCACAGCAGAGGCCATAGTCAGAATGTCCTGGCATCAAGTGTCTCAAGATTCTATCAAGGGCAGAATAAATGCCCTGCTGAGTCATAACTCAGTGACACATCATATTACATTTTCCTCCAAGAGCATTTTTGAATAGAATGTTACTGTACAGAGTCCAGTTTTAGAAGTAAAAGATTGAAAGGTCATTCTGAAGTAACCTGAAAGTTTTCTCTTTACAATACAACATGTAGTATTTTCTCTAGTTTAGTTTTTAAATATTAAATGTTTTGCTCAAATTTCCTCTGAAACTAATTTCCGTGAGTCTGACTCTCCATTCCTCTTAGTTTAAGGGTCAAAGAACTCGGTGCTTTGGACCCAACACAACCTGCCCCTTCCTTTCCCATCCCCCATTACATCTCTAAGCTTTTCCAGTGCCTTTCATTTTGATCACCCTTTTCTATTCTCTCTGTTTTTCATTGAATATGCCTGAGGGCTCCAACCTCAAGGCCTTTGCCCTTGCTATTCACTCTGGCTGGAGCAGCATTCCCTTTGGTATCAACATAGATTCATCACTCTCTTGTTAATTCCAGGCTTTTGCTCTAGTGTCATCTCTCAGTGAGGTCGTTCTTCTCTGCCTGTTTTGGAACCTTGCCCCAGCACCCCTCATTTGTCTTATTCAGATACACATCTTCCAAAGTACATACCACTTTCTAACATAGTATATAAATTACTGTTATCTTTAGTGTGAGCTTTTCCCCTTTAGAGTGTAAGCTCTTTGCAGGAAGATGTCTCTCTCTCTCTCTCTCTCTCTCTCTCTCTAGCACCTGGAACAATCAGTGCCTGGCATGTGTTAAGAAATATTCATTGAACAAATAAATGCAATAGTTTTGTACTAAAAATAAAGTGTGCAGTTTTCCAAAGGGTTTAATGAAGATGAACAACTTACTTTAAAAGGACAGAATTTTATACATAGTTCATTACAAGTATGTAAAAATAAATTTTAAAAGCAAGTAAATAAAATCACATGCATGGTGATTTTAAGAAAAAGGGAGATGAAGAGAAGAAGAGGAGTATATACACAGTAAAATTCACAAAAAACTGAAATTATATGATGAAACTTAGAGTCAATTTTCCCTTGCTTTTAATTTTTTTAAACATCTAAATCTTTAAAGAAGCATTATTTTAACATTAAAAAAAGTAAACATTAGAAAAAAGCTGACTAAAATATATCAGATAGCTTTATATATTCTCTCTGAAGAACACAGGGATTTTTCAATAGTTTTTATGACCAATCCCTAAAGAGAATCTAAATTTAGGACATTTGTTTCAATCTTTCTTGAAACGTTTTAGTAAGATGGAATTGAGTAGTTTAACTTTGTCTTAAAACCCATGTGGAGAATATCAGTATCTTCAGGTTCTTCGTCCTAAAGCCGGCTGGTTTTATTTTGTTCACCTCTTCCTTCTGCATATTTTAACAGGAAGATCTAATTAGAATGAAGAAATTACTTAAACCACATTCAGTTGTAGAAAAACCTCCCGGCTTTCAGGAAACAGAGTTTCAAACTAAATAGAAACAACTCTGTTACTTACAAAATCAAACTATATTCTATAAAAGCAAATACTACCCAATTTAATTTCACAATACTCTTAGAATAAACAAATGCTTTGACATCAATGAAAGTTAGGTGTTGCTGTATTTTAGCCAATGCACCCCTATTTATCATAAGCAATTTACATTCACTTGAATTCTTACTTCTATTTTTTATTTTTTAAAAAGTCTAACAAATAAAATAATAGAGAAATTTTTAAATTAAAAAAAAAAAAGCCTTCAACTCCACCCCTTTCAAACTAAAATCCCACCTTCCATATAGGCACCCCTTTGAATTCAATGAATCCATTATCTCTTTGAATTGTCTATTCAATTCATACACACTAACTCCCTCCTTTTTCTCTTTCCTCAGTATGTGTAAATTTTGAATCTTATATTGGCTAAATATCTAAACTTAACTGAAATGTTTCAACCTGTATTTCTTGTTCCATACACTTTCAGAAATACGTGTGATTTTTATGAAAAATTCCAAGATATTCACTTTTTACTTTTTGCATCAATTAAAAAAAAGTGTATTTGAATACCACCTACTTCCTTCCAATCATATTGTTTTTCTTTTTAAGATTTTATTTTTAAGTAAACTCTACATCCAACATGGGTCTCAAACTCACAATTCAGATAACTAGAGTTACACTGTACTGACTGAGCCAATTAAGCACCCCACTTCCTAATATATTCTTAATTTTTTTTTAAAGATTTTATTTATTTATTTGAGAGAGAGAGCGAGAACACGTGGTGTGGAGCAGAAGGAGAGAGAGAGAGAGAGATTGAAAGAAGCAGACTCCCTGCTGAGCAGGAAGCCAGGTTCAGCGCTTGATTCCAGGACCCAGAGATCATGACCTCAGTGGAAGGCAGACGCTTAACCTACTGGGCCAACCAGCTGTCCCTATATTGGGACATAATATAGGGACATAAGTATAATGGCTGATTATATACTTGGGAGTTGGGGGAGGTAAGGAAAGGGAGGATTTTGTTGTTTATTTGTTTGTTTAAGACTTTGTTTGTCAGAAAGAGAGAGAGCACAAGCAGGGAGAGCTGCAGATAGAGGGAGAAGCAGACTCCCAGCAGGAGCCCGATATATGATGGATCCCAGGACCATGACTTGAACCAAAGGCAGATGTGTCTAACTGACTGAGCCACTTAGACATCACAAAAAGGGAGGTCTTCAAAAACACTTTCATACGCTAAAGAGGACCTACAAGATACTGGAGGCCTTGCCATTGTCAAGTTAAGGTTGTATTTCCCACCAGCAAGGTATTAACATTAAGACTGTTGGGAACTTCTGGAGAAATGTCACATGTATCCCATGGGTGGGGGGTGGTTTGCAGGGTGTTAGCCCTGTTCATTGTCCTTAGCTAGCTTTCTGCTCCCTCACCACCCCCAGTTATTTTTGTCTGAATTTCTTCAGTTGACTACACATTGTCTGGGCAGTATGGTCCGTGTTGGAAGTATATTACTCCCGTCCTGTAGAGTAATTATAAATATTTCAAATCCAGATACTTGAGCTAGTGGGAGAAGCTTGCCCCAGACCTCAGATGCAAGGTGAATCTCTGTCTCCCTTTTCTTGGAAATCCATTTCAATTTATACAGGCCTTAGTCTCAGCCCATGATTGTTACAGCTCTAGTCAGCTTACTCTCCAGTTTGGAGAGTGTCCCTGATCTCAAGCATGTCCAAGTAACCTTGAACAGAGAAATGGTAGAAATCCATCTTCTTGAAGAGCTATGAATATTGTGACAAATTACCACAAACTGTGTTATAAAACAACAAAAGTTTATTATGTCATAATTCTTGCAGTCAATAGTCTAAAATCAGTGTCAGCAGGTCTCGGTTCTGTTGGGAGGTTCTAATGGAGAATTTAGTTCCTTGACCCTTCCAACCTCGGAAGGCCACCTGAATTCCTGACCCTTATATCCTTCTTCAAGGGCCAACAGTGTAGCATCTTTAAAATTTTCCTGTGAACTCTAACCACTCTGCTAACCTCTTATAAGGGAATACCTCTTGTGTTTACATAGAATCATGAGCTAATGCGGGATAATCATCATATCTCAATATTCGTAACTTAATCACATTTGCTAATAATGCTTTGTTATGTAAGGTTAAATATTCATAGATTTGGAGGATTAAATATGGACATCTTTGGGGGGGATTTGTTATTCTGCCTATTCAGGAAAGAAGTGATTGTGGCAACTTGGTGATTAGATCACTCTCACCACAGCTGAGATCAAGGGGAACTAGACTTTTCCAGGGGGGTTATGGACAGCAGGTCATGGACTCATATTGTCAAAAATTATTATATGGCTTGAATAGAGGAGTTATTTGAAAACTTTAACTTGTACTGGTTTGGTGTGAGGTCTGATGTGTCACTTTCAAAAATATCACTTCATTCGCCACTTTATCTGATAAAGACATCAGCTCCTCTTTACTTTTTCTCTTACTTTCCATATCCTACCTTCTTCCCATTGCTCTTCCATTTTTACCTTGTTAATATTATTAACATGAACACCATTCTACTAGCAAAGCTGTCATCCAAACGCCAGCCAGATTGACTTTACAAATTGGAAAAACTATAAAGCATTACATCATTATGACTATGTAAAGATTTTTCACTGCTGAGCCATTTAGTGTTCTAGAAATAAAATTCTTCCTCTCTTACTCAACTCTTCTGACCTCTGGATGACTTGAGAGAAAACGTTCCTAACTTCAACAACAACAACAGAGATGGATCTATTTTCTCATGCTACATTTATGGATTTAAGGTGATCCTATCATCATGATTTTCTTGAAAATATTTTCTTCCTAAAGCTTATTTCCTCCTTAAAAAAATATTACCTGTCTTTTTTGTAGCCACAGTGTTTTTCAGGTTCTTCATTTATTGAGTCTAGGTTTCTCCATGGAAGCTTTTCTCAGAAACTTCTAGCCTCAGGCCGCAGTCTTGACTGGTTATTGGTGGACTTGAATGCACTTGTCATCCCTCCTTCTCTGCTCAGTAGAGTTGAACCACATATTCTTGGATCAATCCCATTTCTTCCTCATTCGCAGTGGGTAGAAGATACCCTTGCTTTTCTGCCATCTATCTTTAAGTAACATCCTTTGGAGAGTCTGTAGGAAAAGTAAAATTTATAAATTCTTGCAGGTATAGAAGTGTCTTTATATTGTCCTCCTATAATAAAAGTTTAATTGGTTGTAGAACTGTATCTTTTTTTTTTAAAGATTTTTCATTTATTTACTTGACAAAGATCACAAGTAGGCAGAAAGGCAGAGAGAGAGGGAAGCGGGCTCGCTGCTGAGCAGAGAGCCGGATGTGGGACTCCATCCCAGGGCCCTGAGATCATGACCTGAGCCGAAGGTAGAGGCTTAAGCCACTGAGCCACCCAGGCGCCCCAGTAAAACTGTATCTTGAATACATATGTGTATATATATTTTTTATAGAAAAATGAGGACCATATAGTATTCTAGAATCCACTTAGATACTTCATATTTCTTCTGTTTTTCCCTCTGGAAGATGTTAGGATCTTCAATTTGTTTCCTAAAATTTGAAAGTTACATGTTCACCTGTGGATTGGATTTCTAAAATTCATTTCACTGGACAGTAAGGTATACTTTTAATCAGAAAACTTAATCTTTTCCCATTGTTAGAAAATTCTCCTCTATTTTATTTTTGATAATCTCCCTGTTCCTACCTTCACTATTCTTTCTCTCTGTTTTGTTTTGTTTTAATTAATACTTACCAGTGGATGCTGAATTTCCTGGGTTGTTGGTTTCTTTCTTATTTGTTTTCTGTAATTTTTATCTCTTTGCCTTTCTATTTGGGATTATCTTTGGTTTGCTTTTCTTTGATTGGTTCTTTTTAATTGAGACATAATTGACATGCAACATTATATTAATTTCAGGTATACAATATAATAACTTGGTATTTGTGGATGTTGCAAAACAATTACCACAATTAGTCTAATTAACATCCAGTATATACATACAGAATATTTTTTGTGATGAGAGTTTTCAAGATTAATTCTCTTAACAACTTTCAAATATGCAATACCGTATATTACTAGCTATAGTCACCATGTACATTACATCCCCATGAGTCATTTATTTTATAACCTAAAGTTTGTCCTTTTAGACTCCCTTCCCTCCATTTTGCCAACCCTCCACTCCCTTTGACAACCACACATCTGTTCCCTGTTTCTGTGAACTTTTTTTTTGTTATTTTCTTTTTAAGTTTCCCCATCTAAGTGAGATCACATGATAATTATCTTTCTCTGTCTGACTTATTTCACTTAGCACAATAGCCTCAAGAACCATCCATATAACTGCAAATGTCAAGATGTCATTCTTTTTAATGGCTAATACTCCTGTGTGTGTGTGTGTGTGTGTGTGTGTGTACACCACATTTTTTATACATTCATTTGTTGATGGACATTTAGATTGTCTCCACATTTGAGTAGCAATGCATCAGTGTATATTAAATTCCTTGCTGTTCTTCGGATAATTTCTTTCCTGCTGTATTCATTTTTCTGTTTGTTTACCTCAGTCTCTCTCTTGGTGTCACTGGTATCTATCTTCCTAGTAATAACTTACAGATGAGACTGAAGAAATCAGTAGCTACTATGGGTTACCTGTGTCAGACGTCCACAGGGTTAATTTCCTGCTAGTCTCACCTCTGAGGGAGAATTCCATCTGAGAGTCCTGTGTGGAAGAGCAAAGAAGACTATCTCAGGGAGAGCCTTAACTCTTTTCGGAATGTCTTGAGTTCAGGAATGAGAAGAGATCCAGTGTCCCAAAGACTTAGTTTCCAACAGACATTTTAGGCCATATCTTTAGAGAAGACCTATGTGTTTTCTACGTGGAGGTAAATGTTGGCTACCTATAGAACCGTACATGCATTAGGCCTTATAAAGGATTTTAATTTATTCTTTTTTCATCCCTGAATCTCAGACCAGGCCTCTCCATATGGGGCTAACTCTGGACCCAGGTTTTCCCAGTAATGCCATTGGCAGAGAAGAGGTTTCAGACTTCACTGCAGGTTCCGTTGTCATGTGTCTTAGCTGCAGCTTTCCCTTTTCATCCATTCACTCATGCTCATCTGTTTTCTGTCCTTCTGAAATCTGCTGAAACCACTTGTTTATTTTGGACTCACCTCACAAATCTCTTTGCATTTGGAGATTATTTCTTTTTGTACTTCTCTGCTTTATTCAGGTAGGAAGAGGGTCTTGGGAAGGACTGGAGGAAACATGTATGTCTAGTAAGTCATAGTCACCTGGGGAAGTCTATTAATATGACTTAGGCAAATAATGAAAGAAACCAAACATGATAAATACCCTTGGTGACAATTTAATACTATGTAGCTCCATCAATCAACCATGTCTCTAGTCTAACAAAAATGTAGTCTTTGATCTGTAGAAAGGTATAACTGGCTGTATATAAGAATAATTTGATTTTGTTTTGTTTTGTTGTTTTTTTTTTAAGATTTTATTTATTTATTTCACAAAGAGAGAGAGAGAGAAAGATCACAAGGAGGCAGGCAGAGGGTGGGGGGGAGCAGGCTTCCTGCAAAGCAGAGAGCCCAATGTGGGGCTCGATCCCAGGACTCTGAGATCATGATCTGAGCCAAAGGCAGAGGCTTAACCCACTGAGCCACCCAGGCACCCCAGATTTGATGTTTTTTCAATAGTGATAATGGTTGTGAAAATCTAGCAGAGCTCTCTCCCTTATCCTCCTGATTAGACACACTGATTTTCTGAGTCAACTGGAGTGTCTCAATACAAAAGGAGTAAAGTGATCTACGAGATCATGAGAGAAGGAACTACTTCCTTTGTTGTGACTGCTCTCAGAGTCACTACTAAACTCATGCAATGAGCTTAATTAGATTAAGTAAGAAAATGTGTCTTTTTTCCCCCATACAAACTATTTTCTGTATTAGCCTGTTTTCAAGCATATTAACATAACTGTAAAGACCAGTGAATTTTGAATAAAGCAAATTTGTGTTGAAATCCTTTCACCAGGTCCCATAGGTAGAATCTTGGACAAATTACATAACACCAGTGAGTCTCAGTTTCCTCATCTGACACATGGAATTTCTATAGAACCCATTTCACAGGATTCTTGGGAAGGGTTATTCAATAATCTCTTTTACATAATTTGCCATAAATACTGTTTAATATTTTAAAAATATTTTATTTATTTATTAGACAGAGAGACAGAGATCACAAGTAGGCAGAGAGGCAGGCAGAGTGAGGAGGAAGCAGGCTCTCCACCGAGCAGAGAGCCCAATGTGGGGCTCGATCCCAGGACCCTGAGATCATGACCTGAGCCGAGGGCAGAGGCTTAACCCACTGAGTCACCCAGGTGCCCCTGTTTAATACTTTCAATAAGAAATTATTTTCAGTATTTCAAAAGTGGCCAAATGACTGAAATGGGATGAAATGGGATTATTCCCTTTCTATATCTATAGCTAAGTTTTCTGTTCAAATGCACATATCATTCCAAGCACATATGTGCACAATTGCACATATCATTCCACATATCACTTTTACACAGACACAGAACACTGTTTACACAGTAGCTTGGCTTTCAACATTTTACAGCGTATTTTTTTTTTTGAAATGTATGAAAATGTGTGTGTGGGGGTATTTGTGCTATCTTTTGAATTTTAATTCCAACACAGTTAACATACACTGCTCTATTAGTTTCAGGTGTACAATACAGTGACTCAGCACTTCCATACATTACCCTGTGCACCTCCAAATAAGTGTACTCCTTCAGCCCCATCGCCTATTTCATCCCCCCTGTCCATCCACCTCCTCTCTGCCAATCATTGGCTTCTTCTCTGTAGTTAAGAGTCTGTATCCTGGGTTGTCTCTCTCTTTTTCTTCACTCATGTTTTGTTTCTTAAATCCTGCATATGCACGAAGTCATATGGTATTTGTCTTTCTTTAACTGATGTATGTCACTTAGCATTATACTCTCTAGCTCCATCCATGTTGCAAATGGCAAGATTTCATACCTTTTTTATGACTGAATGGTATTCCATTGTGTGTGTGTGTACTCATCTTCTTTATCCATTCATCCATCAATGGATACTTGGGTTGCTTCCCTAATTTGGCTATTGTAAATAATGCTGCAGTAAATATAGGGTTGCCTTTAAGTTAATATTTTTTATATTTTGAGGAGGGGGAATAAATATCCAGGAATGCAATTACTTCATTATAGGGTAGTTCTATTTTTAAGATTTTTAGGAATCTCTATAGTATTTCCCAGAGTGGCTGTACCTGTTTGCATTCCCATGAACAGTGCATTAGGGTTCCTTATTCACCCCCACATCCTTGCCAACACCTGCTGTTTCTTGTGTTTTTTATCTTAGCCATTCTGGCAGGTGTGAGGTGATAGCTCATTACAGTTTTGATTGCATGAAAAGTAAATTTGAAAGAAGGTGCAACTGAGGCTCTTTTTGAAAACCCACGGGGTAATGAATTTTTTGATTAGCAGAGAGTAGTTAGTATGAAAAATAGACAAATTTTCTTATTTAATTTAGTTATTCTTAACATATTTCTACTTAGTTCAATAGTAAGCTCAGAAGACAATGACAACAAAAAATACAGTTACACATGTATACACATTTGTGAATTTGTGAATTCAAGTAATTTGTGAATTCAGTCATGTGTATATACATGTATAATACATGCAAATTTCATATGTACATATGTTTCTGAGCTCACAAATTTATACAACACTGTATGGAAAATACAGGGAGCTCATTCTATCCATTATAACACCCTAAAAAAAGTAGACAAAAATAGACATTTCCAGACTTGTAGGTATCTGACCAGGAAAGGATTCCTTATAAGGACTACACACACCCAGCTACTTTAACTTTGCTTTCCCTAGTTTTCTTCTAGATAAAATCTATTCCTCAGGGTGGGAATGTGTCTGGATAACATACCTCTTTTGTTCAGGGTACTGGACCTGCTGCCTGCTCAAATATCCCCCTCAGCCACCATTTATAACTCATTTGTTTCCCTTCAGGAAATTTCAGTGGCCATTGTGGTCACTGATCTTGAGGTTGCTTTTCCCTCCCAAACACAGTCCTCCCTCTCCCTCTTCTATCTCCAACACAGTTACCTCAGACTAATCCTTTGCCCTTTAGCAATTCCTTCTATTTGTGAATACAGAGAGAAACAATGGTCTCAATTATGGCTCATAAGCATTCACGATACACCTGTAATAAAGAGTGAGGGAGAGTCTCCAATTGTGAAGTGAAATTAGACACAGTTGCAAGTCAGCACTGGGCACCACAAGAACCCTCCAGTAGGCCCAGGAGACCCCTTCAGAGTTTCCACAAGGGTCTCCATCTACATCCTCGCCCTCCTCTAATTAAACCTGCCTTCCTTAAGCACCGGCATTTCCAAAATAGTCCTTTTCAATTTTGTTATTTTCCTGTGTTGTTTGATTACTGGTATGAAAGCATCCATCATTTTTATAGATTTTCTCTGAAAATGTAAAATGGTGTTTCAACAACATTGTACGTTCGGAGAAGGAGGGAGGTTGGCCTAAGCTCCTAATCACCATTATGATATCGTTACTGTGAGAAAATGCATTCTGAGTTCCACACAAGTGACTTACAAATGAACTTCCAGAATATAACCCATACTGAATGAAGGGACTGCCTATATACATTGTTTGGAAAACCACTGCAGCTCCATTCCATTAAGCATCAAAAAATCTGCAGCTCTGCATGTAAATAAATCAAATTACTCTCCAGCCTAAACAATTTTGCAAGTATCTGCTCATTTTTGGAAGTTCATTTATTTTCGTTCACCTGGCATAAATTGTTATTCAAACTGGTCACTGAAACTACAAGACTAAATTAATACTAATAAAAATAGTGAGAAGCCACACAGAGAATGCGGAATAGCCAATGTTAAGAAGGACTATAACCAAAAATAAGCTCATATATAAAAAACTGAGCAACTTATGAGATGTTCAAAGACATTTCAAAAGTCAGGAAATGAAAGCAATTCTAAGAAATCAGAAAAAAAAATTCCAAAATATTAATAAAACATCATGTCTTACTAATAAAGTTTTCTTGAGAGAACTCTGGGACAGTAACGACTAATGACATCTCATTACCTCTTGTTTTTCCAGCCAGGATTTAGATGTACCCAAAAAAATTGTTTTTAAAGATGAAAATAATATTTTTCAGATATTTGCCACAAATATAAGTACTCCTATGAACCAAATGATTACATTACAGGAGCAATACCTATTTGAATAATTTTGGATTCATTTTGATCCAGGAAAAAAAAAAAAAAGCTGGGAATGATTATTATTTATACTTGAGCATCATATTGGAAAATGTCACTTGAATGTTGCTTGAATTATATTTCCTATGCGAAAATGAAACGGCCACACGAGTTATTCTTAATCTACAGTGTGTGTCTATGTCAGCACTCACAGAGAGAGGAAAAATTTGTTTCTCTTTCCCTATGTAAAAAGCAACAACCTTGCTGACTTTTTTTTCTTGTTTTATCATGGAAGAAATGACATCCTCTTTCCACCTCCCATACACACACATAAAATTATGTTGCTGGCCTCAAAGGTCAATGAACACATTCATGCAGAAAGACATGGATGGCTATTTCTTACCGTAATAAGGGCTTGCATATTTTGGCCAGGAGAAATTTGCACAAGGACATATTCTTCTACAGGTAATAGTAAGCAAATTCCTTAGGTTCAAAGGGGAATTCAGTGAAAATATGGTCTAACAGAACAATGCCATCTAGCAAGGCTTACCTGGGTAGGGCTGTTTGTGTTTGGTGGCAGACCTACACAATTGCTTTTGCCACCTATGTGCCCCTCAAATACTGCCACTCGAAGATTAGTTTCCTTTGCTTCCGGTATGAATCCTGCAGAGGCTGATAGATACAACGTGGTGAGGTGTCACTGGATGTGGGAGAGAGAAATGTCAGTTTGGTTGTGACAGAAGAGGGATGTTAATGGATAGCTTTATTTGTCACTTTGAAGCGTGCTGATATTGCAGGAGTTGAAAAAGTGGAAAACTTTGTTTTTGCCTCATGGAATGGGGTTCCTTATGAAATGTGCTTCTATTAAGGTACTGTCGCAGTTTGAAATCTGTCTAAATATGAACAGGAAGCCCCAAGTTTCATTTAATTTTTAAACTGTTTTTCTAGACAGTTTCAAGCTTTACATGCAATTTGGAGTCTCTGGGGGCCTCGCTTTCCACTCCCTTTGCTTTTGAGGCAGGTCGAGAAATAAATTATATTGACCTCAAATATGAGAAAAAGTAAAAGAGCACAAAAATTAAAAAAATGAGAACCCTGGGTTTGCGTACCCTTACATGGCCACATTAACTTTCTGATCTCCCTATTCCTCATCTGCCAAGTAGAGGTAATAATAGAGCCTTACTTACCTCACTGGGTTTTCGCAAAGATAAAAGAAGATGATTTATACAAAAGCCATTTATAAACTTTTAGCACTAATAGAATTAACTGACCTTTCCAAATTGATTGCAAAAAAGCTCAAAATAGTTTCTCTGAGTTTTTATGTAGAGCAATGTTGAGTGAGTGAGTGAGTGAGTCAAGCATTTTTACAAATGAATCCTATGAGGAAAATGTGATCTAAACATTACACTCTAATTCCCTTCAAATCCTACTTTGACAATAAAGATAACATACACATAACGATCCAGGCATTCCCAAATGCCAGAAGGAAAAGAAGAAAAATCAGTTTAAAATGCAGGTGTGAGCTACCTCTCCAACTTCAGCACTGAAATTGTTTATTTTACTATTAGATTATTCTCTTGTAGAAACTCATTGCTCCTTACTGGTGGTTCATTTAGTGAGAATTAGTCGAATAAAAAAGAATGGAACAGGAGGTTCACCCTCCTTTCATAAAGGAAATTTTATCTCAAACCGTTGAAAGGAAGATGAAGAATGTGCTTTATCCTGGTCCTTAAGAGAACTGTGACCACTCAGCAAACTGGTACCTTTCTCCAAATATATTTAGCCCAGAAGCTAGCAAAGGTGGTATATTTGGGACTGGCAGGAATGGTGATTCATTTCACAGTCAGGGAGGGGAAAAGGCAATGAATTAATTTCTAACCTGCTTCAATACACCTGCATGTGTACTGGATATTCGGAAACTCCAGAGTTATCCCTTTTTAAAAAATCCCATCCCCAGGAACCTGCCAGAGAAGGACTCTAACTTGAAAACAAGAGCAGAAAGAGATGGAGGGCCAGCCTGAAATTAGTATTATTTAAAGAGTGGCACTGGCACCCACGACATGAGTACAACTAATTAGTTTAACATTGTGTCTCCTCCTGACAGTTTTCTTTTCCTTTTTTGGAGGTCATCAAGCCCATTTCCTTCACTGTCCTAACTCATCACAGGCTTCATTAGAACCGCAAAGCTCGGGCTGCTGGGACGTGTTCTCCGCGGCTGCAGCTCCCTATTCATGACTTCCGTCCGCCCGCAGGTGCCCGCGCAGAGAAGCGCCCGGAGCTCCGAAAGAGCGAGCGCCTGCTCGGTTTGTTCCGGTTCTGAGTCCTACATGATTCCAAGTGCGTTGCAGATGGCCCGAAGCTGTCAGGGATAAATAACGAGGGTTAAAGAAACCGTTAGTCCCCGGGACTGGACAACGGAGACACCGAGTCCAAAGCTTCTTTGTTAGCATCTCCCTTAAGCTCCTTTCCTCTGGATTGCAGGTGCGTCTCGCTCCCAGGGCCATAGGTGAACTCTTTCCCTGTGTTTGGTGCTCTTTTAGTTTGTGGCATTGGTCCTCAGAGGGAAAATGTCTGTGTCCTGAAGAAACGCTTTCACCTGCGAGTGAGGTAAACACATTGTGCACTGTTTTGCCAAAAGAGGGCAATGTTGCTGTTCCGAATCTCCTCCTTCTGTTCCCGGGGACCTGGTCTCTGGAACGGTAAATAATCGCGCTGTCTCTTCCCTTTCACCACAGACAAGTTTCCACATGTCTCTGCGCTCTGTAGTTAATCAGGACTTTGTAACTATCTGTCCTACCTATTAACTGCATCCACTCCCAAATTGTTTAAAGGTTAACACATTTCACTCCATGCATGACTGGCACACACACAAGCAAAGGGCTGTCTCTGAAATTCGAAATTCTTCCTTCCCATTTGCCAGTGATGGGCGGGAGGGGGAAACAACCTGCTTTAGGATATTGTGGAAAGTATTCTTCCTGGCGTCCCTAGTCTCAAATAGTCAGTCGGTGAGTGATCGAGTTATGGGTTTCATCCGTAACCAAACTGAACGTAAAAGGGAGGGAAAAAAAAAAATACATATTCATTTTCAGCGAATTTACTTCAAAATTAGCCATCATCTTCTTAGTCGAAACATGATTCAAAATTAACACCAGGATGTTGACAATAATCCTGATAACTGGTACTCAATTTCTTCTGTGGGGAGTGCGGGAGTGCATTTTGCATGCTATGATTTTAAATTATTTAACCCCACTGTGAATGCAGGCTTTTATATAAGAGTGGCTTTCTTTAGGACACTCTAAATTAGTAATCTTCCTTTTCAGTAATAAGATGTTGATTATTTTTTCTTCCCTTGGCAGCTTATTAGACTTTAATAGGTTATTTCCACCTATTTTTCATTCTTTTAAAAATTCAGTTGTTTTCTGGAAGCACAATTTAGATTTTCAATGGAAGGTTTGTTTGAGTAGCAGAATTCCTGGAATATTTCTGTCAAAGAAACACTCTCAGTCTATACCAACACGCTTGTTTGTGCTTTTGCTCTCTGAAGCAATTGGCAGTGAAGCTGGGGTACCTTAGAATGCTACCAGAGCAAGCTGCTCTTGCGTTTATTAAATCCACTCGTGAATTTTCTTACAGATATATCTGTGTCTATGTGTGCATATACTGTGTACACACACACATGCATGCACATGCACGTGCTTCTGTTTCTGCCTTTGTTTTTTGTTTTTTGGTTTTTTTTTTTTCTTCCTTAGTTCGGAGTCCTATTTAAAATTCATTAGAGGGAAATAATTGTCCACATTTTTCTTGAGCATTAAACATTACTGATCTCATTTCCTAGAAACTGCAACTAGGTGTTTTATCAGAGCCAACACTCTGAAAATATGAAAATTATAGCCACTAAAATTAAAAATACATTAAGGGAAAGAAGAATTGGGTGTGGAGTGGCAGGTTCTTAGAGCAAGGGACAGTCTTAGATGGGCCTCTTGGTTTGTCCCATCTCCAAAGTGCCCCATGTTTCCATATTTAATTGAGCTTGTAAGACTTCAGGAGAGTCTCTTACCTCAGGAACATCAATAAAACCCCTGAGAAAGCTGTGTCTGCTAGAGGCGGTTCCAGGAAACTCTGATTTAACATTGACTTAGTTTACCGTGGCTCGGATTTTTTATTTCTTCTGCGTTCAAGCCCGTCACCTCACGTGTGCTTCCTTCTCCCGCACCTGTCAGCATATGTACATGAGAGAGTCTACATTATTAAAAGAATAATAACCGTATTGCAGGTTTCCGAGCCCAAGATTGTATTTTCTTCCTCAAATATTCATTAAAAAATATAGATTGTGTTTTATTGAAAGTGCTCTTTAACGAATGGTATTCCTGTTTGCGTACAAGAGGAGCTTCCAGAGCAATTCCCTGACAGTAATTGTGGTCTGAATTGAGAACATACAGGAACGGAGTGCGGTTAATGGCCACCCTGTGGATTGAGTGCTCCACTTTTGTCATATCTGGTGACTTTTTAAAATGCAGAAATTAGTTAGGCCAGTAAAGAGTTAATTATGTTCTTGTGTCAGGAAACCCTCAATAAGCAGTCAGAGGGACGAATTCTTTGTCTTTAATGCAAAACAGAAATTTCAAAGACCATGGCAGATGATAATGTATAAATAGTAAGTGAGCATCTATTGTGTGTGTGTGTGTGTGTGTGTGTGCACGCGCACTCCGTGTGTTAACGCGAGAACAAGTGAAAAGCCACCAGTAAGTCAGCCCACAAACAGTAAGGAGAACTAAATGAGTCAGTGGCAGCGTTTCATTTCCATATAGCTCAAATAAATAAACAAGACAAAACTCCTTTCCAGCCAAATTTCATCTTTCTACTTCTTTACTTTGATTTCATTTCCTATCACCTGATGTTTACTTACATATAAAATAGCATGCCCAACTTAAGAAACGGGTCCTTTGTGTAAATATGGTCTTCTCCATCATGTCCAGTCAAAACAGACATGTCCATAAATGGGTTAAGATGAAAGAGATGAGGTTTGCAAAGATGAAATAGATGTTGGTATTTTTTAAGATGTAGGAAATAAGAAGCTATAATACTAAAATAATTAAATCTTCTGATTTGCTAGAACTTGAGGGAAAGGGTAATTTAAAAATATGTGTGTGTGTGTAACACACACACACACACACACACACACAACCACACACATTTAGAATGATCTGGATTATAACTTTGCCACAGGGAATTCTCTCCGAAAAGCAAAAAGCTAACACAGACAAGAACGGATATTTCTTAAACCTAGCCAGGCTTTTGTGAAAGGGAAGCTAATACGTCCTTCTCAAAGCCTTTTCTGGAAGGGAGGAAAATCCTTTAAAGGTGGAACATTTGACAAAATTCCTCAGTTAATATTTTGGGTCCCACACCAAGGAGGAGCAGTGCATCACCCAACCAGCATTACAACCTGCCCCCTTGACCTCTCCAGAGGCACACCACTAGCCAGAGCTCTGCTTCCCGAGACTGTCCACATCTTGTTTGGTGATCAGGGATTTACCACCTCTTTTGAGGTGCTAGTTTTTATAAAACAATGGTGCTTAATAGTATATTTTGAAAAATCAGAAACTGAGGTTTTATCGAGAACCCTGTCATTATAATCATAAGAAAAATCCAGTAAAAAAAAAAAAACAATTATTTTTAAATACTTGTGCAAATAGTTAGTTGATTCATTTTTGCTTTCAACTGATTTGTTTTCATTTTTGAACTGACTACTTTGGCTGCAGAGAGTCTGAGTTTCCATGTTCAATTCAGGAGCTGACCTTAGCAATAGCATACTCTTCCTCTGTCTGCAGCATAGATAAACCTCAAATCCATGTTTGAACTAGCACATGAGCAATTTCATTATGATTCAAAGCATTTTGTCTAACATTTCAAATCTTTTTCAAGCATTTTTTTTTCTTTCTGCCTTACTGTGAAATTTTATTTTGGATAAATGAGTTTAATAAGTTGATCAGCTGATGTTCTTTAAAACACACTTACCATGGTAAAGTATAAAACAAATTGTATTCTCATGCATCGTATGGATATTGTCCGATTATATTCTGATCCTCCCAATCCACAATGTTGAGGGTGAAGCAGATAAAATGCCACATCATAATGTTGATGTCCATTGGGCTGAAAACCTGGGAAATCTCACTTAGATCTTTCACTGAATCAAGTGTGACACATAAATATTGCTTGTATTAGAAAGGTATATGAAATGGCTCACAAGGGCTACAAATTTGCCATATGATGGTCAAGTTAGTGGCTCCCAAATTCAGAGTAGTACATAGCACCAAAGTAGATTTCAATATTATCTACACTTTTTTAGAAAGTATTAGTTGTAATGCTAGTGTTAAGTGATATATGAACTCTTTAAAAATGTAATTGTGATGAGTTTCAAATGCTTCGGAGTAGGGTCTGTTGAAAGCCAACATTGCCATCTTTGATCCATGGTGTAGATGTTTGCATGTTTTGGAATTCATCTGAGGCAATGGTGTTTTTAAGATTGCAACATGGACATTCAGACATTTTGGTATATTAGCTAATTGAGAAGAAATGATAATGAATAAAAGGGAATATTCCATTTTAAAAATCAATATAACTTATGACTTTCCAGAGTTCATAACAAGTCACAGCCTAAAGATGTGCTGTACTTCAGTATGATTTAGAAGACAAAATCTCAAAAAGATGATGTAATACAAGGGGAAAATATATGTATGCAATAAAAGTATACATATATGGACAATTTTGTTTTAGTTCAGTTTAGTTTCATAGAATCAGCAGTACTTATGTTTGAAGTTGTTTTAAATTTATATATACTTACAATAACTTCCTCTTCTTGATGACAGATTTAACACAGAGTATTTCAAAGTAGTGTAACTGAAAGAGGGATTTGCTTATAGAGAGCAGAAAAGGATTATTGTGTTGACTTTGGGATCCCCAGACTCTTCTCTAAGTATTTCAAAGTAACAATCTAACATTACCCTCACCCAACCACATGAGTTAGTGCAGTCCACTTCTATTCCTGGCAAATAACTGTCAGTGACGTCAATCAGTCGATTATAAGTCGTTGTTATTGCGCCATTTTCTTTTATTTGAAGTGTATAATGATATAAAAGTAGAAATGTACAAGTGAATGTTGAATGCTTGTAATTTTTTATATTCACTTATGAAGGCAGAGCAACCATTGACTATCAACAGAATACATCTACGCTTGGTAATAAAACATGCCAGTGGTCTATTATAAATTCATACGTGGCATGGCATGGCATGGCATGGGAGGACATAATGTAACATCTCTTAGCCAGTTACAAACCTATTGGTCTCTGCTCCAGACTCTGTTGATGTTGTGATGCGAGAGTCCTTCTGGCCAGAATATTTGCATCACAAGCCATAATAATATTTTAGCAGCCAGAGCCAATGATACCATTTTCCTGAAGTCACCTTCCTGAGATATAAATTCCAAATATTGCCTTATTTCCATGTTCATGGTTACCTAGAAATTCACTCTTTTGAATTCTGAACACATATCCCAAAGAAATAGTTGGGCATTTGGACATTAAAAATCATTGCTAAAAATCAGAATGACACTTAAACATATGTGTTCTCAGAATATGAGTACACTAATATCTGGTATTACAGAATTAAGTGATGAAATTATAACTAAAAGTATGTAAACTTGTGATTATCTTTATTACCATCCACATATTAATGAGCATGATAGCATGGTTTCCATTTGCCAAATCTGCTAGCTCATGTGATATTTTTCTGGCTCAACATGGAGCTATGCTAAAGAATTTATAAACTGAAAATTGAGTCCTGAGTTCCTCCATTGGGCTATTATTTAAGGATAAATACAATATTCTAAAATGTTTAGTAGGAGGAGGAGTGCTCAAGAGATTTGAATACATAACTGAGAGGTAGGGCTGCTATGTCCTCAGTTTTTCCCATGGCTGCCTTGCTGTGTGATTTCGGGTGGCTTCCTTGACTTTTCTGTTCTTTTATATTCCTTTTATATTCATAAAAGAAGCTTAATAATGCTTGGAGGTAAAAACACTGCAACATCTTTGAATAAAAGGTGCAAAAGTTACCATATATGCCCTCCTCAGCAAAATACAAATGTGCACTGACAATTCCATAAAAATAATAATAACAACCAGAGGACTACTCTAGTTGGAATAGAAATCAATTCCTAAAATGACATCTTGGATAATATTGAACCTAAAATACAGACTTCTATAAAATAACTGAATTCTCAGTCAGTGTGCTGATAGCACAGGGATTATTAACCATGCTGAATAGGAATATATTTATACAGTGCTTTATACTTTCCAAAATCTCTTCATTTACATCATCTCAACTCTATCCATATCTCAGCATCACATAAATTATCCCTTAAAACTTACCCGTCTTGGCAGCCTAAACCACCTCCGTTGTTTCCTCAGCTTTTGAAACGGATTCCACAAGCCACAGTGAAAATCCATTTTATAATTTTACAGGCTCAGCTCATATATACGCTTATGGTGGGGATTTATTTCTGAGGAAATGTGTTTCCCTAACAGTTAGGCAGGAAGGAAATCAAGTCCTCCGGCAGCCACCCACAGGAGTGAGGACTCTACTGTGTTCCGTGAGCCCCGGGTTGTTAGCAGTAGGAAGAAGGGCAGGGGAGGCTCTGTCCCTGCAGTCAGTCTGGACTTGATTATCCTTCAGGAATATTGGCTGCACGGTTATAAAGCCTCCCACATTCCTTGTATGAGGAATCAAACATGCGAATTTGCATTTCATCTAAACACATAAGCTGCCCTATGTACTTCTTACCATGAAGGTACACCAATAGTTCCATCCAAACATTCATCTTCTGTGGTACCTGGGAGAGAAATCCCTCTTTTCCCCTCAAGCTGAGCTCTGTCAGTGCCAGGTGGGACAGCCAGAGATGCTCATGGAAACAGATGTCTATGTGACACGATTGTTAGGTCTAGGTATTACTCACTGTAGGGATACTGGTTTCTGTTTGTTTGGTTGGTTGGTTTTTGTTTTTATTTTGTTGTTGTTGTTTTTTTATGTGACATAATCGTGTCACATAGACATCTGTTTCCATGAGCAGGAAAACCTGCTGACCTCTTATATTCCGAAGCAGACCCTGGGGAATGCTCCAGTGTTTTTAAAGAGAGATTAACCAGATGACACAAAAATAAGCCAATTTCTTTCCTTTCCCCACAATTTCTTTTACTCACCCTGTTTTGCTTCTCTTTTTTAAAAATAATAGTATGTATACCATAAAGTTGTGACATGGATTAAATTAGTTGATATAAATCACTGAGAATAGTTACTGACATATAGTAAATGCCTGAAAATATTAGCTGGCATTATTTAAAAAATCTATATGAGTTTCCTAAGGCTGCATTAGCAAACACAACAAACTGGGTGGCTTCAAAAGGCAGACATTTATTGTCTCATTATTGTAGAGGTTAGAAGTCTGCAATCAAGGTGTTGGCAGGGCCATGCCCCCTCTGAGGGCTCTAGGAGAGAATCCGTATTTGCCACTTCTGGCTTCTGGTGGTCCATAGCAATCCCAGTAGTTCCGAGGAGGAAGGAACAATGTAAATGAATTGCTCCTGTGCTCTGTGTTCATATGGTGTTGTCTTTGGGCCCTGTGTTCACACGGCATTCTTCTCAAATGGACACCAGTGATACCGGATTAGGAGTCCTCCCTACTCTAAGATGACTTCAACTTAACTTTAGTTACATCTGCAATGATCCTATTTCCCAATAAGGTCACATTCTGAAGTCCTGGGGGTTAGGACTTCAATATCTTTGGGGATGTGGGGCGGAGGACATAATTCAACCTATCACAATAATCTATGTGCAAACTAGCACTCCTGCTGCAAGGGACCAAAATTGAACTTCTCTGCTCCCACAGTCAGTCAGATGCTACTCAATCACTCCAGTCCCAGAAGATGGCACAGTCCTCATTTCATTGCCCAGGTCAGAAGCTAGTGTTGTTCTTTTATTCCTTCCTGTTCTAAGTCTAGGTATTAGACCTATCAAATCCTAGAAACACTAGATTATACTAGATTATAGATTAGATTATAGTAGATTATAGATTTCTGGAGGACAGGGCCCAAGAATTATACATAATTGTAATAATTGTATTGACGCATTCCCAAGATTAGCACATGTATTCATCCATTCAACAATTACTTATTTCAAATCCTATAACGCTTCCTCATTTCTGTCTCTTTGTTAGGTCTCTCTTTGCATGTCCATGGAGAGCACCTTTCTTCTGAACTATTCAGGTTTCCTAGCTGATGATCCAACTGTGCCCTTCTTAAGTGGTCTCCAAGATACAGTCAATGACCTCTCCAAAGAGCAAATTGGATCGTATCAAGACCTTGCTTACAATTCTTACTGGCTTTTAATTGCCCTCAAGATCAAGTTCTAAGTGTATATCCATTTTTATCTTCTTGGATCTGGTCATTATTCTAACTCTTTCTCCCCATTGAGCCCCTCCAAGCCCCAGCCATTCTTGACTATTTGCAGTTCCTCTACCATGTACTGTTCTCTCTTTGTTCCTGGTGTTTGTAGCCTACACTTTTTTCTCTTCCCCCTCATTTTCTCAGGCAATCACTTGCTCCTTCAAAAACTGGCTTAGATATCAAATCCTCACCTAAATCTTTCCTAACTAATCTTCCTTAACCCCTGCCAAGGCTGAATGAAGTAGATGCTACTCCTATGAACTCTATAACACCCCATAGCCTTTACCTCAGACCACATGTTTCACAATGCATTGTGTTTTTCCATTACCTGTCTGTTTCCCATACTAGATTTTAGATTTCTGGAGGACAGGGCCCAAGAATTATACATAATTGTAATAATTGTATTGACGCATTCCCAAGATTAGCACATGTATTCATCCATTCAATAATTACTTATTCAATGCCTACTCTGTGCCAATAACTGTCCTATACTTTGAGAATGCAAATGATGAACAAAGCGGACGTTTTCCTTGTACTACAAAACTTTAAGTATAGTGAGAAAAATATTAAATTCAGTAGGTACCTAAAATACAACCTAGTAAGTGCCTTGATAAGGGTAGTACAGATTTCTCTGATCTCAGAGTCCACATGGAGACCTGTAGCATGAACTGAGTTGTCAAGGTAGGGAATGGCAGGCGTAGACTGACAAGAGAGGGATTGCATATGTGGACACCCCAGTGAGAAGCACAACAGTGGGCAAGAGGCAGGTAGCACAAGGTGAAACAGATCTTGAAGGCATTTCAACTTATGCTAAAATGTTTTTAATGTAGTCTAAGGAAATTGAGAAAATATCAGAGGATGTCCCATATTAGAATGAGTTGTGGATCTATATTTCAGAAATGTCACTGAAGTGATTACATGGATAGATAACTGATTGAATTGGGACACATTTGCTGGTTACTCCTATTCAGGTGATGGGAAATGGAGGCCTGGCCTAGAGCAGTGACAATATGACAGGGGAGAAGTGAGGCAGCCTGGATCAATAATTACGAAGTACAAAAAGAGAATTTGGTGACTGTGGTAAGAAAGACTCAAGAGATTTCTGGACTGGGTATTTGGATAGCATTCACTGAAAAAAAAGAATATTATACAAAGTACATTTTAAGAACATGTACGCCATCTAAGATGAGATTTCAAACGTGAAGTAGATACTTTGCAATGTCAGGAAGGGTATGGGCAGGTAGACATATCCAGGAAGCAGCTGTGTTTAGGCCTAGGGCTCAAGGAAACAACTGTGACTGAAGGTATCGATGTGTCTAGAATGTATTCATTAGAATACTGGTTCTCAACACTGGTTGTGTATTAAAACCACCAAGGGATCATTTAAAAAAAAAATAAAAACAAAACTATGCCTGGTCCTCATTGCCAAAGATTCCAATGTAATTGGTCCTGGGCATTAGTATTTCTTAAAAGCTCCTCAGAGAATTCTAAAATGGAGCCTGTGTTTCAAACTAACGCTCTGTAGTAAAAACAAACAAACAAAATCCTTACTATGGACCAAAAAAGGGTCTTGTGCAAATCAATGCCAGGGTTCTTTTTCAGGCTCTTCCCTTGCCACTTCACACATTCTTATACCTTTTGTCAGGAACACTGGTCTCCTCCTTCTCCAAATCAGCCAAGGATTGACATACTCCTTTGCCTTTACCTGTATTCCTTCCCTGCTTAAACCCACTCCCTGGCCACTTCCCTGAGTTCCTATTCACTCTTCGAGGTCCAATTCATACGTCACCTCTTCTCTGAAGCCTTACCCAACCCCCATCTGGATACAGAATTAATCTCCCTCATTTATCACATCATATCATAATTATTTGATTGCATTTTAACTGGATCATTAGAAAGACAGTATTGTGCATTCCTGGAAATGTCAATGAAAAAGGAAAAATAAAGAGCATAATTACAAGGTTGTTTTCTTCACTGAAAAAAAAAAAGGCAACTTACATTTGCATAGCATTTTCATAGACATTTTATTTAATCCCACAGCAACCTTGTGGATTAGCAGGGAAAGTATAACTTCTCTCATCAATATTAGGGATTCTTCCCTCTACTTTCTTAAAGTTTTTTAAAAAGTTTTTTAAAACGACCTCTTTCAATAGGTTTGCTACATTTATTTTCCCCATAATTTCCCTATAATAAAAAATCTAAGTACTGCTAGAAATCCTAATGTTCAAAACTCTTATAAATAACTTTTAAGTTGAAAGCAAACTGTTTAGACTCTGTGCTGAATCTTTTTACTTGTGCCCACCAGTCAACTCTCAAGTATAATCCCTCTGTTCTCCAGAAGAAGAGCTGCCCTATCTCAACAGTATCACCAAACATCCTCACCCTTTGACTTGGCCTCATAGGAACACAATTGGATGATCAGAGGCATGGAAGAGGGGTGTAGGGTTGCCAAAGGTGACTTTATCCTTTGACTGAAGGCCATGGGTCCCCTTCAAGATAGCCCTCACCCCACAACCATCCCTGCAACTGCCTTTCCCCCTTGCTCCTCAGGCCTGCAGTGGTATTGCAAGTGTTCTTACTAGTAAAGTATACAAGTCACTACATGGGACACTATATGATCTTTTGTGGTTTTTCTAAGCCCTAGGCACACTTTTCTCAATAGTTCCTTGAGGTTTATCTGAGGCGCGATTATTGCTAATTGAAACTTTTTAAATTATCCTACTTTGTGCCATTTGCTTCCTGCTGGAACATTGATGTTAATTCCAAACTTATACTGGTTTAAACCAATGCTTTTTCAGAAAGATAGTATGATTTTCCTTGGTTTCAGTGGGAATAAACCTTCAGATATATTATCTCCCATCATAACATAAGTTTTATGATATTTGAGAAGGCTTTATCTTTTAATAGTTGGATCTTTCTTAACAAATTTCAAAGGATTAAATAAAGGATATCAATTGATACTAAAAAATATCATTGCTGTTTCACAACAATTTTCTCTCACCTTAGAAAGACAAGCCCATTTCCAGGAAATATTTATATCATACTGGAAAAATCTTCTCATTCTTTGACTGATTCATTTACTCTTCAACAAATCTTTCTTGAACCAAGCTCTCTGCTAGGCATAAGGAGATGCAATTGTCAGCTAAAATAGACACAATCCATGACTTCATAGATCATTGAGTATAGCGTAAGAGTTGTACATTGTGCTGAATTTTTAAGGGTCATTGGAACAAGTTTTTGCCATGCAAATGGCATATATTATTTGTGTGCTATAAAAGAAAGCTCAACAAAGGGATAATCAAAGCCTATCAAAGACAAGTAAGTAATTGAGCTAACAAGAGATTTCTTCAACCTATAAAACCCGATTTTATACCTAGATAGTGAGAACATTTAAAAAATTGAATCAATGTGTGAATAGTCCAAACAAAGTTAACATTTATGACAAAAATGTGTAGCTGAATGGTTAAAGGCTCAGGCTTGGAATTGGAGTATCTGATGCCAAATCTTGCTTCTTTTTGTGGTGGTTCTGACTACAACCAGATAGTCGACACCATAAACCTCTTTTCCCCTCTATACTTTTCAATTCTAGTCCATTCTAACCTCATTTATCCCATTTCATTTTTTGAATGGTGCTATCACCCAGGAAGCTGATTTAATTCCCCAACAATGAATAGTGACCTATAGTTTAGAAAATACTATCCAAGAGGACTATCTTTCATGGATTCTTCCTCTCTATATATCCTTTATACCTATGTTCCATATCCTCAGTACTATTTGTTTTGACCTATAGGATATTTCATCCAATATGAAAATTCTAGAATTTGACTTATTATTGCTACCTGTGGTAGATTATATTCTAGTTGTTTAACAAATATTCTTTCTTTTTCCTCCCAACCTACCTCCAGAGACAGAGTATATTTCTCTGTCCAGCTGCCTTTGGGCTTGCTCATATGACCTGCTTTGGCCAAGGGTGTGTTAGAAAATATAATGTCCTCAGAGACTTCAATTATCTTGCATAATTGAGTTTGCCCTCTGGAGTCCATACATTTTGCCATGAGAAGAATATGCCTCAGTTGCCTCCCAAGGAGAATGAAGGACACGTGGAACAAAGCTACATTAAACTCACAGCTTAAAGCTAAGCTTAATGTTGGTCCACCAATCGAAACCCTCTCTGTCTCTCTCACACACCCACATACACATGTGTGTGTGTGTGTGTGCACTGAAATGCCACTTTTGAGACTAGAGGAAGATGTTTCCAAAAGAACTATGGGCATGGCCTTTTAATACTGGGGTTTGACTGGAATGAAATATAGAGAAAACCAATGAGGATTCTGAGGTAAAACCCTGGCAAGAGTGTTACCAACAGGGACTGGATAAAAAGAAATTTGGCCAGGGCGCCTGGGTGGCTCAGTGGGTTAAAGCCGCTGCCTTCGGCTCGGGTCATGGTCTCAGTCCCACATTGGGACTCTCTGCTCAGCAGGGAGCCTACTTCCTCCTCTCTCTCTCTCTCTTTCTGCCTGCCTCTCCATCTACTTGTGATCTCTCTCTGTCAAATAAATAAATAATCTTAAAAAAAAAAAAAAAGAAATTTGGCCAATAGGATGTTGGCTGGCATGAAGCCAAAAGTATGCTTATATAGTCAGGCCTTTCCTCTTGTGTTCCACCTTTTGCCAGGAGAAGAATAGTTGGTCCCCCAAAAGAGGAGAGTTTTGTGAAACCGACATATACCCAGTCCAAAGCTTTAAATCAAGCTCAGTTGAAACCAGCCAAGATCAGCTGAGCTCAAGACAACAGGCAGACAAATGAGTGAAAAAGAGCTGGTGGTGGTGGTGGTGGTGGTGGTGGTGGTGGTAGTGGTTGTTTTACACCACTGGATTTTGGTCTGGTCTGTTCCATGGGATTATGGTAACTCGCACCTGAAAAATATACTATCCTGACCCTTAACTTCACTTTCAGCACACCAACATCCACGTTTCTGACTTTTTCAATACTCTGGAATGTTAGACTTTGGAGTCAGACACATAATAATTTAAACCACAACTTGGTCATTTTCTAGTGGCATGCCTTTCAGAAGTTTCATAAGTTTCCTTATCTAGAAAATAAGTACTTTTATGCTCATTCATATAATAGTTGTGAGGATTAAATGAAATTCACAAAGTCCATGAATAAATAATTATTATACCTCTACTATATATTATATAGGCATTTCTCATTTTATTGTGCTTTGTATTCCTGCACTTGGCAGACCTGCATTTTTTATACAGATTCAAGGTTTGTGGTAACCCTGTATTGAACAAATCTATTGGTGCCATTTTTCTGACAGTTCTTCCCACTTTGTGTCTCTGTGTCAAATTTTAGTAATTCTTTCAATATTTTAAACTTTTTCATTATTATGATATTAGTTATTGTGATCTGTGAACAATAATTATGACTTATGGAAATAATGGGTACCATTTTGAATACAGTATTTTTAATTGAAGTATCTACTTTTTAAAACATAATGCTATTGCACACTTAACAGATGACAGTATAGTGTAAATGTAACATTTATAGGCAGTGGGAGACCAAAAAATTCAGTTGACTCACTTTACTGCAATATTTGTTTTATTGCAGTGGTCTGGAGCTGAACCCACTATATTGCTGAAGTATATCTCTGTATCATGTGAGGCTTTGGATATAAAGAATTCTGCTCTCACATAGATTGAAGACTAGCAAAGAATTCAGACATAAACCCATTTCCAAAAACAAATTAAGAGACATATATTGGTCTCTACCAAGTTTAGAGTCTAGCAAAGAAGTCAGATTTGAACTCATGAGAAAAAGAGAACAAGAGTCCAAGCAGTTCACCTCACACCATATACTGGCTGGAATCAAACCTCATATAGCACGCATTACAGAAAAATTGGAGACAGGGTCAGTCATAAGGATGTGGGCCTCATTTTCCATTCATTCCATAGCAGCACAGATAAATGGAATCCAGACTATCATCAGACTCCCAGGAAAGGCAAACTCTTTTGGGGTTTTTAAGCTGCGTGGTTAGGATAGAACCATTTCCGGTTTGAGCACAAAGGCATGATCAAGAATATAACATGATAGAACCCTGATATAGGCCTTATCTTGCACAGCTTGTGTTTTTATTTGGAATAACACAAGCTCCTCTTTTGCTGTGATCAAGTTTGTGTTTCAAGGTTTACAGTTCCTACTGAATGAAGCAAGCCAGAAGAAGGATTTTCCACACTGATAATCATGGCTGGGGCTGAGATCTAAGCCATGGAGTTGACCAAGATTGATAGTCTTAAGCAGTGGGCCTTGCCAGTTTCCATGAAGTTTTACAGGAAGCCTTCTTTCATGGCAGCATACAGAGATCAGTCCTGTATAAGTTTGTCTTACCTCTCACTCCATGCCCTGATCTCATTATCAAGCCACCCTGTCAACAACAACAATCCCCATTTCAACCTATAATATCTGAGGTGCTGGCCCCTGATATTCCCATAAGAAACACTCAAGGACAGTAGGAATTCTAGGTGACCATATCCAGTGTGTATGAGTCAAAGACATCAGAAGCAGGCAAGAGAAAGGTATTTGTAACATTAGCCTGGGAAGCACGTATTGTTCAGCCCATTAAGTTTAACAACATTGGTGTCTGGGTTGTAGTCCTAAAGTCTAGGAAATATTACTAGGATGTATAACATTGCTCCCAAGTCCATTTCAGTGACTGAGGAATTTATCTATATTTTTTCCCTGAAGCAAAAACTACACCCCATGGCTTGCTCAGCCTTAGGTGCTATGATCCATGATTGACAGTCTCCAATTCCGAACTAAATCTTATATCAAAACTCTAGTCCTAGGGAATGTCCTGACCAGCAAAATCAGTCACAGTCCTGGGTAGCTGCTGCCCCTTTTCTTAGCCATCAAGAAGTGACACTGGCTCTAATCTCCTGCTTCATATGGGATAATCCCCATTTGATCATGAGAGTCTAATTCCCAGGAATTCTGACTTGGGTCTACAAGCAAAGTCCTCACTTACTCATTATATGTATGTATGTTTCTGGTTCACAGAGATGTTCATCTTGTTCTTGTAATTGGCTGTTTCTTTTTGGAAATATCTATCATTGCTCAATGTTTGGAGGGGTGTGTATTGGGATATGTTCGTTTAGTATTTTTTTAACACATGAATTCCCAAGACAGCTGCATTGCAATCTCTTTTTATTACTTTTTATACTCAAGCCAAACTAGGGGCTTCTTTACTTCTCATGTGTCCTTATTTTTCTGTCTCAGGGCCCAAGCTCTTCATTTTTCGAAATGGTTCTTTCCTGTTCTGCCATTCTGTTCAAGTTCTGTTAGTTTTTGCCTATTCAATTTTCAAGTCACTTTCAGAAAGCTTTCCTTATTCCTACCAGCCAGAAGTAATAATCCCAGCCCTGACTTAATAGGACACATTAGCTGTCTATCTCTTTGAGAGCCCTTTAAATATCCATTCCACAAATGTTTCGGAGCCTGTACTGTGTCAATGCATGTACTTGGTTCTGACATTAATAGAGGTGTAACTCATCTTTGATGTCTTGTAGACTGTGTCTATTTAAGCACATGGTTTCTTTCCCTTATTGAAATACAAGTTCCTTGAAAACCAAAAAGTCTATTTTATTCTATTTGTTCTATCTGGGCCTCTTGTGCAAAAGTGATACTCACTGAATTAATGTAAGTTGGATCAAGGAATAAATTCATGAATAAATCAGATTATATATTCTCAGCCCCATGCAATTGTACTTACCAAGAGTGACCATGTTTTCTACATTTTGGGCCCTCAGGGTCTAGAAAAGTAGTCTGTTATATAGTTATATTCAACAAGTGATTGTGGAGAATGATAAGGGTGATATTCCAGTTCGCATTTTAGTCAGCTGAGATGTGCAAAATCTCAACACAATGTAAAGTATATTTTTAAATCATGTTATTATTAATATTCTATATTCAAAGTTATAGGTTAGTAAGATTTTTTTTTTTCTATTTGTGTCTCAATACTGAGTTACAACAACTTTGTTCCTTTCCTTCATTTTGAAATTAAGTTTTGTTGTGTAAAATGTTGTCCTCCTTCCGGATTTAATCAATCTCTCTTTCCCTCATTGTGCTAAATCATTTATTTTATCTTTACCTTTAGGTAAAGTCCTCCAGAAAATTATTTGAAGACTCTGTTATGATTTCTCATTTTCCAATTGGATTTTCCAGTTCTGGTGAAGCAAATGCAGGTGTCTTTCTTCTAAATTCTCATATTTCTTCCTTTAATGTTCTCCATGTAGTTTCCTCTCATTCCTCTGCCTTGGGATTATTGGAAAGGCAACTGTTAGTTCTAAACAATACCCATTTAAACCCCAGAAAAATAAGGTTTGGAATGAGAATCATATTCTTCTTAAGACATTTAAGGATACTATTTCTCTTGCTTGTCATAGTTTTCTGGAAAAAACTATTTTATATTTTAATGTCCTTGACTTCTTTATACTATCTACAGATTTAAAAAGTGACACCCATAAGGGCAACATTAAGAATTCTTAGAAATTATCAGTTTCAAGAGTTCTGATTAAACACTTTCCAGAAGACAGGAGTTTTACAGGGTGAGGGGAATATGTGGGTAAGATAATTGAATGTAGTTACCTTAATCTTTATAACACACTGCTTCCAACTTCATTGCCTTTTATTCCTGCAGCTTCCCTGACACTAAAGCACCTTCCATTTGTTCAGTGAAAATTTAATAAAAGGAGAAAACTGCTATGTTATTTTCCCAAATGTTTACTGTGTGCATTTCTCATTTGCCAGTGTTTTGATTGGCAGCTTTATATGACCCTGGATTTTAATTTTATATGAAATTTGATGGGAAGTATATTTTAGAAGTCATAATCAAAACTGACTGCAATTCACCCTGAATGTGTCTTTCTAAGGAAGCTTTGTTTCCCTAAGTGGAAATTGATACTCCTGAGAAGCAAAGAGAATGATACATAGTAACAGGCCTAGATCTCTGGTTGTTTGTGGAAATAAACAAATGATAGCCATCGCAAATCCACTGATTTCCATCAGTTGGTGAACATAATTTAGTACATATTTGTTACCTTTTTGTAAGTTTCTTTAAATCTCCAGGATGGCTTTCATTTTGGGTGTTTTGTTTTTTGGGGGGTATGGCAGTGGAGGAGGATCTTTGAATGCCTTCTGACTCAACAGAGCATAGAGCAAAGGGGGCAATGGCCGTACAATGAAGGAGCTACTTTCATGGTTGCCTTTGAGTATCATCCTCAAGATTATCTGTTCTATGTTCTCTCATCTCCAACTATGGTACGTGCAAGTGTGGCCCATGGACCAGAGCACTGGCAGCCTTTGACAACTTGTTACAAATTCAGAGTCTCAGGTCTCAACTGCAGACGTACCCAGTAAGAATCCGTGTATTAAAAGAGACCTCAGGTGGGGATGCCTGGTTGGCTCAGTGGATTAAGTGACTGCCTTTGGCTCAGGTCATGACCTCAGGTCATGATCTCAGGGTCCTGGAATGGAGCTCTGCTCCAGGCTCCCTGCTCAGTGGGGAGTCTGCTTTTCTCTCTGCCTCTCCCCCACAGCTCCTGTGTTCTCTCTCTCTCTCAAATAAATAAATTTTTTTTTAAAAAAGTAAAAAATATGAAATAAAAGAAACCTCAGGTAATACCCCTTTTCAAATTTTGAGAAGACTGCTCAAGATAAATCCGTTGTATATCTTTCGATCATTCCCACACTTTTTTTAATCAGCAGATTTTAAATGTTTCTCGTGTCCCAACTTAGTTTCCAGTTCATATGGTCCAGTCATGTGTCAGAGAAGGGATTTATGGTTACAGTGGCGGGGAAGAACACCACAAATTTCCAGCTAACATGAAGCTATCTCTTCTTGCAGCATTGCTTCTTTAACCATTGGAATGGAAAAACTGTCCAAACTCTACAACGTATATCCTAATCTCTGAAAATAGGGTGAACTAAACATAATATAATCTTTTCTTAATAAATACTGGTTATTATCATGAACTTCAACAATAGCACTGCTAGAAACAAAAAAAAGCTTAAAAGTTAGTGAGTATCATGCTTAGCGAAATAAGTCAAGCAGAGAAAGACAACTATCATATGATCTCCCTGATATGAGGAAGTGGTGATGCAACATGGAGGCTTAAGTGGGTAGAAGAAGAATAAATGAAACAAGATGGGATTGGGAGGGAGACAAACCATAAGTGACTCTTAATCTCGCAGGACAAACTGAGGGTTGCCGGGGGGAGGGGGTTTGGGAGAAGGGGGTGGGATTATGGACATTGGGGAGGGTATGTGATTTGGTGAGTGCTGTGAAGTGTGTAAACCTGGTGATTCACAGACCTGTACCCCTGGGGATAAAAATATATGTTTATAAAAAATAAAAAATTAAAAAAAAAAAGTTAGTGAGTAATTCTGGCATTAATAAATCTTATAGGACTTTCCACAGACTACTATGCTGTTTGAATTTATTTCTTTCTTAATTTAATTAATTTCTTTCTCCTCCTTCCCCTTCATAGTAAGTCACTTTTTCATTAAGTTTTGCCATTCTGAGCGGGATTCCTTCTTCCCACTCATGTTATGACTTCTGCTTACTCACACAGCTCTCTGCCTTATTGTGGCAGGCTGTTCGTGCTTGTTTTACTGTGTTTATTTTTGCTGTTGTCTAGAATTTTTCTTTTCCTTGTTTCTGCTTTTTCTTTCTGCTACATATTATCCCATCTGACAATTTTACACTTTTATATTGCAATATTTAGTCCATTTACATTCAAAGTACATAATGATACATTTAAGTTTATATTTACTATCTATATAACTATACTAGCTCTATATCCATATACTTCCATTGAACCACCTGTTTTATGCTCCTTTGTTCTTGCTTAATTTTGTATCAATAAAATTGCTTTATTATTTGCCCCCTACAACTTAATAATTTAAAAACTGAATATTATCACAGTGGTTACCTAGATTATAACATACATCTTAATTTGTTGAAGTCTTATAAAAATTAACAATTTTACCACTTTCCAAATAATGTTGAAATTTTGAAATATTTTCACCCCATTTATCTTTTAAAATTATATTTTATTACTGTCATGCATTTTAATCTTAATTTATATACTTTTTAAGTTCTATACATATATATTTGAAACTCTCAAACATGTTATTATTGTTTTCACAGCGTTATGTCTATACATTATTATATTATGTCCAGTCAATATCCATTTGTATTTACCTACCTATTTACACTTTTTTGTTGTCCATTTCTTTGTGCAATTTTGTGTATATGTATTCTTGGATTGTAATTTTCTTTTAGCACTTCCCAATGTCATTTTATTGTCTTTTGCTTTTGTCATTTCTGTTGCTTGGTCAGCTGTCTCTTCATTGTTGCTCTGTTGAAGGCAATATTCTTCTCTGGTTACTTTTATGCTTTTTTTCCCTCTGGTTTTCAGTTATCTGATTCTATGGGTCAAGGTGTGTTTCTCCTTATATTTGACCTGTTTGGGCTTATAGAATGTCTTGAGTCTGTGGGTTCGGGTATATTGTTTGGGACAATTCTTCGTATCATATCTACAAATATTGATCCTACCTCATTTTTTGTTTTCATTATTTTTGAGACTCCAGTAACATATACAAGAGACATTTTTCTTTTGTCACAGAAGTACAGAATTGCAGAAGGAGCATCTGCTTCTGAATGGGTTCAAATAATCCACAAAGGAAGTTGCTGAGGCAATGAAATCAGAGGAACTAATACAAGAAAACAGAACCTCAGAAGAATGAGATAATATGGGCCACTCCTTTTACTCGGTATTTCAGGTTCTTGATGGAGGAAAAAGACTGGGAATCCAGAGTCCAAATTATCCACTTGCCACACATTTCACATTGCTAAATCAAAAAAAGAGACTTTATTTATTTGTTTGTTTGTTTGCTTATTTGTTTATTTATTTTAGGAGCATGGTCAGATTTCAAATCCTGTTTTCTCATGCCCTGTGGTAGAACAATGTAATGCACATAGATTTGGCTCTAAATTTAAATAAATCTGCATCTGAATCCAGGCTCCACTATTAAGTATATGACCTAGGATACATTAGATAATCCCTCAGAAAATGTTTAGACATTATTTAAAATGGGAATAATAATAATAAAAATATTTTGGGCAACTGAAATAAATGCATTCGATACAAAGTAGGCATTCAAAATAGCAACTACTTCTAGTGAAGAATGCCTAAATTATCATTGTTGACCTTTACATGATTGATGAATTAGTATTAGGTGCTTTAAAAATAGTTTGTGCTATTCTTTGTGCTGAATCAGAAGACTCTGACTGAAACCTTGCAGTAATGACTCAGATGTGAACTAAGACAGGACTGATACAGTCTGTTTTCTACATGACCAAATTCGTCAGCTATTGATGCTCTTATCTGTAGATCTGGGTGTGATTCTGTAGGAATGTGAGTTCTCAGACCTGTCATAGTCTTCATTTTACCTTACCAGCATTTCTTGATCCTATGTTCACTCATGTTAGAGACTCTCAGACAAAGAACTCTATTGGAAATGGGGAAAAATTGTTTCCATAGGTTCATGTATCATACATTGGTCATATTTGTGATGTTTGGAATGTGTACATGTTTAACATTTATTAAGCACTTCCTGGGTGCCAGACACTAGTCCAATTATTTTACATCTATTAATATGCTTTACTCCTCCTAACAATGTTGTGAGGTAGGTACTATTGCAACCTTTATTTTGCAGATGAGAAAACCAAATTGATATTTTAAATAATTTTTCCAACATTTCATGGAGGGATGTCATAAAGCTAGGATAACCCTGGTGGTCTAGTTGTTAATCACTATGAAGAGTGGCTTTTACAATTACTACCATTTTCATTATGAACACTACTTGAGGGTTTGGAATACTGGCTGGATAAAATCTTTACTCATTAAGGGCAAGAAAAGGAATGTTTGTAGGTTTTGTTACAACTAAACTTGGGAAATTCTTTTTCTTGTCTTGCATACTGAATTTAATAAAAATTCCCCGGAGGAAAGCCATGCTATTCTTTTAAAATTATACTGCAACTAATCTCAATGTCAGATAAGTACATCTACCCCTCAAAAGTACATAAAAATATGCACTGGGGAAATCTTATCATAATTTAACATTTCTAAAATGCTCATAGAATAATAACTCCATATTTGGTAGTCTTCTATTTCTAGTATGAAATGCTTTCCTGGATCTATTTCTTCAATAGAAAAATTTAAAAAGGGATTATTATTGTAAGAGAGAAGCTCCTTGAAATTATGTAATTTCAGTTCACTCCCTTACTCACACCAAATCATAACATGGGTTGGGAATCTTCTTGTATTTCATGGTCATCATTTATTCCATTGAAAAATCTCAAAACATATTATGAAAAGGTTTAACAGTGTACTTATACCTTTAAAAGTACAGCAAAATTAAAATTCTGCAAAATAAGACCCTAACCATACAAAATAGCAAATCTGAAATTGTTAGCAAGTGTTCTGGACATGTGAGTAGGACAGCCAGTCTGTTTATTCAGCATGCATATCCAAACCCATCATTTTTTCACCCTAGTTGCCAATGGAAGAGTCATCAGACAGAGTCCAAGCAAAACCAACTTGAAATCAAGACTAACTCACAGTTTGGAAGGTCTCCTAGAATATAAAAACTTCAGGACATAAATGTCACTGGTCTGATGACCTCTCCAAAATCCTAGCTATTAGATGTGTTATATACAAACAGCCATATCTTTTGAGGAAAGGGATAGAAATGGACTCCATGAACCATTTTTCTGTCTTTCTGCATTATATTCGTAGCATTCCATGTTAACTAAACGTGTTCTTTTCACAAACTCTCTCTTCTGTTACTTGCACATTTGGGTAGCAGCCATTACCATAAGCTGGCTTCAGGAAACTCAAATATGTGAAATGTAAAGAATAAAAAATCTGGCCACTTTTCCCGGGCTCAGGTTTTAAGCACATGAACTTGATCCTGGTGTTCTCTGGGTTCTCCTCCTTCTGCCAGTCACAATTTCTAATTAGCTCTCCCAATGGAGGAAGAAGATAGATTGTATTTTAATATCTAGAGACTAAAATTAGTTTATATTTTAGCAAGTTAGCACTTCTTAGCAGTTGATTTACTCTTGAAGCTACAAAATCTGTGAGCTTGCAATTAATCATACGTTGGTCATTTTCTTTCAAAAAATGTTCAGTTTGGCTGTCTGTATCATAATAGGGGAAAACATGTAATTTATGCAGTTTAGAAATTATAGCCCTGTGTTTAACTATGTCATAATATATTTTCTCACCCGCTCATTGTTCTTAACACTATAAAAGAATGTCATTTCACTGGGATTTATTTAAGCCAAACCTTTACAGTGAGATCCTTAGCAAAACAGTAACCTCTTAGAGCTGTGCTTTATTTTTCTTTAAATGGGTGCTTTTAGGATTTGTTTTGACCACTCTTGATTTTGTGGCAACTTTTTAAAAATACATTTTTTTAAACAGAGGAGCACAGTCTTGGCTTTCTTCTTGCAAACACAATGCATTAGCTTCTGAAAATTGTCTCTAATATCCTCATGTGCATAACACATGTAAAAGTATTCTGTTAATATGCAGAATACACAAAACAACTCCCCGGTGGCAATGTGATAATTTAAAGACACCATAAATTCAAAGCAATAGATATCTTTTAATTCACTGAATTTTTTTTAAAAAAACAGGCACTTGTTTGAAAATCAAAAACAGTCCATATTTTAAGCAGTTTCCCCAACTAACCTCTGCCAGAAAATTAACCCCAAAACTGTTTGACATCCTTGAATAGTATATCACAATGCTGCCAGCATACTGATCACTCACTGTGCTCTGAGACAAATCAATTAGCCTGCCAATTGTGTTCATTAGAATTCATTCATATCTTTATAAAAAGTTAATTAAAAGTATGAGTGAGGAGAAAATCATGTCTAACACTCTTATTAGACCCAAATTACCAAAGTAATTTCAAATTTAAATCAACAATCATTACTAAAACTCTCCCTCTGAAAGGTACAGTATACCTAAAAAAATCAGATAAAGCAGTGAACCTATCACTTTTTGATAAAGATTTGATAAAGATTGATAAAGATTTCCAAATTATTTCCTCCACTATGATGACAAAGAGGATTATATTTTCTTGCTGATTTCCCATTATTCTGTTAAAGGTGTCTCTTTTTGGCTTAGCCTCTGCATTTTGTCTGCATAGGTGAATGCCGAATCTAGCATTGTACCTCATATTTCAAGAAACTCGCTCCACATAACATTTTAAAATGAATGGCAGCACAAAACAACCAGTAGAACACAGCATTCTAAGCCAAATGAAATTATCTTGATATAAGGACCATAGCATGTTAGAAACCAGCTGCCAAAACAGAAACAAGTCGACAAGCCGAAGCTTTCTGATTGCTGAGACTCTATTCCTAACGTAATATCGAAATGCCTCCGGTAGAGCTGTTAAAAGCAAAAAGTGTTTGAATGTGAAATGTTCTGATTATAACATGAAGCTCTCTCCCAGCCTATTGCTTCCATATTGGGGAAGGCATCAGTTCCTTTTGTTTCCAGAAGTCCAAAACGAGAGCACCATGTAAGGGTGGAATCTTCCTGACAAGCCACGGAAAGCTTTCGACTAATTTCATATTCAGTTCTTGGCACTGAGGTCTGGGTGGAGGTGGGCAGGTCCACCCTGCCTTTCAGTCTCATTAATCATTTGGCTTTCCCTGGCTGCTCGCAGCATCTTCTGGAGGAACCCTTCTCTTTATTCATTCAGACAACCCTTTGGATTAAACAGAGCCAGCTAAATGTCAAAGCAAATCTGAGTCTTGATGCAGATAATCATTTCAATAATATTTCTCCATTTGTGCCCAAACACCAGGGGAATAAAGCTTTTCTGCTGTCAGGTACTGTAAGACTGCAGTTGGTGTAAATGCTTGACACTGAGCCAGATGGCTTAGCCGTGCCTCCAACATATGTTCAACAAGCAGGCTTGCACACATTGGAATTTTATTATTTTGAACTGGTGAGGCTTGCATATTTATTTACTTGACCCCCTTTGGTGTCACTTTGGTATTAAAACAATCAGTTATAAAGCTTTTCCAAGCAAGAGGGTAGGGCTAGTTTATAAACTACTTGTCAGTTTCATATCACCACCTGCGGTGAAGAATTCCTCATCTTGTGGCCTCTTCTTGATCATTTAAAGAAAGAAGGTGGCAAGGTGCATGGGGCTGAGAGAGGGAGGAGATGGGAATTGAAGGAGAGAACACTGGCCCGCCCCCAAGATAAAGGTGAACATACCTTTTCCCCACCCAACTCTTCATATGACCTGGGGATAAGTAATTTTCTCATATATTACCATATATACATTTCACTCAGAAAAGCTTGTCTGGGCTTTAGGGAAATCAACCATTAATATACACAGCTGCATGAACCCTTCACAATATCGGAAATAAATCTGTGTATGTGCATACACACACACACCTTTGCACCTTCTATCATACAGATGTGTAACTTTATGTTTACATGTGTAAGAAAAGTGAAAACCCATGGTATTGGTTTTGCCAAGAAAGAGCTTGCAATCATTATAAATATTTATCATGTTGCTAATACATTTCTCAAAATAAAATGTAAGCAGGTTACTACTTAGTGAAAAATTTATGTATATAAAAGTTAATTTCATATTATTTTACAGATTCAAATGCAGCTTTAAAAAGAGAACAGATATGAAAAACTATGAATATTGCAAATGAAATACACAGGTTTCCGTATATAGATTCTACACCATGAAAATAAATGTCTACCCATAATGAATGTTGTCTGAGGGATTTTAGAGTTCATCAATTCCAACACTTTAATAGAAAGAAAATTCAGGGCTAGAGAAATTTATTGATTCATTCCAAATTACAAAACAAGGAAATGTGCTCTAACTGTAGGCATGTGTCTTCTCCTACACCCCACCTTTGTTCCATGTTAGGTACATCTGCCCTATTACCAGAGTAAACTTTTCCTGAACAATTGTCCTGTTCAGAGACATAAATCTCCATGAGATAAAATGCTTCTAGGACAGTTGTTCTCAATATTATCCCACCAAATAGACCACATTTTCTAAAAAACATAACTTAATGTCCCTATTATACCCTGAACTAAAATTCACAGGTAATAGAACTGACCTACATAGAGAACTTTTAAACATCAACTCAATGCTTCAACTATAATATAAAGAACAAATGAAAGGAAATCAGTAATTGATGAAGTATGTACGTGTGTGTGGGGGGGGGTGAAATGCTAAACACTTGGAAACGAATATACTAGATAGTATAGCCAAGTAATTAGACACTAGCCCCTTCAAAAATTGTCACCAACACAGAACTGCTAAACGCAGGGTATTTAGTCAGTGATTCAAATACCATGAGGGATTGTTGCTGATGATTGACAAGATTTTCCAAGAGGGTGAGCTAAATCTTGGTAAAATTCCAAACCAAGCTGCAAGCATTGAAATTTTATTATTTTGATTACTCTTGTTGTATATTTGTTTTGCATTTTTAGAAAAATTTGCACATATTAAAATGATGCAGATGTTCTTCATTATAAGATGTAAATTGAAATAGATTCTAGGCTCCAGTCAGTATCAACAGGATTTTCAACTCCCTATGTCTACCTAAAACAATATTTAAAGACCATGCAGCATACAGGACAATTCTTCATTGTAGGCACTGTGAAGTATAGGAAGTCTAATGTCCTACCTCCTGCTCAGTAAGTAATATTAGTTCTCCTACATAATTGTAACAACCAGTAGTGTCTCCGTAGCTTTCTTAAAACCCCGGAGTAGAACCAACATCATGGAATGTTGTGTTTAGGATTTCTTCAGCATAGGAGTCAAGGTAACCAATATTAAAACCATGAAAAAGCTCATCATACATGGAGGAAATATAATTTTAAATGAGTTCTTAATTTTAAACATTATACATGCCTGAATTTACATCTGTAGAAATAAATTTCATTTTTAAATGATAAGATTTAGTGTCTTTGCAAATAGGTAACAAAACATAATTTCAAAATCAGGAATCCCAAACTAACATTAATATGAAATATAGTTTAATTTAAAATGTAATTCATATTAAATTTAATACTGGTTTAATTACATCTTATTAAAACCCAATACTTAAAAACAACATTTTTTGGTAATAGCAACATGTTTTTCTTATATAGATGTGAATATTGAGTAAGTGCTATTTACTCATAATATAGAATTTACAAGAGATCTTTATGTCAGTCTGGGAAAATAGTAGAACTACCTTTTGAAATGAAAGATAACACATCAAACATAACTTGTGTTAGTTATCCCACATCTTTGCATCTTTATATTGACCTATGATCCACAGCAATCAGATTCAATAATCATGCACATTCTGAATTCCTAATTGACGAGAATGTTGAGAATTTCTCTTTTTTAAAAAAAAATATTTTGTTTACTTATTGAGAGAGAGAGGGAAAGTGCACAGTCAGGGAAGCAACAGAAGCAGTGGGAGAGAGAGAATCTCAAGCAGACTCCTTGCTAAGCACAAAATCCCATGCAGGGCTGAGTCCCAGGACCCTGAGATCATGACCTGAAGTAAAATCGAGAATCCGATGCTGAGGGGCACATGGTTGGTTCAGGGGTTAAAGCCTCTGCCTTCGGCTCAGGTCATGATCCCAGGGTTCTGGGATCAAGCCCCACATCAGGCTCTCTGCTCAGCAGAGGAGCCTGCTTCCCCATCTCTCTCTGCCTGCCTTTCTGCCTACTTGTGATCTCTGTCTGTCAAATGAATTAAAAAAAAAAAAAAAAAA